>NC_037674.1:41859320-42159320 GCF_003255815.1 Theropithecus gelada | reverse complement strand
GGCAGGTCTGGAGAAAGGCAGTGAGTCCGAGGTCAGACCAGCTGAGTGGGGGTGCCTGTGGGCCCCTCACAGTGGTGGGTCCACCCTCTGCCTTCAGTCTGTCCCTCAGCTCCCAGACTCCCACCCCCAGCCTCCAGCAGTCTCTGCCCAAACTGTCTCACAGCTCTGGGGGCTTTGAGTTTCCTTCCTCCTTCTCTCTTCCCCCTTCCATTGCCGCCCCCCACTCTCAGAGTTCTGGTTTGGCCCAGCCAGGCGCAGTCTGGTCTCCCTGGGCAGGAAGCCAAGGGGCAGCTGAGCAAGGCCAGGCCTGCTCTTTCTGGGGACTAAACCCCTAGGAGTTGACAGGCCTTGTATGACAAAGGCAGTGGTTGGGGGCAATCGCCCACCCCACTGGGGTTCCTGGGATCCAGGGAAGAGAGGTAAACACAGAAGGAGTGCTCCATCCCTTCCTTCCTCTGCCAGAGACACACAGTCCCTGGCCCATCCTCACAACTTGCCCGCAGAGGGAGCAGGGCCAGAATGTCTGACCCATTGCCCAGAGGAGGACACTGAGGCCCAGGGAGGCCAGAGGATGCCTGCCCAGTCACATTCCCCCTCTGGCCTCAGTGCACCCACCTTTCAATGAGGAGGTGCTGGGGGCCCCTGGAAGAGGATGGGAAGGTGGCGTGAAACCAGCTCTGCTGCATCCCTGTCCTGGGGTCTGGGGGACAAACCTTCACTGGGCTGAGCCTCGGTTTGCTCATCTGTAAAATAAGCACAGCAGTGCCCACCTCCTGGCGTCGTGAAGACTGAATGAGGACGTGTACACGACACAGTAAACCCAGACCCGGCACCCCACAGGCCCGTTTCCAGCGGAGGAATTCACGACTCACACACTAAAAAATAGCCTGTTTTTTTTTTTAAAAGAATGGGTTCTTGAATTATTTTAAAATAATACCAAAAATTAATTCTTTAAAACTCTACAGCAAATCTTCTGCAGAGTATCCCCTGGGCCCCAGTCTCTCGGCCACTGCCGCTACACACCTACCAGACACCCCCACCCATCCCAGACTGACCCTGGGAAAACACCCCCACAGGTTCCCCACCCTGGGCCAATGCTATCCCTGGCAAAAAACTGGGGGCCACTTTCCTGGCGGCTGGAGCCTGGCTCAGCCGGGTGGGACGCAGTGGCGACAGCTGATAAGCCAGCCTGTTTAGTTCTGTCTGCCGCAGGCCTGGGGGAGGCCGGAGCTCGGCCCGGGCAGCAGACAGTGTGGCTGTGGCCTCTTCCCCTTCCTAGGCCAGCTTGGTGCCCCTGAGGCTGGGTCAGCCCCTGCTAGGGGCCCCTCCAGCCACTGTCTCCAGGCCCCCTTGCCGGAATGAGTTGGGCGTGGGAGTGAGCCCAGGCATGCGAGGTGGTGACTTTAGATTATTTTATCTTTTGGGGCAGATATTACATTCCCATGGCTTACAATGCTCCATAGGGTTTCTGTCCCACTTCTCCAGCACCCCCGCCCCAGTACTTCTCCGCAGAGGCAACCACTGTTGTGAGAGGCGATCTGTGGCTATACAAACATGTATGTATCCACGTGTTTGTATCTCCCTGCCATACTGCCCCTTGCGTCCTCCTCTCAGCACTTATACGAGTATGTCTCAGTGCACGGGCCCAGGTCTCTGGGCACACCTGAGTCCACCTGTGCCACTTTCTCACTGGCCTCCAGTTCTGCCCACATGCCATTTCTCTGCCCAGGACACTCTCCTCCACGCCCCTTACCCTCACACACCTTCCTCCTTTGCTCAACCCCTTTTTTATCCTTAGGTCTCAGTTCAAACGCTTCTACCCTGGGAGCCCTCCCTGGCGCCCAGGCTTCAGTCTTCCCCTGTCCACTGCTTCCATGACAGCCCAAACTTCTTTACCGTGTCTTCTTGGGAAGACCTGTCCAATTATCTGCGCCCCTACTAGATGTAGGGAAACCAATTTGTCCTTTTGCCAGTGACCTTCCCAGTTTGGGCAGTGACACTCCCATGTCCCAGGAAAGCCATCAGGCCCAGGTAATCCAGGATAGTTGGTCATCTGACTAGACACAGAGATCCGAGAGGGCAGGGAAGAGGCCTGCCTCATCCATCCCAGTCTCCCCAGCACCTAGCATGGTGCCTGGCACCTAGAGGTTTCGTAAGTATTTACTAAAGCATAAACACAACAGTCTTGCTTATGTAGCAATTACTCTGGGCCAGGCACTGTTCTGAGCACCCTAAACAGATCAACTCATTTAATCTTCACAACAACCCAATGAAGCAGACAAAGGCTCTGGGGAGGTAAGGCACTTGCCCAAGGTCACACAGCTAGCAGGGGTGCAGCCAGGAATCCAAGTGCTTTGCCCAGGACCCTCTGGGTGCACGGCTGTTCCAGGGCCTTCCATGCTGACCTGCACTGGCTCCTGCAGAGGGAGAGCTGTGCAGGAAGAAGCCCTGAGGCTCCCACATTCCTCTGGGCTGGCTGGAGCCTGAGGAAACATCTAGCTTTAGCGTTGAGCGTCCGGAGTGCCCCCAACCCCAGAGCAGCTCCACCATGCCGATGCCCCGGTGCTTTGCTGCACAGTTGAGAATACTCTCTGCTGTCAGCACAGGACACCAGCTCTGAAGGGGAAATTAGGGGAGCAAAAATCCTTGTCCTCATTTCACAGGCACAGCTTAGAGAGGATTAATGACCTGGCTCCTGAAGGCCTAGAGCTCTGGGTAGCTGCCCCTTCACCAAAGGACCCCCTCCTGATAAAAACAAAGCAAAACTCCCCTGCACACACAGCCATCTCTCCAACTTGGAGTCATGAACGTCATTCCTGACTCAGCCCCTCCTCATTCTAGCCGTGTATCCTTGGATAGGTTATCTAACTTCTCTGAGTCTCACTTTCCTCATCTATAAAGTGGGAATAATAATAATAGTAATCCCTATCTCACAGATGTGTTGCTAGATTAAATGAATTTATATATATAGTCATGTGTGTGTTCATACACACACACACACACACATAATAAACTGCTTAGAACAGTCCCGACACACAGCAAATGCTAATTGTTGACTGTTCCATCTTTCCAGGATGCCCTTCCTCACAAAATGGTGAAATCCAACACTCTTTGAGGCGTTCCTGCCCCTCAGACTCACAGAGAGTTATCACACTCCTCTGGAGAGCTGGGTGGACTGACAGTGTCATTCCTGACGTCTGTGCTACTGGAGTTCCCAAGGTGGGACTCCCTCCTCCTTCCCCTGGGTCTGCTTATCCTGCCATGCAGAGACGCCAGTTCAGAATTTACCTGATGGCAATCTACCACATTCAAATACTGGGGAGGGGTCCCACTGTCCTAACCCAATCTCTGTTCTTGTCCACATCCCCCGCTCCTTGCAATCACAATACACAAATAGCACCTTATACTTCAAGGGAAAAAATATGCTATTGTTTTGTTATTACAAAAGTAAAAATGCCCATTGTAAAAAATCCAAACAATAGAGGTGTGTAAAAGTTAAAATCCCCTTCAGCACACCCCACTGCTCAGCAGTGACCTCCCGTAGTTGGCCGTGTCCTCTCCCAGCCCTTCTGCATATTTATAAACACAGGCTGTTCTTTTTCTTTTTTTTTTTTTTTTTTTTTTTTTTTTGAGACGGAGTCTCGCTCTGTCACCCGGGCTGGAGTGCAGTGGCTGGATCTCAGCTCACTGCAAGCTCCGCCTCCCGGGTTTACGCCATTCTCCTGCCTCAGCCTCCCGAGTAGCTGGGACTACAGGCGCCCGCCACCTCGCCCGGCTAGTTTTTTGTATTTTTTTAGTAGAGACGGGGTTTCATCATGTTAGCCAGGATGGTCTCGATCTCCTGACCTTGTGATCCGCCCGCCTCGGCCTCCCAAAGTGCTGGGATTACAGGCTTGAGCCACCGCGCCCGGCCTACCAGGCTGTTCTTTTTCACAAAATCTGAAACCCAGGGTACATATTGCCTTGCAACTTCTTCTTTTCTGTTCTTGTGTTCAAATGTATTTAACTGCATTTTTTCCCTCAGTCTACCATAACAAGACATGCTATTGCAACAAGCCAAATGTCACAAGGTAATGGGGACCAAAAAAAGGCCACACCTCTCTTTCCTACCACCTGGAGATCCACAGAACCATCAAGAACAGGCTGGCAGCATCTTTCCTCAGGCAGGGAAGGATGTACATCCCTCATATGCAGTACTCTTTTCTGTTTCTTTGTTTGTTTGTTTGTTTGAGACGGAGTCTCTCTCTGTTGCCCAGACTGAAGTGCAGTGGCATGATCTCGGCTTACTGCAGCCTACATCTCTGGGTTTAAGCATTTCTCCTGCTTCAGCCTCCTGAGTAGCCGGGATTACAGGTACTCACCACCACACCTGCCTAATTTTTGCATTTTTTGTAGAGATGGGGTTTTACCACGTTGGCCAGGCTGGTCTCAGACTCCTGGCCTCAAGTGATCCACCCACCTCAGCCTCCCAAAGTGCTGGGATTACAGGCATGAGCCACACCGTGCCTAACCAGGTCCAGAACTCTTACAAATTACATAGAAAAAGTCAAATAATTAAAACATGAGCAAAAACACTTGCTGCTTTCTTTCATTATATATGCAGCCACCTTTCCCTAGGCTCATACAAACATAACCGACATACGGTCATGTGTCACTTAATGACAAGGATACTTTCTGAGAAATGTGTCATTAGACAATTTCGTCACTGTGTGAACTTCAGAGTGTACTGACACAAACCTAGATAGCAGAGTCTATTACACACCTAGGCTGTGTGGTCTGGCCTACCGCTCCCAGGCTACAAACCTGTACAGCATGTTACTGTGCCAAATGCTATAGGCAATTGTAACACAATGTTAAGTATGTGTGCATCTAAACATAGAAAAGGTACAGTAATAATATGGTATAAAAGATTTAAAGGCCAGGCGCGATGGCTCATGCCTGTAATTCCAGCACTTTGGGAGGCCGAGGCGGGCGGATCACCTGAGGTCAAGAGTTCGAGACCAGTATGATCAATATGGAGAAACCCTGTCTCTACTAAAAATACAAACTTAGCTGGGCATGGTGGTGCATGCCTTTATCCCAGCTACTTGGGAGGCTGAGACAGGAGAATTGCTTGAACCCAAAAGGCAGAGGTGGTGGTGAGCTGAGATCTAAAATAATACACCTATATAGGGCACTTACCCCAAGTGGAGCTTTCAGGACTGGAGGTTGCTCTGGGTGAGCCAGTGATAATTTGGGTGTAGTGGCATGCACCTATTGTCCCAGCTACTCAGGAGGCTGACGTGAGGATCACTTGAACGCAGGAGGTCGAGGCTGCCGTGAGCCGTGATCACACCATTGCACGCTAGTCTGGGCAACAGAATGAGACCCTGTTGCAAAAACAAAAAAATTTTTTTAAGTGAGTGAGTGGTGAGTAAATGTGAAGGCTTAGGACATTACTATATACTGTAGGCTCTCTAAGCACTGTACCCATAGGCTATATATATATAATGTAATTTATGAAAACATATTTTTCTTTCTTCAATAAATTAACCTTAGCTTAATGTATTACGTAACTCTTTTACTTTGTAAACTTTTTAATTTTTTAACTTTCTGACCTTTGTAAAACACAAATAACATTGTACAACTGTAAAAAAAGTTTTCTTTTTTTTTTTTTTTTTTTTTTTGAGACGGAGTCTCGCGCTGTGTCACCCAGGCTGGAGTGCAGTGGCGCGATCTCGGCTCACTGCAAGCTCCGCCTCCCAGGTTCACGCCATTCTCCTGCCTCAGCCTCCGAGTAGCTGGGACTACAGGCGCCCGCCACCACGCCCGGCTAGTTTTTTGTATTTTTAGTAGAGACGGGGTTTCACCATGTTAGCCAGGATGGTCTCGATCTCCTGACCTCGTGATCCACCCGCCTCGGCCTCCCAAAGTGCTGGGATTACAGGCTTGAGCCACCGCGCCCGGCAAAAGTTTTCTTTATAGCTTTATTCTATAAGCTTTTTCCTGTTTTTAACTTTTTTTCTTACTTTTGAATTTTTTTTGTTAAAAACTAAGACGTAGATACACACATTAGCCTAGGCCTACACAGGGTCAGGATCATCAGCATCACTGTCTTCCTCCTCCACATCTTGTCCCACTGGAAGGTCTTCAGGAGTAATAATAGGCATGGAGCTGTCCTCTCCTATGATAACAGTGTGGTTTTCTTTTTTTCTTTTCCCAAGACGGAGTCTCGCTCCGTCGCCAGGCTGGAGTGCAGTCGCGTGATCTCTGCTCACTGTAACCTCTGCCTCCCGGGCTCAAGCAGTTCTCCTGCCTCAGCCTTCCAAGTAGCTGAGATTACAGGCAGCTACCACCATGCCTGGCTAATTTTTGCATTTTTAGTAGACACGGGGTTTCACCATGTTTGCCAGGCTGGTCTCAAACTCCTGACCTCAAATGATCCACCTGCCTCGGCCTCCCAAAGTGCTGGGATTACAGGCGTGAGACACCCAGGCCACAGAGCCTTTTTCTAGAACACCTCCTGAAGGACCTGTCTGAGACTATTTTATTAAAACAAACAAAAAAACCACTTTTTTTAATAAGTAGAAAGAGTAACTCTAAAATATTGATATATTAATTATAGTACAATAAATACATAAACCAGTAACATAGTCATTTATTATTACTATCAAGTGTTATGTATTATAATTGTATGTGATACACTTAAAAATTTTTTTTTTGTTTTTGCAACAGGGTCTCATTTTGTTGCCCAGACTAGCGTGCAATGGTGTGATCACGGCTCGCTGCAGCCTCGACTTCCTGTGCTCAAGTGATCCTCACTTCAGCCTCCTGAGTAGCTGGGACAATAGGCGCATGCCACTACACCCAAATTATTGTATTTTTTATTTGTAATTTGTAGAGACGGGGTGTCCCTGTATTACCCAGACTGGTCTTGAACTCCTGGGCTCAAGCAATCCTCCAGCCTCAGCCTCCCAAAGTGCTGTGAAATGCTTTTATATGACTGGCAGCGCAGTAGGTTTGTTTACACCAGTTTGCCATAATTCCTTGAGTAATGCATTGCGCTACCTTACTGTGGCTATGATGTCACCGGGCAATAGGAATTTTTCAGGTCCATTATAATCTTCTAGGACCACTCTATATAAGCAATTTGTCATTGATCAAAATGTCATGGCATAACACATGATTGTGTCTACCCTGGTGAAGCCTTGCCTCCCCCATCTTACACACACACACTTTTTTAAAGCACAAAATGGGATCATACGTCATACACACCTTACCGGCATAGCTGCCTTTTCTTAACCTAATAGAATATCACAGACAACCTCACAAGTCACTGCATATAAATTCAACGAGCTCATTCTCAGTAGTTCCAACACATTCCCTCCCCAGAATGGATGCAACCAAATTTATCCCCTCATACTGTTCGAGGTAGACACTGAGATTGTCACTATGGACACTGCAGTTTAAAAAAAGGTGGGGGGCTAGATTTGATGAATAGAGTCTCCAATGTGGGCTTGCTGGGGCAAAGAACATGTCCATTTCTATTTGAATAGTTAGTATTTGGAGAACAATGGTATTTTGCTTATATTTTTAATTTGCATTTCTCCAACAACTGGGGAAGTTGAATGCCTTTCTCATGTTTATGCTTCTATTTGCATTTCCTCTTCTTTGACGTGGTTTTGCTTGTTTTTCTATTGTTTAACTTTTCCCAATTATTTTGTAGGGGTTTTGTATATAAAAGATATGAATGCTTTATCTATCTACATAACAAATATTTTTTCCCATCTACTATTGTGTCTGGACTTGTTTATGGAGTCTTTTTATTTTCTTTTTTTTTTTTTCGAGACAGATTTTCGCTCTCATTGCCCAGGCTGGAGTGCAATGGCACGATCTAGGCTCGCCGCAATCTCTGCCTCCCGGGTTCAAGTGGTTCTCCTGCCTCAGCCTCCCGAGTAGCTGGGATTACAGGCACGCGCTACCACACCTAGCAAATTTTGTATTTTTAGTAGAGATGAGGTTTCTCCATGTTGATCAGGACAGTCTCAAACTCCAAACCTCAGGTGATCCACCTGCCTCGGCCTCCCAAAGTGCTGGGATTACAGGTGTGACCCACCGCTCCCGGCCTTATGGAGTCTCTTAACATGTAAGTAAGCCCAGGCCGTTGTGTCTCACACTTGTAATCCCAGCTCTCCAGGGTGGGCGACAAAGTGAGACCTTGTTTCAAAAACAAACAACAACAATAACAACAACAAAACCCATGTAGGTAGACATTTAAACATTTTGTAATCTGTCTATCTTTCCCTATATGGTCCTGTGTTCCTGGTTTGTTTGAGGAAATCCTTCCTACTCCCAAGACTATACACTGACACAAGAATTTTACTGAATATTTTTCTTATACTTTTACTGTCTAATTTTATATATTTAGGTCATTTTGCTACCGGAAAGGGGTCCCCATCCAGACCCCAAGAGAGGGTTCTTGGATCTTGCACAAGTAAGAATTCAAGGGAAATCCATAAAGTGAAAGCAAGTTTATTAAGAAAGTAAAAGAATAAAATAATGGCTACTCGGGGCCGGGCGCGGTGGCTCAAGCCTGTAATCCCAGCACTTTGGGAGGCCGAGACGGGCGGATCACGAGGTCAGGAGATCGAGACCATCCTGGTTAATATGGTGAAACCCCGTCTCTACTAAAAAGTACAAAAAAAAAAAAAACTAGCCGGGCAAGGTGGCGGGCGCCTGTAGTCCCAGCTACTTGGGAGGCTGAGGCAGGAGAATGGCGTGAACCCGGGAGGCAGAGCTTGTAGTGAGCTGAGATCTGGCCACTGCACTCCAGCCTGGGCGATAGAGCGAAACTCCGTCTCAAAAAAATAAATAAATAAATAAAATAAAATAATAATGGCTACTCGGTAGGCAGAGCAGCCCCAAGGGCTGCTGGTTGCCCTTTTTTATGGTTATTTCTTGATGACATGCTAAACAAGGGATGGATTATTCATGAGTGTTCTGGAAAAGGGATGAGAAATTCCCAGAACTGAGGGATCCTCCCCTTTTTAGACCACACAGGGTCACTTCTCGGTGTTGCCATGGTATTTGTAAACTGCCATGGAGCTAGTGGGAGTGTCTTAATGTATTATAATTAGTGTATAATAAGCCATGAGGACGACCAGCGGTCACTCCCATCGCCATCTTGGTTTTGGTGGGCTTTGGCTGGCTTCTTTACTGCAACCTGTTTCGTCAGCAAAGTCTTTATGACCTGTATCTCATGCCAACCTTCGATTTTACCCTGTGACTTAGAATGCTTAACCTCCTGGGAATGCAGCCCAGTAGGTCTCAGCCTTATTTTACACAGCCACATATTCAAGATGGAGTCATTCTGGTTCAAACGTCTCTGACGATTTGTCCAGATGGATGCAACTTGCTTCTTCACTCATCATGTACTTCCTTCCTCATTAGCTTCTATGGATTGTCCCATTCTTTTTCAATATTCCATCATATTCCACTGAAAGTCACCTATTTAACTTGGAGTATTTTTGGATATTGAAGTTGTTTGTAGTTTTTGTTTTGTTTTGTTTTTTAGACGAAGTCTCACTCTGTTGCCTAGGCTGGAGTGCAGTGGTGCGATCTCAGCTCACCACAAACTCTGCCTCCCGGGTTCAAGTGATTCTCCTGCCTCAGCCTCCCGAGTAGCTGGGATTACAGGCACGTGCCACCATGCCCGGCTAATTTTTTGTATTTTTAGTAGAGACGGGGTTTCACTATGTTGGCCAGGCTGGTGTAGTTGCTACTATTACTATTTAATAGTAGCAACAGATTATTGAGTGTCTCTTACTTACCAGGCACAGACCCAAACACGTGGTGCATATCAGCTCATTTAACCCTCAAAATACCACCAAGCAGGTTCTATTATCCTTTTTTGTAAGTGAGGAAGTACACCTTATCAAGATCACACATATGGTGCAGCTAGGATTCTGACCCAGTCCAAGGTCTCAAAAATTCCGAGCTCTTAACCACCATGTATACTTTCTCTGGTATTTACAAATGTAACTTGAAATATTCCATACTTTCATTTCTGTAAGGATGGAGACCAGGCAAATAAACATTTGCTAGGCTCCTCTTCTATCCCAGAGCCTGTACTAACTGCCTTCCTGGGTTGTCTCCTGGCATTCTCACCAATGCCCTCTGAGGGCTGGAGCCAGCTGCTTTCCAGATAGGGAAACAGAAAATCAGCCATGTTAAGCCCCTCTCCCAGGGTCCATAGGTGGCTGTGCTGGTTTCAAGCCCAGTTCCATGCCACTCATGTATTCGAGTTTTTCACTGAAAGATATGCTCACCAACTTTACAAATAACACATTGATGAACCCATACTTTCTTTTTATTTTGCTGCTGCTGAACTATTTCCTTGGGATGCATTCCCAGAGTGAGATTACTGAGTCAAAGGGCATGAATATTTTATGGCTTTCCATCTATATTGCCAAATTGTTATGACAAAGGGCTGCACCTATGTTCTCTGCCACCAGCACTGCGGGGAGTTTCATGCCCTACAGATTCAGACACTAAGGTGAGGAAACCCAAGTTCCAAGGCCTGCCACATCTAACACATTAAGTCTCAGCAGGAGCATTTTAGAAAGAGCTGGTGAATAAAGGGCTTTGGTTCCCCTGACAGCCCTGATGCCTGGTGGGTTTCTGGGTTGGGTGCTTTTGTTTTTTGTGTTGTTTTGCAGAAGTTTGCCTTTCTTGTGAAATCGTTTAAAATGTGGCTGAAATGAAACGAAGCATAGCTAGGCTTGTCTTTTAAAGAAAGAACAAATTTGAGGAAAACCCTTTTCTGATTCGGCGCCCCTTGGCCAGGGAGGGGGCCGCCCCGGCGTGGGGGCATCTAGGGAGCGTGGGCAGCCCGGGGAGGGGGCATCTTAGGGCCGGGGGCTGCCGGGAGAGGGGGCACCTGGGAGGGGCAGCCCGGGGAGGGCCAGGCGGGGTCGGCCGAGGGGAGGCGCGGGCCCCTCGCGGGGGCGGCCGATAAGGCGGGAGCTGCCCGTCGCCACGGCGGCCCTGGCCCGGCGGGAAGGCGGGAAGGCGGGAAAGGGCCCGGCCGGGCGAGCACAGATAACGCCCAGCGCTCGGGCGGCCAAGACTCGGAGACGCCGCGGCCGCGGGAGATAGAGGCGCCCTGGCCCCAGCCAGCAGCCCGGGGGCGGCGAGTGCGGCGGGAAGCCCACGGCCGGGAGGGCGCAGGGGCCACGCGGGGCCGCCCCGGCGACCCCCGCAGCAGCCGTCTCTTTGGCTGCAGTCCCCTCATCTGTGAAACGAGGGCCTGGAAGCATCGTCAGTGACCTCCTTCCTCGCACACGGCCTGCGACGGGGCGCCCGGGGCCAGGCCTCGAAGGGCGCGATGGGGACAAAGCTGCCCTTTCCGCAGACGGAGACTTGACGCCCTGGGGGGCGAAGCGACTGGCCCTGGCCACCTGGCCGCCAGCGTCGGTGGGGACCCGAGCGCAGAACTCCACACTCCACTTCTCTCTCCACTGCCCCACAAAGAGGGGCTTTTCCCCTTCAGCGGCTGACAAGGAAATCTCTAGGACTGGCATTCGCATTCTGCCTTTTCAAATTCTTCAAATTCCCCACATAAAATTCAGTTGGCTGCCAGACAGGGAGGGAGGCGGAGGACTCGGGGAGAGGAAGGCTCCGGGCGCGGAGAGGCCTCACAGGGGCAGCCAGGAGCCGTCCACTGGCCCCAGCTCTCCACGGAGAGACAACTCTGGGTGGGGTTCCGGAAATCCAGGCACGCACGGAGCGAGCCCCCTGTGATCACCCCACTGCCAAGACCAGGCAACTCCAACAAGGTGCGGGGCCTGACCTCTCCAGCTCTCATTCAAAGCCTGTCCTGGCGCTGTTCTCCTGTACCTGCGCGGGGATGAGGGGGCCAGCCCCTCTTCCACTGCACACAGCTTGCCTGCCTCAGGCCTCACTCACTTTCTGGCCTCCTAAACAATTCTAAAGCCTTACTCTTTCTCCCATAGACGCCTTCCCGTCACCCCACCCGTCCCCAAGGACTTCACTCTTCATGGCCCCTTCAGAAAGAATTTTCCAGGTTTTTCATTTCATTAAGCTGCTTTGAGAACCGTGTTCTTATGTAAGATTTGACTCTGTGATTCAGCTCCCACTGCTTGCATGCCTGCTGTGTGCCAGACCCTTCCTGTCAGCAACCTCAGGAGACAGCCACTATCACCCCCATTGTACAGATGGGGCAAACTGAGCTCAGGGAACTTCATAACTTGTTCAGGGTCACAAAGCCAGAAATCAGGTAGGCCTAGCTCTAGATTCAGGCGGAATGTGAGTACAAAGCAACTGATCAGGAGACGTTGGTTGCAGGCATTCCAGCGCTTCCTCAGTGTGGCTGCTCTTGGCTAAGTCGCTCCCGCTCTCAGGGCCTCGGTCTACTGGGAGAGAAATGGGGATAATGATAGTGTCTCCTTCCCAGGGCAGCTGTGGGGTCTGCAGAGAGATGGATGTGGGGCTGGGCCCACAGGCCAGCCCATCCCCCTGGGGGAAATTCTGGGTTACAAGAATGCCCCCTTCTCCAGGTTACGAGCACTGACTCATGGAAACTGAGTTTTCTGTGTCCCCTACACCCCAGGCCTCTCCTAGAAACAACAGCAAATCCCCCATTTCCTTCTGGCATATAGGCAATACCCTCAGCCTCTGGGGTCCTCAGCTTCCCCTCCGGGTGCACATACCCCTGACCCTCTGTTGGGCTCCACCCCCTTCCCAGGCTCTCAGGGATCTACTCCCTCTCTTCTCCATTCAAATGTGCTCTCAGAAAAGCCACTCTGGTCCAGTTGAATATGAATATGAATACATTCAAGTTGCCAGCGTGATCTTCCCAAAATATGCATGTTCTCAGCCGGAGATTCTGGACAGTTACCGGTTTGGGGTTTTGTGCCCCTCCTCCTCCCCAGGCAGAAAGGCTGGTCGTGCTCAGCGTATCTGGAATTCAAAATTTTTATATTTTTATTGGTTTATTCCCCCGCCCCCACATCCTGAGCTGGGGGAGAGGGTTTATATGAGCCCACTAATTAACAGAGAACAGAAGCCTTTTTATTTCGTAAATAAAAGCATAGATACACTGTATGAACAGAAATGCAGCATGTTCTCTGGAGAGTGTTTAAACTTTTAAAAATATTCCCCCCAGGGTCTGGGCAGGTGAGCCCTGAGGGGCTTTTCCAGGGGGAGACCTTGGTTGGGGGGAGCCGGTTGTCCCTCAGGGAGGAAGGTTCCTTGGGCTCTGAGTTGGACCCTCCTGCAGTGTGGCAATCCAGCTCGCAGACGCCCCTCTGTGCGCATTCCCGCCCCTGCATAGCCCTTCCCAACATGGGCTGCTTTGCTGGGCCTCCCGGCAGAAGTTAGAGAAGAGCTAATGACAACTGTCCCCAGAGTGAGTGCCTCTGGGTTCTGGTGTAGTCAGACGGGGCTGTGAGACCTTGGGCAAGTCCCTGGTCCTGTCTGGACCTCACTTTCCTCCATCTGAGGAATGGAAGGTGCAGGTGGAATCCGCCCTGCCGTCTCCTCCTGCCCTGCGGTTCTAGGCTGCTGTTCAGAGGCTGTTCTGGAAGCAGAAGGTGACTCTGTAGGTGGCCAGACTTTGGCCTGCAGGCTTAATGCCTCAAAACACATTTGGATGTGGGCTGCTTTTCATCTTCACAACATCACCAGTCAGACCCTACCTTTATACCAGTTTCACAGATGGGGAAACTGAGGCCCATGTTTGATGTGACACCCAGACCCCATGAAGAAAGCCAGGCAGAAGTGATTCTCCCCTTTCTGTAAATGTGGAAACTCAGGACCTAAGGATTCTGGCAACTCTGTGACTGGCCCCAGCAGAGGCCAGGCCAGAATCTCACCAGGGACCTTGCTCGCCTAGGATAACAACTCCTGGGAAGCACAAAGTTCGGGCCTCGAAACGGGTGCAGGTTGCTGCGCCTCTGGGGCTGGGTTTCCCTGGCTGTGACCCGAGGCTAAAGGGATGGTAGTGTGAACACACTCAGAGGCGAGCCACAGCCCTGAAAAACTGTGACTCTGCTTCCTTGAGAGTCCAGTGGCCTGCGTGGGGCCATCTGGTGGCCGAGCTCCATCACTGCAGGAGCTCGCAAGGCCAGGAGGCTCAGAGTTTTCTGGTCAGATTTCCTGGAGTTTCCAGAAACAATCTGCAAGTTTTGAACTGGGATCCTGTAGCAGCCAGAATAATTCATAGGAAGCTGGGTTTGGCTGCTGGAGCAACTTCCACTCCAGCCCTGACACAAGAAAAGCTCCTTTCTATCCAGTCTCTAGGGGTCTCAAGTGCTGAGCTGCTGTGAAGGCAGCTCGCGTCCCACCCCAGAGATCCCTCTGCCCACACAGTGATGGTGAGACTGAGGCCTTAGGAAGGCCAGCCCTCAATAGAGATCACACAACAAACAGGGAAGAGGACAGGCCCCAGGTGTGTGCAGCAAAGCCTGGCATCTCAGCTCACCTGCTGTGGGACCCTGTGCAAATTATACACCGTCTCTGAGCCTCGGTTTCTTTATTAGAAAAGGAGGACCATTGTGAACATCAAATAACAATGTGTGCAAGTTGCCTTGGACGTGATAAGGAGCTGCACTTATCATTATGATTACAGCAAATGCTTTTCATTGTTACTTCTCTCACGTTCACCATGGTGAGGGACCCTCTTAGTACCATTTCACAGACAGGACATGCACAGGACTTAGTTTGAATAGCATGCCCTGGCATACGTTCAGTAAATGGTCACTCGGAAATGCAAACACAGGAGGTGCACACTGAAGGGCCATAGAGGCCTGATGCTGGAGGCCCACTTTCAGATGGTTCAGAGAAAATAATGAGGAAGCTGGGCACAGTGGCTCATGCCTGTAATCCCAGCACTATGGGAGGTCGAGGCAGGTGAATCACCTGAGGTCAGGAGTTCAAGACCAGCCTGGCCAACATGGTGAAACCCCATCTCTACTAAAAATACAAAAAATTAGCCAGGCAGGGTGGCGCCTGCCTGTAATCCCAGCTACTCGGAGGCTGAGGCAGGAGAATCGCTTGAATCTGGGAGGCAGAGGTTGCAGTGAGCCGAGATCACGCCACTGCACTTCAGTCTGAGCAACAAGAGCAAAAATCCATCTCAAAAATAAATAAATAAATAAATAAAATAAAAATAAAGAGGAGAGAGAATGATGAAGCATAATTGAATAAAACGTCAACAATGGATGATTCTGGCTATAGGATATATGCAAAGTCTCTGTTCTAGTATTTTGAAATTATATCAAAAGTGTTTTAAAGTCCAGCTGTTTCCAAATTCTACCTAGTTTCCTCTACTACAGTCCTGGCGAGCCAGTGGAAATCCAGGCCTCTCAGAGTTCTTTGCTTCAGACTGGTGGCCCAGCCCCCGTGACTGTTGGCAACCGCCCTGCAATCCCCCATGGAAAGCCAGAGGTGCCCCTGCCCCGCAGCCAGCTTCACCTGGGTCCCCCATGGCTCCTCAGGGCCTCTCCTCAGCCTTCCCATTTCCCAGTCCCCCACCACACCCCTGCCCAGGTCCCGGCCAGGCTGTGGTGAGAGGCTGAGGTGGGGTTTATTTATAAGTTCCCGCTGACTATGAATCACTGGAGGAACTGCTCACAGACTGGAGACAAAAGTCTGGGGCCGCCTGGCCGGGAGGAAACACTCTTTAGATTCGACTTTCCCCTTGGCACAAGGCCCCCCACGCCTGGCCTAGCCGGGCTTTGCCAGCCCCTTCTGTTCTCAGAGGCAGAAGCGTGTTTGCCGCCAAGTTCTGTCGGCCTGTCCGCCTTGCTGTGTAAACAGGACCTGAGGCTGGCGGCCCGGCCCCACACTGGAAATGAGGCTGCCTTCCGCAGCCCGGCCACTTCCTCTTCACATCCGGAGACTTCTCAAAGTTTGAATGAGGCCTGGATGGGCAGGAGGGGAGAAGCTAGGGCCTTGCCCTGCTGTGGCCTACATCAATTCTGACGGAGGATTAGTGGACAGATGGAAGGAGCAGAGGACTCCTAAGCAGCCATCAAAGCCCGGTATAAATGACCCCTCCTCTGGGACACCATCCCACTGCTCTGGATCTGCTCCCTGCTGTAGTTCATAGTTTCATTACATTCAATAAACATGTACTGAGCACCCACTGCATACCAGGCTCTGTGCAAAGTGACTGTGAAGCAGGGGGGCATGAAGATAGATATCTTATTCATATTACCTAATTAATTTTTTTCATTCAACTATGAGCTTCTTAAGGGCAGAATTAATGTCTGATTCAGGATCCACCTGATCATACAAAGTGCCTAGTGTGGTGACTGCATGTAGCAGAAGCTCCAAAAGTTTATGTTGCATTGACCTGGTTACACTAGGGCAGCCCAGTTTCCAATCCATTTCCCTTTCGGGGGCTCAGTCGCCAATCTAATTTGGTACCCTGTGGCCTCAGAGTCATGTCCTCTCTTGAAACAACATGGTTTCCCTCTGTGAATATCTCAACCCGGGTTTCCATCTGAGTAACTTACAATGTAGGTAATTTGATTTTAGGAGCTACTAGAAAAGCCTCCGAACCGCACCCTGCAACACCTTCCCCACTGCTCCGAGATGCCTCCAGCACTGAGGCTTTCCTCTGGCCGCACATTGCCCTCTCCACAGAGTCATCCGTCTGACCACGAAATCTCCTTTCTGGTGGGAAGCATCCCAGCTAAATGAAGGGAGTTCACTCTGAGGGGATGGCATTATATGCCCATTTTACAAATGAGAAAACTGGCTCAAAGAAGTGACTCACAGGCCAGGCATGGTGGCTCACGCCTGTAATCCCAGCGCTTTGAGAGGCTGAGGCAGGTGGATCACAAGGTCAGGAGTTCAAGACTAGCCTGGCCAACATGGTGAAACCCCGTCTCTACTAAAAATACAAAAAATTAGCTGGGCATGGTGGCGGGCACCTGTAGTCCCAACTACTTGGAAGGCTGAGGCAGGAGAAACGCTTGAACCTGGGAGGCAGAGGTTGCAGTGAGCAAGATCATACCACTACACTCTGGCCTGGGCAACAGAGTGAGACTCTGTCTCAAAAAAAAAAAAAAAAAAAAAAAGAAGTGACTCGCTTAATCAGGGCCACACAGCTGACACATGAGAAAGTCCAGTTTGGAGCTCAGCTCTCTGTAGCGGACGTCCAGGATTTTCACATGCAGCAAAATTCCCTCCCCTTATCTGATGCCATCTTCAAGCAGGAGGAAAAGAGAGAAAACTATGCTTCCTGGGGGAAGGTAGAATGGAAGTCAAACCCAGAAGCTTGTAGTACCAGCTGTTCCAGGCCATGCTCAGTGCAATCTTCCCATCACTCTATTGTTGTTATTCCCATTTAACAGAAGGCAAGACTGAGGCTTCGAGAGATTGCAATGGGTCACAGAGCTGGTGATGGCAGCCAAGACCCTCAGCAGGCCCCCAGCTGTATCTGGACAGTCTCGGATTTGGGGTCCCTAGGTTTGGTGCAGGAGTTCCACGGAAAAGCCAGACTGATGGCCAGGGACACCTGGGCAGAATGGTAGAAGCCCCAAAGCTGTCATCCCAGGCTCATATGTACACGTGCTCACATGCATACATGCACACACCAGAAATGCAATGGAGCTGCCCTTGGGGAGCAAATGCATTGCTTTCAATAGAGTGTCTTCAGAGAATTTTTAAAATCCCAGTCTCCAAAAAAGAATCACTCTCTGGATAAATAACTACCTATCGGACAGAAATGAGCAGAACCCATGGGGCTGGAAGACTCTGGCTGCAGCATCTGGGAGAGCTGTTTGGCTGCTCTCAGGGGAGGCTGTGGAGGCCTTCAGTCATCTGCCTGTCCATCCAGGGGGTATCACTGTGCCGACCATCGAGGGCTGCACAGGGGAGAGGCGTGGCATCTGCAGCCAGAAAGACAGATGTGATACAGGAGAGGGGCAAACGTCTGAAGGGCTTCTTTAATCCAATAGTTTATATTTTATCTGCCTCAAGCCTTTTGCAAAAGCTCTGTACAGCTGAAAAGTCCTCCTCATTTTCTCTAATGGGAAGCTGCCCCTCCTCCGCCTGGCTCTGGAAGTCTCCCCTACAGGAATTAGGGTCACTAACAGAGGCTTAACTCTCAACCACTTACTAGCTTGGGGGCCTTAGGTAAATCTGTCCAATAATCAGTTTCCTTATCTGCTCCTCTATAAAATGGGGATAATATGAGCAATTGGCAGAGCTGTGTCGGGGGTGAAATAAGACATGAGCTAGCTTAATAAGGGGAAGTGTAAGTAAAGAGAGGATCATCGTGGTGACCCGCACTGGTCTCATTGCTTCACACAAGATGGCTCTTCTTTATCCCTAATATTCTAAAGTATTGAGAGAGGAGAGGAAGGGTGAGAGGGGATGCTATGTCCTGTTCTTCATCTGTACCTTCCTCCCCTCTCATTCCTCCCCATCTGTCCCTGCTCATTAAGCCTAGTAAAATGGTGTGCAGTCTATCAGTTCTTGCTGATAACCTAAAGTGATTAGGCCTAGGGGCAGGGGAGGGGACTCAGTGACTCCTTCAGGTCCTGTCTAGCCAGAGAATTCTGGAGATAAAATTCCCTGAAAGAGGTCTCCTGAAGCTTCTTGCTTCAGCCAGTGGATAGGGGTTTTTTACATCACTGTCCCACTTAACCTTCATAGCCCTCCTTTGAACTAGCTCTATGTGACCCATTTTACAGATGAGACAAATGAGGCTCAGAGGAGCTAGGTAACCTTCCCGAAAACACTAGACTAGGAGGTGGTTTTAAACCGAGGATTCAAATCAAGAGGACAAGCTCACTTGTACTAGTTTCAAGTTCTGAGTTGTACAAGTTCTGAGGTCTTGGTGTCCAGGAAAGACCTGGGTCTGAATCCTGGCCCAGACTCTTATGAACCGTGTGACGTGGCACCAGCTCCCCTGAGACTCAGCATCCATCTCTGTGAGGAGGAGACACTCCACTGGTTGTTGGGAAACTTCACGAGACAACAGATGGAGACCCCCAATGTAGCACTTGTCATGAGTGGGCCCGAATCAATGTTTGTAGGCCATCCCCACTCCTGGGGTGTTCCCATTCTTAGGACTGTTCTTCGTCAGTGATGACCTCAGTGTCCCAATCAAAGCAGCAGGCAAGGAGATTTGTACCAGCTCCAGGTGCAGGGGGCTGGCTGGAAAATGTAGACCCATTAGCCACTGAGCCCCAAAGTTTCTCTCTGAATGCCAGTGCCTGGTGTGGCACCCACACAAAGTGGGTGCTTGGTAAATATTGTTGAATGAATGGATGCTGGTTGGATGCCAAAAGGTTGCTGTTCTAGGGGACAGTGGGATGGTCTGTGTGGAATGAGGGGCTATCCTGGAATGGCTGAGGGGTGAGTTCACTGGGCCTGTGTGCACCGCCTACCGGAAGCACACTAGCTGAAGAATGCCTGATGCCAGCCGGCGGACATTTCCTGGCTGGCAACAGTTTTTCTGCCTCCTCTTCTCCCTCCTCCTCCTCCATTCAGGCCCCCAGGCCCAGACCCCTGGACTGGCTTCTCTCTCTGCTTCAGGCCCCACCCTGGGATTGGAATGCCTGTAGGTCAGCCTGGAAATGCTCACCTCCCCAGGACCCAGCACCATCTTGTCCATAGCACAGTCAGAGGAGACAAAGCTGCTGTTCTCTCCAAAGTCTACCTCTTCCCTTAGGGGTCCCCGGAACCCCACTGGGACTCTCCACAATTTGACCCCTTTCCCATCAGTCTGGCTCAGCCTAAGCCTGGCCCTGAGGTCAGACCAACCCCACTTGGAAAGCTCTGGCACATCAAGAGCTGCCAGACCACTATCACGGACGCTTGGTCACCCATAAGACATGGGGACCACAATGTACAGAAGACACACACCTGCTCCAGAGACAGAGCACTCCCAGCAGCCCCTGTGTGACCAATGGAGGTTGCGGGGGACTGAGGTTCAGAGTGGTTAAAGCGTTTTTTGCTGCCAGAGGTCTAAACTATGGCTCCCGTTTCAGCCACAGTCTTTAGGCAAACCCCTCTCTGGGTCGCTTTCTCTCTGAAACATGAACAGAAACGGCTAGATCAGTCTTCTGCCCCTTCCAGCCTTCTGTCTAGAAGTACATCTCGCTCCCCCAGCAAACCCACCCCATACACATCCTTGTGCAACTGCCTGCAGCCCCCCAACCCTTCTCTCCTGTGCTTTTTCTGCTTTGGTGACAGATACTTAAGTTTTAGCTCAGGAGTATTAATAATCTCTCACTTGCATTAACCAGTACTGTGCTAAAAACCACACACAATATTTTTTATTTCATTCCCTACAACTATTTTAGAGATGAGGAAAGTGATGCCCAGAGCAGATACTTGCCTTGCTCCCATAGCTAGCCAGTGGCAGAGCTGGGATTTGAACCCATGCCTCGGCAGGACTGTGTCTGACTCCCTTTTCCCTGCTTCCTTGGCATGGGCACGGGGCAGGCACAAATCAGATGCCTAGTAAGCCTTTGTGGGCATGAGTTAGCCCTTCTGAGGTCTGATGAGGCCTTTTTTATTATTTTTTGTTTGTTTGTTTTTCTGAGACGGAGTCTCGCTCTGTGGCCCAGCCTGGAGTGCAGTGGTGCGATCTCGGCTCACTGCAACCTCTGCCTCCCAGGTTGAGGCAGGCTGAGTTCAAGCAATTCTCCTGCCTCAGCCTCTCAAGTAGCTGAGACTACAGGCATGTGCCACCACACCCAGCTTTTTTTTTTTTTTTTTTTTTTTGAGACGGAGTCTTGCTCTCTCGCCCAGGCTGGAGTGCAGTGGCCGGATCTCAGCTCACTGCAAGCTCCGCCTCCCGGGTCTACGCCATTCTCCTGCCTCAGCCTCCCGAGTAGCTGGGACTATAGGCGCCTGCCACCTCGCCCGGCTAGTTTTTTGTATTTTTTTGGTAGAGACGGGGTTTCACCGTGTTAGCCAGGCTGGTCTCGATCTCCTGACCTCGTGATCCGCCCGTCTTGGCCTCCCAAAGTGCTGGGATTACAGGCTTGAGCCGCCGCGCCCGGCTTTTTTTTTTTGTATTTTAAGTAGACATGGGGTTTTACCATATTGGCCAGACTGGTCTCAAACTCCTGACCTCGTGATCTGCCTGCCTCAGCCTCCCAAAGTGCTGGGATTACAGGCCTGAGCAACTGCGCCTGGCCTTTTTTCTTTGAGATGGACTTTTTGCTCTGTTGCCCAGGCTGGAGTGCAATGGCATAATCTCAGCTCACTGCAACCTCCACCTCCTGGGTTCAAGCAATTCTCCTGCCTTAGCCTCCCAAGCAGCTGGGATCACAGGTGCCCACCACCATGCCCGGCTAATTTTTGTATTTTTAGTAGAGATGGGGTTTCACCATCTTGGCCAGGCTGGTCTCAAACTCCTGACCTCAGGTTTCCCAAAGTGCTGGGATTACAGGCATGAGCCATCACACTTGGCCTGATGAGGCCATTTAAATGGAAGTCTTCTGAATCCAGGAATGGTGGCTCATCCCTGTAATCCCAGCATTTTGGGAGGCCAAGGCGGGTGGATCATTTGAGGTCAGGAGTTCGAGACCAGTCTGGCCAACATGGTAAAACCCCGTCTCTACTAAAAATACAAAATTACCCAGGCATGGTGGTGGGTGCCTGTAATCCCAGCGACTCAGGAGGCTGAGGTGGGAGAATTGCTTGAACCCAGGAGGCAAAAGCTATAGTGAGCCAAGATCACACCACTGCACTCCAGCCTGGGCAACAGTGCAAGTCCCTGTCAAATGAATGAATGAATAAATGAATGAATGAATGACTTCTGGAGACAAAGCCTTTCCCAGGGATGGGTTGGACCTTCAGACCCACAGCAGTACCAAATCAGAAAGGACCTCTGCCTTCCTGTACACTCTGGTGGTCACCAGAGTTGGGGACCTCAGTTTCCCCAACTATAAAATGGAAATAGTAATCACACCCACGCCTTGGGGATGGCCTGAGCCCCACTGAGGCCAAGTTGCTCTCCCTCCACTGGCCCAAAGCAGCAGGGCCCTGCCAGGCTCGGGAAGCTAAGAGTAGGCACTGCCCTGAGCCACTGAGACAGGCTGGGAGCCCCCACCCCCAACTGCATAGCTTCAGCACACGTGGGGACTCGTGCTTACGTCACAGCCACGCCTCTCACTCTGCCAGCCAACCCAAACCTGGCTGGCTGAAGGGGCTGCAGCCAAGAAAAAAGCTGGCCTGTGGGGATATTTGCTCTCCAGGGCTCAGCGATTGTGGAGTAATGACTACAGAGGCCGGCAGAGTCAAAGGGGACTCTGTTCTCTGAAGCCAGGGCTCCCACGGCTGGCTACCCACAGCCTGAACTCAGGCCGACAGAGCTGTGGCTCTGGGCCTGGCACCAGCCACCAAGCCTCACACTTGACCTCATTTAATCCTTATGACAACTCTGCCAAGGTGGCTCTACCATGTGATTCGACAGACAAGTAAACTGAGGTGCAGGGAGACAAAATGACTAATGTAAGGTCCCGCAACTAGTGAGGGGCAGACCAGGTCTGATGCCACTAACCATAGCACCAAGACCTGACCATAACCCATTTCATGGGAAGCCCCCAACAAGGCTGCATTGGATAGATTTGAGCACCTACCATGTGCCAGCCTAGCTACTTTGCTTGAATGTTGTTCAACCTTAAATTGAAAAACCTGGCAGGGCACGGTGGTTCACTCTTCTAATCCCAGCACTTTGGGAGGCCGAGGCGGGTGGATCACTTGAGGTCAGGAGTTTGAGACCAGCCTGGCCAACATGGTAAAACCCCCTTTCTAGTAAAAATTCAAAAAAATTACCTGGGCATGGTGGAGCCCGCCTGTAATCCCAGCTGCTTGGGAGGCTGAGGCAGGAGAATCACTTGAACCCAGGAGGCAGAGGTTGCAGTGAGCTGAGATCACACCACTGCACTACAGCCTGGGCAATAGAGTGAGACTCCGTCTTAAAAAAGAAAAGAAAAGAAAAGAAAAACCTAGAGAAAGAGGCATCACTAGCCACCTCATACAGATGAGAAAACTGAGGTTCACTCAAGATCCATTTCAATTGTCAGCAGACCCAGGTACTCTTTAATAGCTGAGACAGACCCCCTTCAACCCTTCCTTCCATGTTAGAAAGAAAGCAGATGCACTACTATCCTTTTGACTCGCAAATATTACCCCTGTGCATGCAACCTGTCCTGCAAAGTACAGCTGAGTCAGGGCTACTCATCCTTTTTGGGTTTTGGGATGGGATAACCTGGTCCTGTCCCTTTTTCGTTGGCAAGATCACGAGTATTCAATTCAATGAATTCTCAAAAAGTGAATACAACAGTATAACCTCTGCTTCAAAGGTTCTGCTTTTGAAAATGAGTATGTTCCCCTGAGCAGCACAGAGGCACTTGGGGAAGCCAGATTGGGGGATCAGGTGGGCTGCTCTGCCTGGGAAAGAGGTCCCTGGGCATCAATGTCCTGCCAGATTTGGGCACCTGAATGAGTCTTGTCAAGAAGACTGATTCACAGGGCTCTTGTCGAACTGCTGGCATTTAGGTCAAGGAGGTCTGGGGTGGGGCCTGAGGGTCTGCCTGTCTAAGGAGCTCCCAGTGATGCTGATGCGGCCACCCTGGCTTCTCAGAGTGTGGTCCCGAGCACGCAGCGTCAGCCTCACCTGCAGCTTGCTGGAAATGCAGACTCTCAGGCTCCACCCTGGACATAGTGAGCATCAGAATAGCTGGGAGCATTAAAAGCGATTGAGGCCCCATCCCCAGAGCTCCTGATTTAATTGTCCCAGAGTATGGCCGGGGCATCAGCATTCTTGATTGCTCCTTGACCTCCGATGCACAGCAAAGGTTGGGAAGCTCTGCTGTGGCATCGCAAGTCCGCGGTGCTGGAAAGGACTGACTTTTCACCGTTTTACCTCCTCCTTTTATAGAGGAAGAGAAATATGTCTGGGGTCACATCATGTAGTAATAAACTCATCAATTTTTTTAAGGAATATATAAAATGTGTTCACTTGCACATTCATAAAATACATTTACAAAGCTACACAAGAATCTAATAACATGGGCAGCCTGTGGGGAAGTGAATTGGGTGGCTGAGTGACAGGGTGGCATAGAGTATTTTCACATTTTTTATTGTAAACTATGAGAAGGAATTTTTTTTTATTACTATTGCTTTTAAAAAATAGAGACAGGGGTCTCACTATATTGCCCAGGCTGGTCTCAAACTCCTGGGCTCAAGTGATCTCCCTGATTGGCCTCCCAAAGTGTTGGGATTACAAGCATCAGTGTCTGTGCTAAGCCAAGACTGAATTATTAATTTTAAAAAATTATACAAAAAAAGCATTTTTAGGAATTCTTCTGAATAAAATGGGTGTTATGAATTTAAATCACCCATCGCAGGCCGGGCGCGGTGGCTCAAGCCTATAATCCCAGCACTTTGGGAGGCCGAGACGGGCGGATCACGAGGTCAGGAGATCGAGACCATCCTGGCTAACATGGTGAAACCCTGTCTCTACTAAAAAAAACTACAAAAAACTAGCCGGGTGAGGTGGCGGGCGCCTGTAGTCCCAGCTACTCTGGAGGCTGAGGCAGGAGAATGGCGTGAACTCGGGAGGCGGAGCTTGCAGTGAGCTGAGATCCGGCCACTGCACTCCAGCCTGGGCGACAGAGCGAGACTCCGTCTCAAAAAATAAATAAATAAATAAATAAATCACCCATCGCATATGGCAGAAATAGTACAAGAAACTGACATAAACTTCTGTAGCCACCTGAGGGCTGGTGCCATAGGCCAGGTGATGGGGTAGAAAACTCCAAACATAGCTCTCTCTTTGGTTCCCAGGCCTCTCTACCCATCACAAACCAGCTGTCTTTTGATAAGTCATTTAATCACTTTGGGCTTAGTATCATTCATTTGTTCAATGAATGGGAGGGGTTTCTTTTCTTTTTCTTTTGAGATGGAGTCTTGCTCTGTTACCCAGGCTGGACTGCAATGGTGTGATCTTGGCTCACTGCAACCTCCACTTCCCGGGTTCAAGCGATTCTCCTGTCTCAGCCTCCCAAGTAGCTGGGACTACAGGCGTGTGTCACCACGCCCAGCTAAGTTTTGTATTTTTAGTAGAGACAGGGTTTCATCATCTTGGCCAGGCTGGTCTCAAACTCCTGACCTCAGGTGATCCACCTGCCTCGGCCTCCCAAAGTGCTGGGATTACAGGCGTGAGCCACCTCGCCTGGCCTAGAAGTTTTATTTAATTATGTTTTCAACTTTTATTTTAGATTCCAGGGTACATGTGCAGGTTTGTTACCTGGCTACATTGCATGCTGCTGAGGTTTGGATTACCAGTGATCCCATCCCACAATACTGAGCATAGTACCCAATAGTTAGTTTTTAACCCTTGCCTCCCCTCCTCCCTCCCTACTCTAGTAGTCTCTTCTTTTGTTCCCATCTATATGTCCATGAGTACCCAATGTTTAGCTCCCATTTATAAATGAGAACATGCGGTATTTGGTTTTCTGTTCCTGCATTAATTCACTTAGGATAATGGCTTCTAGCTGTATCCATGTCACTACAAAGGACATGATTTTGTTTGTTTGTTTATGGCTGCATCATCAAATGTTAAAACAGGATGTCACTTTGGCATTAGTTCAGTTGATCCAATCCAATCATATTTTTGCATTTAGAGAGACTGAAGTCAAGGGGAGACAGGACAGCTTCCAGGGACACTAAAATCTAAGACTTCTCTCCAACTTACCTTCCCTCTCTCAGTTGCACCTTTTCTCCCTGCAGGGATCAGATTCTAGACCTGGCAAAGGACAGGCCCTCTACATCTCTTGCTTTTCAGCTGCAGTTGGCAAAAAAACCTTTCTCCTTTGGATCTCTATATGTGGACCTAAGGACCTTCACAGTCTCCAGGGCTGTAGTGTTAAAAATGCAACAAGTCAAGGAACCAGGACTCCATGAAGGGAACAGTAATCATTGTTACCATGTAGATGTTAAAAATGAAAAAGAAAAAAAAAAAATAACTGGGCATGGTGGCTCACACCTATAGTCTCAGCACTTTGGGAAGCTGAGATGGGAGGATCGCTTGAGGCCAGGAGTTTAAGACCAGCCTTGACAAAACAGTGAGACTTCATCTCTACAAAAAAATTACAAAATTAGCCGAGCATGGTGGTGCACACCTGTAGTCCCAACTACTCAGTACAGAGGGCTAAGGTGGGAGGATAGCTTGAGCCCAGGAGTTTGAGGCTGCAGTGAGCTGCGATCTCTCCATTGCACTCCGACCTGGGTGACGGGAAGAGATCCTGTCTCAAAAAAAAAAAGAAAAAAAGAAAAAGAAAAAAAAAGAGACATCTCAAGAATAGGAAAGAGTACAAAAGGTTCATAAATATAAGACATGTTCAACTCCACTTACATTTGAAGAAATATAAATTAAAACACTGTGATACAACCCTCACCTACAGGATAAAGATTTTTTAAATGGTCAGGTCTTGGTATGGGGAAATAAGCAAATTTGCAGTTGGTGAACATGTAAATGTACAAAAATTTGAGTTTGGCAGTTTGATGATATCTATAAACATTTTAAATATGTATATGCTTTGATTCAGCAGTTCCACTTCTAGAAAGTTACCTTACAGATAAACTCACACAAATGAACAAAGATTAGGTACAAAAGGCTCTATCAGCAATTTTTGCAATAATAGAAAACTGGAAATGAATCAAATGTGCATTAATGTGGTCAAAGAATGAAGGGATCTCACAAATGCTGATTTGGAAGAATATATATATATATATTGCAGAATAGTATGTAGATTCTGATCTTATTTGTACAAAAAAGCATCTAAATGTGTGTGCAGTCCATGTATGCATAGAAATGTCTGGAATGATGCACCAAAATATTCATATTAGACAATGAGATGGAGGGGAAGGGAGAGTTTTCACTTAGAAAAAAATCTTGGCTAGGCACAGTGGCTCACGCCTGTAATCCCAGCACTTTGGGAGACCAAGGCAGGTGAATCACCTAAGGTCAGGAGTTTGAGACCAGCTGGGCCAACATGGTGAAACACCGTCTCTACCAAAAATACAAAAAAATTAGCTGAGCATGGTGGCAGGCGCCTGTAATCCCAGCTACTCGGGAGGCTGAGGCAGGAGAATCGCTTGAGCCCAGGAGGCGGAAGCTGCAATGAGCCGAGATTGCTCCATTGCACTCCGGCCTGGGCAACAATAGCGAAACTCTGTCTCAAAAAAAAAAAAAAAAAAAAAAAAAAAAAACAAGAAAAACCTCATATAATTCTGCAATGTTCACACAAAATCACATTCTACTTTTGTTGTAAGTCATTTTTAATCCAATTGGGTTTTAGTTAGTATGGTTTCACTGGTTCCTGGAGACAGTGCTAGGTTTTCTTGTGGGTGGTGGGCAACATGCTAGAACTTTCTCAGAAGAACATATAAGAGTCTCATTGATTTTATTTTTTTAAATTTATCTTACTCTATTGCCCAGGCTGGAGTGCAGTGGCACAAACACGGTTCACTGCAGCCTCGACCTCCCTGGGCTTAGGTGATTCTCCCACCTCAACCTCCTGAGTAGCTGGGACTACAAGTCCACACCACCACACCCAGCTAATTTTTTTGTATTTTTTGTAGAGATGAGTTTTTGCCACGTTGCCCAGGCTAGGCTTAAACTCCTGGGCTCAAGCCATGTACCTGCCTCAGCCTCCCAAAGTGTTATAGGTGTGGACCACCATGCCTGGATTTTTTTTTTTTTTTTTTTTTTTGAGACAGGGTCTCACTCTGTCACCCAGGCTGGAAGCGCAGGGATGCAATCACCACTTACTGCAGTCCTGACCTCCCCAGCTCAAGTGATCCTCTCACCTCAGCCTCCCAAGTAGCTGGGACCACAGACAGCATCTCCACACCTGGCTAAATATTTTTTTTTTTTTTAATTTTTAGTAGAGACGCAGTCTCACTATATTGCCCAGGCTAGTCTCGAACTCCTGGGCTCAAGTGATTTTCCCACCTCAGCCTCCCAAAGTGCTGGGATTACAGGCATGAGCCACTGTGTCTGGCCAATATGTCTTTATATCAGGCTCTATTTGTCAGCTTACTCTCAGAAGAAAATTAGGACAAGAGACGAAGGAAAGGGCAGTGGTGGTAAGTTGAGTACTTAATGTCTTATAATATCATGGAGCTACGTGAAAGCCCCACCATGCCACCTCGCTATCACCCCAAGGTTCAGGGGGCTGTGAAGGTTTCAACCCAGGTCCAAGGGGTGCAGCAGGGCCTCAACTAGAGATGGAACCTCTTTTCCCCAGAGCTTCAACCAGCAGTTCTGCTTGGACCCAGATAACATTGCATCCTAGAAGTCTTATCATTTGCTCAGTTTGCACACTGAGAAGGAGCACACGCCTGCGGCGCCTCCTTCTGCAGGTGAAGGCAGAAGGGCTGGGGACGGGAGGAGAGGTGCTTGTTCTTGTGGGTGGCAGCAGAAAGTTGCCCCAGTCTCAGCTGCCAGAAGATGGGTCTGGGTCTCACTACAGAATGAGTGCCCACCTGCCATGCTCCCATGCCACAGCAGCTCCTCTTGGTCCCTTTCAGACCTCCTGGGCTTCTCATGTCCCTCCCTCCTCCCCCATCAGACCCTCTTCCCTAGATACTGTGGGGCATGCTCTCCATGGAGGCACAGGGTATCAGAGCTGGGCTGAGCCAAAGACCTCCTCAGCCAATCCCCTCATTTTATAGTTGGGAAAACAGGCCCAGAGAGGAGAAGGAACTCACCCAAGGTCACCTAGAGAGTTTATGGCAGAACTAAAACTGGGTCTTCGGGAAAACGTCACATAGCTCCTCCCCACCCATTCCCTACACTTTACTAGATACGTCTGGCTGCCACACTCCCCTTCTCCAGTGCCCCATTTGTTATTCGACGGATATTTTTGGTGTTGTTGTTGTTACTGTTGTTGTTGTTGTTTTTGAGACAGAGTCTCACTCCATCTCCCAGGCTGGAGAGCAGTGGTGCAATCTCGGCTCACTTCAACCTCTGCCTCCCAGCTTCAAGCAATTCTCGTGCCTCAGCCTCCCAAGTAGCTGGGATTACAAGTGCACACCACCACACCCAGCTAATTTTTATAATTTGTAGAGACAGGGTTTCACCATATTGGCCAGGGGTATCCTGGCCTCAAGTGATCCACTTGCCTTAGCCTCCCAAAGTGCTAGGATTAAAGGCATAAGCCACTATGCCACCATGCCTGGCCTCAATAGATATTTCTTGAGCACCTACTACATGCCAGGTTCTGTTCTAGGCCCTGATGATACAGGAATGAACAAAACAGACACAACTCCTACTCTTGCAGAACTCACATTCTAGCCTAATTACATGACCTACCTGTTACCTCTGTGAGGGAGACACGCTGTCCCGCTGCAGCCAGGAAGGCCTGGTCAGCAAACGGATACTGCCCGTGTCTCTGCCCTGCAGGAGAGAGGGCCTCGTCCCTGGAGGAGGGGCATCAGCCGAGAATAGGCAGCAAGGGCTCCCTGTGCCCAGCTCTGTGGGAATAACAGACCCCTGCTCGAGAAGATCATCTCCTTTGATTCTCAGAACCACCCTACACACCAGGTACTCACATCCCTGCTTTACAGGCAAGGAACTGAAGGCCCGGCAACATGGGGCAAGTAAGCAGCAGGACTGGGCCTTCTGCTCCCTCAGACGGGGAGTCCTGGGCCCTGCTCAAGTAGAGCAGGGCCGGGGGGCAAGGGGAAATAGGGAGCTACTGCCCCTGTCTGGGGATTCTGGTACCCAGAGCAGGGTTCCTAACCGTGAAGTGGGTACCAACCCTTTTTGTGATACTTAATTAAAACCATGAGCCCTTTCCCTAGAAATATTCTACGTGTCTCCCTCACACCACTTTGCATATAAATTCCCTGAAGCCCATCCTTGCCCCACTCTGGGCAGGGCTAGACCTTCTGGGGGACCGTCTCCTAATGGGAGGAGGAATCACACTGTGGAGTTGAAAGGTCAGTACACTAACCCCACCCCCACCCCCACTCCGCCCTGAGAGTCTCTCCTGCCCCTCCTGGGAACCACCCATTGAGGGGTCTGCAGGCTGCATCCCGGGAGGCATCGCTGGCCACACAGTGCTACCCAGACGGGCTGTGAGCGCCCCCTGGGGGCGGCTCGTCCACGTGTCCCAGGAAACACTATACCCAACGCATCCCCACCCCACTCCCAGAGTTTAACTTGATGCCAACATTTGGACAAGAAAAGTTATCATTCAAAATATTGTTTTTAAGTTAAAATGGCCACAGATGGCTGTTACAATGCAAACTATGGCCCAAATGTTAGGAGAAACCCTGGAGGTGGGAACAGTATGGAGGGCTGAAGCGGGTCTCACCGAGGAGTCTCATCCCCCAAAACCAGCTCCCAAGGCCTGGTCTGCCTAGTATCCTGTCCCAAGCACAAAGACAAAGGGCCCTTGACCCTGTCCTCCTGCTACAGGCCAGCCGTACCAGGCTGGGGGAGGGAGAGAGAGAAGGAAGGAGAAAGATAACAGGACCAGCTAATCCCAGTTCACCCAGGACGTCCCAGTTTCATTTTTTTATCTTAATTTATTTTGAGACAAGGTCTTGCTCCATCACTGAGGCTGGAGTGCAGTGGCATGATCTTGGCTCACTGCAGCCTTGACCTTCCTGGCTTAAGCAATCCTCCCACCTCAACCTCCCAAGTAGCTGGGACCACAGGTGCATGCCACCAAGCCTGGCTAATTTTTGTATTTTTTACAGAGATGGGTTTTTTTCATGTTGCCCAGGCTGATCTTGATCTCCTGGGCTCAAACAATCCTCTGCCTTGGCCTCCCAGGGTGCTGGGATTATGGAGGTGAGCCCCCTTGCCCAGGTTATGTCTGTTTTAGGACTGAAAGTTCATCTTCCCAGGAACTACCCCACTCCAGTCCTGGGCAAACCAGCCTGCCCCTTCTCCCTGCATTCACCAGTGAAAGTGTCATGAGCAGCATAAACTCAGACATAACCAGGTCCACACACGTTGTCTTTCCACAAGGCCAGACTTTTATCGATGTTATTTCAATCATAAAAGCCATGAGCGCCATGGAGTTCCCAAGGAGGCAATGTTCCTTAGCACTCTCAGTTCACTTGGTAGTCAGAGCCGTGTGCACACAGGCTCGAGCCATTCAACAAGTCAATCGACACTGCAAACCATACACTGTAGTATACTTCATATAGAAATGTTATAGATTAAAATTTCACACCAAACAGTAACATTGAACATCAAAAGAAAAGGGGAGAGGCTAGGCACGGTGGCTCATGCCTGTAATCCCAGCACTTTGGGAGGCCGAGGCAGGCAGATCATGAGGTCAGGAGTTTGAGACCACCCTGACCAACATGGTGAAACCTCATCTCTGCTAAAAATACCAAAATTAGACTGGCGTGGTGGCAGTCACCTGTAACCCCAGTTACTCCGGAGGCTGGGGCACAAGAATCGCTTGAACCTGGGAGGTGGAGGCTGCAGTAAGCCAACATCACGTCACTGCACTCCAGCCCAGACAACAGAGCGAGACTCTGTCTCAAAAAAAAAAAAAAAAAAAAAAAAAAAAAAGATGCCAGGTGTGGCGTCTCACACCCATAATCCCAGCACGTTTGGGAGGCTGAGGCGAGCAGATGACCTGAGGGCAGGAGTTTGAGACCAGCCTGGCCAATGTGGCGAAACACCATCTCTACTAAAAAAGCAAAAATTAGCCGGGCGTGGTGGGTGCGCCTGTAATCCCAGCTACTCGGGAAGTTGAGGCACAAGAATCGCTTGAACCCAGGAGGCAGAGGTTGCAGTGAGCCGAGATGGTGCCACTGCACTCCAGCCTGGGTGACAGAGCAAGACTTCATCTCAAAAATAAGAAAAGAAAAGAGGAGAGAGGAAAAAGGGTTAATGAATCAGTGGCCTAATCCGGATAGTCATTAACATCTTGCAAGGAAGACTCTTTGATTTGGGCAGAGCCTTCAGTGGCAGATGCTGGGTGCTGATCACAAGTGACAGCAAGACAGGGTCTGTCAAGATGGCTGTGTCTAGGTGGTGGAATCTTGCTCATTTTATGGTCCTTGAATCCTCTGTTGAGGACTGATAGTAAAGGGTGATGCCCTTATCTGTTTGGGTGTTATCTCTATTGATTAGGCAAATATCTGGACCCTGTTGGTTTGATGCCTTTTGAAATGTAAGGTGGAGTCCTTTTCTTTTTTTTGGAGGGGGAGAGTGGGCAGAGTCTCACTCTGTCACCCAGGCTGGAGTGCAGTGGTGCGATCTCAGCTCACTGCAAGCTCCGCCTCCCGGGCTCACGCCATTCTCTTGCCTCAGCCTCCTGAGTAGCTGGGACTACAGGCGCCTGCCACCACGCCCAGCCAATTTTTTGTATTTTTAGTAGAGATGGGGTTTCACCGTGTTAGCCTAGATGGTCTCGATCTCCTGATCTCATGATCTGCTTGCCTTGGCCTCCCAAAGTGCTGGGACTACAGGCGTGAGCCACCGCGTCTGGCCAGTGGAGTCTTTTTCTAAGATGGAGTTACTTATGCCAAGGTGCTCTATACAAAAAGTGAAGGCTTCCAGAGCCTGGTGGGGCACAGACTCCCATGGCCCTGGGAGATTGAGGCTGACTAATGATGTCAGAGCAATATGTGAACTGTCCACAAGAAAAAGAGAATGGAAACCACCTGCACGCTTAGAGCCTCAGAATACTGCCCCCATCCCCACCCCATCAGCAGAGCAGCCAGGGACCAGAGTCCTCTTCCCATGCCAGTGGTCTGTCCCTAGGAGTCCAAGGGAAAACCTCCCCACTTCCCTTGCTGACCCTTCATCCCTCATGCTGCAGGGAAGAGAGATCATGGAAATCATCAATATGAAATCTGAGATGTCCTGGGAAGCTGCTGAACCCAAGGGTCCAGGAACCAAGGAGAGCTGTACCCAGAGTGAACCCCCTAGGACAGCAGGAGACCTAGAGGGAGAATTGGTGGGGATGGGGTTGGGTGGGTGCATGTCTAGACAGGGCTGGGAATACCTCACAGAAGTGTCTGGGTGCCGCCAATGCCCAAGCAGCAGAATGACTCTTGGGCCCCTAGAAATGGCACTATAATCAGGAGAGAGCCACCTGGTCTAACCGAGACCACCTCTTGGGGCAAAGGGGAAGAATTCAAACCACCTGAGATTGAGTTTGCGCATTTCCCTCTTCTGCTTCCCCTCCTCCAAGAGGGCTTGAACTGACGTTAAGTAAAATGACAGAAAAATTAAGTTCTAGTTCTCACTCACCTAAGTCACTGGCCTGATGCTCCAGCTACATTGCCAGGCTCACTCCCTGAAATTCTCCCTCCCTGTTCCCAAACTCTGAGATACAAGGTTCTGGAGGAAGGGGAGATACACTGAAGGAAAGATGAGCTCCTATCAGGAGGCACATGTGCATCACTGTCATGGGGGTTGGAACATGGCTCTGCCGCTTAGCAGCCACAAGCCTCTACCAAGCTCACAATGCCTCTGAACCTGGCTCTTCTCATCTGTAAAACAGGGAGAATGAGCCCCACCTCAGAGAGCTGTGAATGGGCTGGTTCAGATACAGTGTGGCGCACTCTCGCCCTGAGTCAGTCTTCAGTTTCTCCCTCTGCCAGCGGCCTCCATTTGCCCATCTGTACCACGAGAGGCTGCACCAGCTGGTCACCGAGGTGACCTTCTAGCTGTATGGTTAGTTGGCCAGGCCAGGCTGCCTGTTACCAACACGGTGTTCCAGTCTGAAACAGTGACTTCTGCCAAGAGCACAGCTCGAGCTCAGGAGGGAGGGGTGTACCTCAGCCCTGATTACATCCTGCTGAAAGCTCCGGCTGGCCACGACCAGGCCAGTACCCACCGCACACCTGTCACAATGAATGACCCTTTATACCAGGCCTGTCCTAGAGACCCCAGCCATCAACCCAGTGCCCCAGACAGCCCCCTGCACCACCCTTAGTCTGGGATCCCCTTCCCACACCCACACACATTTTATAAGTGACTGAGGGGAGGGTGCTGGTGTCTGAAGCCACAGACAGGTGAACCGGGTCGCCTGCCCAGTCGCAATGTGCAGGCGTATGAGGGGCTCTGCGCCTGGAAGTCAGGCCTCCAGGTGGACAGAATCCAGCCTCTGCAGCCCCTTCTCCCAGGACTCTCCTCAGAACCACTCAGAGCCTGGGCATTCCAAGGAGAAGCAGGTAGATATGGACCTTTGCACCTGCGGTGCCCACCTTGTTAGTTCTGGGGCAAGGAGAGAAAGGGGGCATGAAAAAGGGAGAGATGGAAGGAGGTGCTGAAAAGAAAACAAAGGACACCCAGGTCCCCCTCCTAGAAACCTTCCTGCTGCCCCCAGCCAGGACTCCACAGGGTTCCAGAGCATAGCTTTCCTGTTCCAAGCTGTGCTGACAAGAGCCCACTCCCCGTCCTCCAGGGTAATGAGCTGCCTGCAGTGCACATGCGCACATGCGCGCACACACACACATGCCTGGTGCAGACACCTGGTTCTCTTCTGAGGACCCATGTCAAAACCTCTCCTTTCATAACCCTTGTACACAAAGGGCTGCCCATTCCCCGCTTCCTAGACAAGACTTGGTTGACTCCTGTATGCCCAGGACTCTGAGCATACACCAAGCTTCTAACAGGTATAATCTCCCTTCACTTCTACCCTGGGAAAGAAAAAAGAAAAGAAAACCCTTGCAAGTTTAATCCCCACAGGACCTTCTATTACACCTACATCTTTGAGGGTGAAGGGTTGGGGGTTAGGGTTAGGCAGGACCTGATCTGTGCAGTACAGGGCCCACCTGCCACGTGTGGCTTCTGGGAACCCAAGGACAGCTCCTGCAAATGGTGATGTGCTGTGAGCATAAACCACACACCGGATCTGGAAGACTTGGTAGAAAAAAACGTGAAATATCTCATTAATGATTTTATATCAATTACATGTTGAAATAACATTTGAAATATAATGGCTTCCACAATGTATATTATTCAAATTAATCCTATTTTTACTTTTTAAATGTGGCAGGCCGAGCACAGTGGCTCACGCCTGTAATCCCTTTGGGAGGCCGAGGTGGGCAGATCCACCTGAGGTCAGGAGTTCAAGACCAGCCTGGCCAACATGGTGAAACCCATCTCTACTAAAAATAAAAATTAGATGGGTGTGGTGGCACGTGCCTGTAGTCCCAGCTGCTTGGGAGGCTGAGGCAGGAGAATGGCATGAACCCGGGAGGCAGAGCTTGCAGTGAGCCGAGATCATGCCGCTGCACTCCAGCCTGGGTGACAGGGCGAGACTCCGTCTCAAAAAAATAAAATAAAATAAAAATAAATAAATAAATAAATAATTTTAAAAATAAAATAAATGTGGCTACTAAAAATTCCACATGTGACTCACATTATATTTCTATTGGCCAGCCCTAGGTTACACTATTCCCTGCCCTCCCAGCACTCTGAGGGCAGTAAGGGGCCGTTGGATGGGGAAGGCAGCCGGAGACAGATTATGAGAGGCCTTGAATGCCAGGATGAGGGGCCTGGAGGTGCCCTCCGAGCAATCGGGGGCCACAGAACTGGGGCGTGGTTCTCATCAGGCCAGCTCCATGTGCTCATCATCTGGAAGACAGCTCCCAGGCCGGCCCACTGGAGTGAGGAGATGGGATCAGAAAAATGGTACTTTCCAGTGGGAATGGGAGACAGGAACGGCAGGCGGAGAGAGCTATCTGAGCAAAGGTTCAGAGGCAGCAGAGTGGGGGTGCTGGGGGATTAGAGACGAAGGAAACAGAGACAGGTTCGGAGAGTGGAGGAAGCAAAGAGGGTAGGAAAGAGGAGATCAGTCAAAACTAAAGAACAGAAAGGAGATCAGAGATGCTATCTTGGAAGGAAGTGGTCAGCACAGTCCTCCTCACCGGAGCCTTCCACCCTCAGGCTTTCAAGAACATCTCCCAACCCCATTCCTACCACAGGAAGGCAGGCCCAGGTACATGTCAGCCTCCCTCGCCCCTCTCTGAGCCCAGCGCCCCTGAAGCCACCTTAGCTGCCTGTGTCGGAGGCTGGCCCAGAGGCAGGCTTGAAACCCGTGAAGGACAGAGAGGAAGAGCGGCAGCCTTGGGGCCAAACCTTTGCCCCTCTTCCTGCCCCGAGATGACCCCAGTTCCTGGCCCAACTTAGAAGGGTCAGGCTCTTGGGAAGGCCTGTTTCTAATTTAGGAGGAGCCGGATCTTCAAAGGTCTTGGACTTATCAGGAAACAGAGCCCAGGGGTCCACCCCTTCCTCCTTTATTCTGGAAACAGGCACCCAGCAGTGGGGACAGGTGTTAGCATCATGGCCACTGGCCTCCCGGGAGGCAAAGATCCAGACAGATGAAGGCATTGGTGCTAGTGCCTTTTCTGCCTATCAGAGAATTTGAGAGGATAGGATTGAGGGCTACAGGGCCACATTGCCTATTTTTGTACAGCCTGTGAGCTAAGAACAGTTTCACCTTTTTTTTTTTTTTTTTTTTCCCTGTGACAGAGTCTTGCTCTGTCACCCAGGCTGGAGTGCAGTGACCTGATCTCGGCTCACTGCAACCTCCATCTCCCAGGTTCAAGTGATTATCCTGTCTCAGCCTCCTGAGTAGCTGGGATTCCAGGCATGCGCCACCACACCTGGCCAAGTTTTGTATTTTTAGTAGAGACAGGGTTTTACCATGTTGGCCAGGCTGCCTTGGCCTCCCAAAGTGCTGGGATTATAGGTATGAGCCACCATGCCTGGCCACTTCATACTTTTTCACATAATATTCCATTGCATAAATACAGAGGACTCTTGAACAACCTGGGGGTTGGGGTGCTGACTCCCTGCACAGTCAAAAATCCACGTATAACTTTTGACTACCCCAAAACTTAACTACTAATAATCCACTAGAAATCTTAACAGTAACATAACCAATTGACACATATTTTGTTTATGTATTATATACTGTCTTCTCACAATAAAGTAAGCTAAAGAAAATAAAATGTTATTAAGAAAATCCTGGCTGAGCGTGGTGGCTCACACCTGTAATCCCAGCACTTTGGGAGGCTGAGGCAGGCGGATCACGTGAGATCGGGAGTTCAAGACCAGCCTGACCAACATGGAGAAACCCCGTCTCTACTAAAAATACAAAATTAGCTTGGCGTGGTGGCACACGCCTGTAATCCCAGCTACTCAGGAGGAGGCTGAGGCAGGAGAATCGCTTGAACCCAGGAGGCGGAGGCTATGGTGAGCCAAGATTGCACCATTTCACTCCAGCCTGGGCAGGAAGAGTGAAATTCTGTCTGAAAAAAAAAAAAAGAAAGAAAAAGAAAACAAAAAAGACAATCCTAAGGAGGCCGGGTGCAGTGGCTCACACCCGTAATTCCAGCACTTTGGGAAGCCAAGGCAGGTGAATCACTTGAAGCCAGGAGTTCGAGACCAGCGTGGCCAACATGGTGAAACCCCCTCTACTAAAAATACAAAAATTAGCTGGATGTGGTGGTGCGCGCCTGTAGTCCCAGCTACTTGGGTAGCTGAGGTGGGAGGATTGCTTGAGCCTAGGAGGCAGAGGCTGCAGTGAGCCAAGATCATGCCACAGCACTCCAGTCTGGGCAACAGATTGAGACCCTGTCTCAAAAAGAAAAAAAGAAAAGAAAAGAACCTAAGGAAGAGAAAACGCATTGACAGTACTGAACTGTATTTATCAATACCATACGTTTACAATGTCTGTTTACAAGATGAATCATCTATTTGAATAATGGCAGCAACTGCAGCTGTAGACCTCAATCTGCAGTACATATCAAGCAATTCAGCTTTTCCTTGTAAAATCATGACTTCTCTCTGCTTCTTGGGAGCACCTCTAGCATCACTAGTGGCACTTCACATGGGTTCCATTATGTGATTCAAGGTTTATGGTACTGCACTAAACACAATTAAAAACACGCCAGAGCTGTGAGAGACCGCTTTGTCTGCCACATGCCATTTACTAGAGAGACAACCGCTCATGCGGAGATGATTAGCGTCACACAGGGATCTAAGCAGATATGTGCATCACTGGAGCTCCCCGCAACAGCAACAGGAGGTCGCTGTGAAATTATTACAGTAGTAGTGTACACACCACAGTTAATTTTAGGCAGTTATGATTTAATACTGCATCTTTACATCTGCTCACATTTCTCTTAACTGTGAATGGTACCATATATGATCTTAAATGTGTGTGTAAGTTTTGATAAATTTTAACTTCTCATAATGGGTCTGTGTACATTTTATGGTAGTAAATGATAAAATACACTAGTATCTACATATATTTTAAGCATTCATGACATAACTTTTTCTTAATTTTTTCAATGTTTCTAGACTACACATACAATTCATCTGTGAGTTTTTTCAAATTGTGGCAAATCTCCAATAAAAGTTTCAATATAGTCATTGAAAAGAATCCATGTATAGGTGGACTTCACAGTTCAAACCCGTGTTACCCAAGGATCAATTGTATATCCTAATTTATTTACCCAGTCCCCTACTGGTGGACATTTGGGTTGTTTCCAATTTTTTGCAGTTACAAAAATAATGCTGCAGTGAATAGCCTTGTGTATTTGTTGCTTCACACATAAGTGAGTGTATCTGTAGAATAAATTCCTACAGGGGTATGTGTGTTTGTAGTTTTGATTAATAATGCCAAATAGTCTAGCATAGAGGTTGATCCAATTTACAATTTCACCAGCAATGCATGAGAACAGAGCCAGGATTTGAATTAAGAACCATCTGGTTCCAAAGTCAGATCTCCTGCTGCACCATGGCCACCACTGCCGGCACCAGAAAGATTTTTCTGATAACTTAGGCCACCTCCAAGTCTTGAGTCCTCCTGCTTACCTGCCTGGAATGCCCGCCTTCTCCCCTAGGAGTGCGCAGCCCTACCAAATGATCCTTATGTTCAAGACAATCTCTGCTTCCCCTGGAATCCTGTCCACCCACAGTCAGTCCTAACTGATTTCCAACCATCAACAGCTCTCCCTGTGTTTTCTGGGATTACCCTTTCCCCTCCAATGCCTTTGAGGACAGAGATGGTGCCACATGTCTGCAGTAGGACCGAGGCCTGGTGCCTGTTGAGTGGGATGGACTTGATAAATGTGTGCTAAATAAGTATGCCAAATGTCCAGGCCAGACACACAGATGTTGTCCCTGATTCTGCCTTCTCCTTCATCCTCAGTATTTAATAACAAATCCTACCTTCTCCATATTTCCAGAATCATCCCAGTCTGGGCCACCATAATCTCTCACCTGGAATACTGCAGTGGCCTCTTGCCTGGTGTCCCCGCCTCCATATTCACTCTCTCTCACTTTGTGGACAAAACTGCTAACTGTCCTCCAATACCCATTCTCTCCTTCCCTTAGTAACAGAACCCCTGTGTTTTGGCTGGGCCTACAGCCACTAGGTAAAGGTCACCTTTTCCAGCCTGCTTTACAGCTAGGTGGCACCATGTGACTGAGCTCTGTCACTGTGGGCAGGAGCACTTGGGACAGATGCAACTTTCAGGCTGTGCCCTAAAAGGGGATGAGCACACCTCCACTCCTGCTTCTACCCTTCCCATGGGCGAGGACCTGACAAACAGCCACCTCAGACCTCCGGAGGTAGGTGGGGCATTGACAATGGCAGAGCAGCAAAGTAGAAGGAGCTTAGGAGGCCTCTGGGCAAAGGGGCAGGGCTAGGCGGGAGGGTGCCTAGCAGGGGTGCTCCAAACAGGACCCCCGGCTGTTAGCACCAGTGATCTTGCCTCAGTACCTGAAATCCAGCCAGCCAGCCAGCCTGCAAGTCATTTCTGAGGACACGAGGGATACAGCAGGAGGCAAGACAAAATGTCTTTTGATTTAGAAATTTCTTGGGAGTTGACTTGGAGCTCAGCCATTGAAATGTCAGTCTCCTGGGTTCCTGCTTCACACATATGTGCACAAGCAAGCAAGCACACACACATGTATATTCACACATGCGTGTATTCATGCCCGGTAACTCTGTGCTAGGATAAAATGCGGCCTTTTCCCCTTCGTCCATCCTCACTCTGCTTTCAGGCAGCCTGAATTCCTCTTCCCTGACGTCTGCAGCCTCCTGCTCTCAGCAGGCAGGCACCAGGTTCTCCATGATCCTTTCTACCAGGTCAGCTCTCTACTACCTGGGCTGAAGGAATAGCAGCCAAGATGGTCCCCAGAGGGAGGATGAGCATACATGCGTGGGATGCCTGTGCAGATATCCCCTTTAATCTGCAACCATGAGTGTCTACTATGGGGTAGCTGCTTAGGTGGATGTTACAGGACCCACAAACAGGCAGAAGCAGCAGCCCCTACTCTCAGGAGGGAAGGAGGCGTTGGTTAGTGGCACTGATGACATTGTGTCATTCAGAGCTTCGATCTGTGTATGAACCATCATGTTTCCCAGGCTGTGGTCCCCTCCTGCTGAGGCCACCTGGCCAGTCCTCCGCCAAGTTTCTCTAAGTATGTCTGGAGATTCCCAAAGTGTATCTCATAGAGACTTTTATGTAACAGGAAAGAACAGCTCACAAACATGAATTTATTCCACTGTTTAAAAATGTTCTTCTTCCATGGTTCCCTTGGCTGCAATCAAGTCCCCTCTCCCAGTGACAACCCAAGGCTCCCTATTGTGCCCAGGTGACCCATCCCCTCTGAGAGCCAACTTTGTCCTGGGCCACCTCCTGGGCCTGCCTCTCTTGCTAAGAGTGACTCCTGTCCAGAGCCTTCTCTGACCCACAGACAGATGGCCTCCCCGTGTCCTCCTCTATAGCTCTCTGCACTCCAACCAGGCTGCGTCACACCAGGGCCCCCATGACATTGAGCGTAACCATCCCCATGTAACCCATAGGGAGCCTGGGCTCCGAGTGACTGTGGGTCTCCCCCTTAATCACACAATGAGGCAGGACAGAGGCCAGGACCCCAGCCCACCTCTTCCCACCACACTCACCTGTCAGCATCATCTGTTCACTCATCAGGCAACTGTAGGGCAGGATGGAGGGAGGGTTTCTTAACATTGGGGAACTGGAGAGGATATGTGAGTTGGGGTGGCAGTAGGCAGTGGAATAGGACTAGAATTAAAGATGTGGATAAAGGAGTCATTTGGAGTAGCAGGAAGTGAAAGGGAAGAGGTTAGAGCCTTAGAATGGCAACTGCAAAACAGAAGACTATTTTGGCCTCGATTTTCTCAAGTGTGAAGAGTTGCAGGGGTCAAAGCTGGAATTTGCAAGACTTCAATCAATTGCTTCCTCAGGCAACTTACCCTAGCAGCCCTCCCAGCCAGGGAGCAGGAATGGAGATAAGAGAAGGACTCCCAGTGGGGTGGGGCACAAAGTGCTAGAGGAGACAAGGCAGGCCAGACTGGCTGCTCAGAGGGATCTGCCCTCATGTGGGCAGTCTGGGAAGGCTACCTGGAGGAAGTGGACACAGCACATAGCTGGACATCAATAAATATTTGCCTTAATTGCTTTATTTGAGACAGAGTCTGCTCTGTCACTCACTCTGGCATGATCATGGCTCATTGCTTCCTCGGACTCCTGGGTTCCCATGACCCTCCTACCTCAGCCTCCAGAGTAGCTGGGATGACAGGATCACACCTAGGTAACTTTTTAACTTTCTGTAGGGACAGGGTTTTGCCATGTCGGCCAGGCTGGGCTTGAATTCCCAGGCTCAAGAGATCCTCCTGCCTCAGCCTCCCAAAGTACTAGGATTGCAGGTGTGACCCACCTCGCCCCTTAATTGCCTTAAATATCCCAGGAGACATCTAAGGACCAATTCCCAGAACACCTGGATAGAGCTGATGGTGGAGACACCGATGCTCCCATCACTTTGCCCACTTGAGCTCAGGGCAGGCAGCGGTGTCCTCCCAGTGAGACAGGGGAGATGTCTGCTCTAGGGCGTGGGGGAAGGTGCAGGAGGCTGTCTGCGCCAGGCAGCAGCAGGAAGAGGGATGGCGAAAGCACAGAGACTTGGAGGAAGAAACAAGGCCTCAGCATGAGGGCCTCAAATGTCTGTCTAAAGCCAGTGACTCTAACTACTGCCCAAGCACAGGTTATGATGTTCCACTAGGACCCTGCAAGCACACGTCATCTTTGCTGTTATCTTTTTTTTTTTTTTTTTTGAGACGGAGTCTCGCTCTGCCGCCCAGGCTGGAGTGCAGTGGCCGGATCTCAGCTCACTGCAAGCTCCGCCTCCCGGGTTCACGCCATTCTCCTGCCTCAGCCTCCTGAGTAGCTGGGACTACAGGCGCCCGCCACCTAGCCCGGCTAGTTTTTTGTATTTTTTAGTAGAGACGGGGTTTCACCGTGTTAGCCAGGATGGTCTTGATCTCCTGACCTCGTGATCCGCCTGTCTCGGCCTCCCAAAGTGCTGGGATTACAGGCTTGAGCCACCGCGCCTGGCTGCTGTTATCTTTGCTGCTATATCCCCAGGGCCCAGAACTGCCTGGCATGGAGTAGGTGCCTGACAAATATTTGTTGAGTATATTAATTCATACTTAATTCTCACAATATCCTTTTGTGATATGATTATGTCCACTTTGCAGAAAAGAAAATTAGGATCAAAAGGCTAATGCCCCTGACAGTGAGGAACAGAATTTACCATGGGTTCTTGACCTAAGTGGCCCAGTCCCAGCCAGGTGTCGGGCCTCTCAGAGAGCAACCAGGAAGGGATGGGAGCCAGGAGCATCCGTGTCCGATGGCTAGTGATAGGATGGACAGGACTCAAGTCTAGGTCTTTGGAGTCCCAATCCAGTGCTGCCCTACCCCTTCATCATTCAACAAGTGCTTCCTGAGTTCTCCTCCTCTCTGGGGAAAGGGGGTACCCAGATATGCTGACCTCCTTGCCCTGTGAAAGTGCCCAAATCTTTTACTACAGCCACCTTGAGGAAGGTTACCAAACTCCTGCCACGTGCCATGTCCTGTGATTCATTTATTCAGATATCCATCCCTTCATTCATTCGAGAAATATGTGTTGAATGCCTACTACGTGTTAGGCAGCAATCTAGTTGCTGGGTGCAGTATTAAACAAAACACAAGATTTCTGCTCTTGCAGAGTTTCTATTCCAGAAAACAGAGACAGAAAAAAAGTAAATAAACATGAATTTTAGGTACTGAGAGCTGGAGAAGTCAGAGATTTGAAGCATCTGAAGAACTCAATGCACCATTGCTGGCTTTGAAGATGGAGGGGCCACACGCAATACAGAGTGGCTGCCAGTTGCTGAGAGCAAGTCCTAGCTGACCCAGCAAGAAAACAGAGACTTCAGTCCTACAACTGAAAGAGCTAAATTCCGCCAACAACCTGAAGGAGACTGGAAGCAGATAACCTTCAGATAAGAGCCCAGCCCAGCCAACATCTTGATTTCAGCCCCTCTGAAACCCTAAGCAGAGAATCCAGTCATTCTCGCCTGGACTCTGACCCACAGAACTGTGAGCTAATCAATAGACGTCATTTTAGGCTGCTAAGTATGTGGTACTTTGTTATGCTGGAAAAGAAAACTGAGGGGGGCAGGGCAAACGATAAAAAAGAAAAAGATAAAGAAGGAACAGAAAACTGTTAACCTAAATGGAAGAAGCTGAGGCAGAATTAATATAAGTAGAGAGTTTATTTGGGCCAAGCTTGAGGGTGGCTACTTGGAAGCATATATTCAAGTTGAATGTATGCTCCAATTAGCAGTGGTTACAAGTGGGTATTTTGTTTTGTTTTGTTTTGAAAGGGGGTCTCACTCTGTCACCCAGGCTGGAGTGCAATGGCATGATCTCAGCTCACTGCAGCCTCAACCTCCCAGGCTCAAGTCATCCTCCCACCTCAGCCTCCCAAGTAGCTGGGACTACAGGTGCTGCACCACCACGCCCAGCTAATCTTTGTATTTTTTTGCAGAGGTGGGATTTTTCCCTGTTGCCCACCCTGGCCTCAAACTCCTAAGCTCAAGCAATCCGCCCACTTTGGCCTCCCAAAATGCTGGGATTACAGGCATGCATCACCCTGGTCAAAACAAGTGAGTTTTAAAGGAAAAAAGAAGAGGTAGTTCCTGAATTGTTTACCAATAATTTACATAAAATGACATAAGCTATTGATTGGCTATACATTGGTTTTGTTTTGTTTTGTTTTGTTTTTTTGAGACAGAGTTTCACTCTTGTTGCCCAGGCTGGAGTGCAATGGCATGATCTCGGCTCACTACAACCTCTGCCTCCCAGGTTCAAGCGATTCTCCTCCCTCAGCTTCCCAAGTAGCTAGGATTACAGGCATGCACCACCGTGCCCGGCTAGTTTTGTATTTTTAGTAAAGACCAGTTTTCTCCATGTTGGTCAGGCTGGTCTTGAGCTCTCGACCTCAGGTGATCCACCCACCTCGGCCTCCCAAAGTGCTGGGATGACAGGCGTGAGCCACCACGCCCAGCCACATTGTTCTTTGTGTGACCTATTCTAGGAAAATGAAGTTAATGGGTGAGGTAGCTGTCAGGAACAAAACGCCTTTAAACAGTTGTCCCCAGGCATGGGTACAGGGGAGAAGGGCCATGACTGAAGTCCCACACTCATGGCTGTCTGGGCCTGCAAGCCTCACGGAACTCAGACTGCTCTGAGCCATTTTTCTTTTCTTGAAATGAAAAGACTATGTATGGCCGGGCGCGGTGGCTCACGCCTGTAATCCCAGCACTTTGGGAGGCCGAGACGGGCGGATCACGAGGTCAGGAGATCGAGACCATCCTGTCCAACACAGCGAAACCCCGTCTCTACTAAAAAGTACAAAAAATTAGCCGGGCGTGGTGACGGGCGCCTGTAGTCCCAGATACTCGGGAGGCTGAGGCAGGAGAATGACCTGAACCCAGGAAACGGAGGCTGCAGTGAGCCGAGATCGGGCCACTGCACTCCAGCCTGGGTGACAGAGCCAGACTCTGTCTCAAAAAAAAAAAAAAGAAAAGACTATGTATAATACAGAGCATACAAGTGCCACATCACACATGAAGGTGCACGCATGGCTCACGCTCCACACACGCTACAGCCCCTTTTCTACTGTGGGCAGATCTCACCCTCAAGGTACCTCCAGGTCCCCTCAACACTTCCGGGTGTCCACCTGTCCATGGAAGCCCACCGAGGTCTGAGGGCATTTCTTGCTGGCTGGCACCAGCTGTGGCAAAGACGGCTACCTGTCTACCAAACACTGTGCTCCCTTCGCAGGTGTGGCACTGTCATTGGGATGGGCTGCCTGACCAAGGACTACATTTCCCAGGCTGCCTTGCATCTGTGTGTGGCCCCATGACTGGTTCTCACCAATGGGATGTGAGCAGAAGTAATGTGTGTTACTTCCTGGTCCAGGCAGGTAAGAAACAAATGTGTCCCACTTTCCTCGTCTATCCACGGAATGTGCAGAACGCCAAGGCCTTTAGAGGCTCGCAGAACCACAGGCTGGAAGGAGCCCGGGTCCCTGAATCACCATGGAGAAGAGAGCTATTGGGCAGCCAGGAACACCTGCATGGGATCGTTTCAGGAGTGAAAATCAGACTGTTAATGGATTAAGCCATTGAAATGGGTGTGTGTGCTGGAGGGAGTTCCATGTTACTTTAGCTGTTGTTACCCTAATACATCAGCCCTTCCTCTCCAGGCCCCTCTCCTCAGACCACTGAGAGAGGCTGGAATCCCCAGGCCTGATGTGCCCCACAGGCTGCTGCACCCCCAAGCAGACCCTGGACATAGCTATCTCCTTACTCAAGGAAGGAGGAAAACCATCGCCCCTGCAGCCACCCATGCCTGCCCAGTGGTTACCCTCTGCATGCTTGGCTCTGGGCTGGGGCTGGGGCTGGGCTTGGGGCCATCTCTGGCCCTTCCCTGTGTCCTACTCCCATACCCGACAATCACCTTGTTCAGTGTCTTCCACTCCTGAATCTCTCACATCTACACTCCCATGGCCCCCGCTCTGGGCAGGCCTCATGGTATCTCATCCAGAAGTCAGCAATGGTGCAAACTCTCTTAATACAGCATGGATTTGTACCACTTTTCTGAAAATGCCTACCTGTTACACCTCTCCCCACTCTAAAGCCTTCAATGATTCTCCATTGCCCTGTAAATAAAGCGCAGTCTAGCCTCCTCTTCCATCACAACCCCCGGACTCACCATTCCCCCGCCCCTGTGAAATGTATGAACAAAGTGCTACTGCAAAGCCACACCCTTACAATGACAATGATAATGGCCAGCTACAATGACCTTCTCCTCCTCCCAGTCTCAGACTGAAGGACTACCTATCCTTCAAGTCAGCTCCATTCCTCCCAAATGCCCCCAGCAGGTATGAGCCTCCCTTCCCAGGACTTCAGTCACATGAGTAACCTATGCTGTCCAATGCCATGTGTCACAGACTGGATTCTCTGGAAAGCCAGCTCTGCCATGTAGTTTAGGCTGTAGGGCTTTTATTAAAAAGCACCCTTGGGATCAACTCCTGTGAAGGGAAGGGAGCGAAGTTTGAATGGGCAAAGGGAGAGGTGGAGCTGTGCTGCCAGGAATTTAACTACTATGTAAATGTCGTTTACATGTATGTACTTTGTTTAGTGTAGAATTTTGTCAAGAAATATTCCTCTCTCAGAAAACCATCTCAGGTAGTTGACTCACCAGAATAATACCTTGTATCCACCTGCATGTCACTTGTCACATTCTCAGGGCTTCTGTTTATAGCTAAAAGCTGGGAGTAATTAAACTTTACAAAGTTTTCCTAATGAAGTGATGCTCAAATATTTATGGACTGAAATACATTTCATTTTATTCATTATCAGTTGCTTTCTTTTTCTTTCTCCTTCATATGACAATTATGAAAATACATCTTTAATCACGTCTGTGGGTTGGTTATATTATCTGTGAGTTTCATTTCAGAATGGTAAAGAGGCACCCACAATACTTCATATAAGAAGGGAGGCAGGTGGCCAGGCACAGTGGCTCACACCTGCAATCCCAGCACTTTGGAAGGCCAAAGTGGGCGGATCACTTGAGGTCAGAAGGTCAAGGCTACAGTGCACACCACTGCACTCCAGCCTGGGTGACAGAACAAGACCCTGTCTCAAAAAAAAAAAGAAGAAGACGACGACGATGACAAGGAGGAGGAGAATAAGGAAGAGGAGGAGGAGAAGGAGGAGGAGGAGGAGAAGAGGAAGAAAGAGAAGGAGGAGGGGAAGGAGGAGGAGGGGGAGGAGGAGGGGAGGAGGAGGAGGGGGGGAGAGGAAGAAGGAGGAGGGGGAGAGGAAGGAGAAGGAGGGGAAGGAGGAGGAGGAGAAGGAGAGGGAGAAGGAGAAAGAAAGAGGAGAAGGAGAAAGGAGGAAGGGGAGGAGGAGGAGGGGGAAAAGGAGGAGGAGGGAGAGGGGGAGAAAGAAGAGGAGAAGGAGGAGGAGGAGAGGGAGAAGGAGAAAGAAGGAGAGGGAGAAGGAGAAAGCAGGAGGAGAAGAAAGAAGAGGAAGAAAAAGGAAAGTGGAGATTGGGAAGGGGATTTCCTTGAAGGTGAGTGGGCTCAGCCCCGCAGTGGTTGTGCTGGCTGGAGCCCAGCTGACCCGCTGAGATCAGCTTCCTGGACATAGCCTGCTCTCCCTGCACTCCCTTGCCTCCCTATGGGGAGGAAGGTTCTAGTGTGAGTGATACTGTTCAGATGAAGAAACTGAGGTCACTGGACATGGTTGAGGCCGGACCCCAGCCTGCCTGAGTCCAAGCTGACCAACACACCAGGCTCCGGTGTGATCCCCACCAGCCCCAGCTAGGGTCTCCCTGCCTCCCCAACCAAGGGCCCTCAAGCACGGCAACCATTTGTTCTGTGTTTTCCAGGCTGGCCAGGCCATGTTTTAAACAGTCTGTTGTTCTGTCCACACAAATATCCTAGGACTTGTCAGTCTGTGTGTTCCAAGCCTTCCTGACCACCTACTCCATCCCACCCTCTCCGCTCAGTGCTGGAGGAGTACTCTGCACAGCTGTCTGTCACTGCTTTTACTGCACCATAGCATGGCTGCCATCTGTGGCTCCCCCTGCGTGGGAGCTCTGTGAGGGTGGAGACTCAGTCTTATTCACCGCCATGGCCCTTGACATGGTGTTACAGGAGCTGTTTGAAGAATGAATGAGTGGGCCAGTCACGGTGGCTCACACCTGTAACCCCAGCACTTTGGGAGACCAAGGCAGGTGGATCACTTGAAGTCGGAAGTTTGAGACCAGCCTGGGCAACATGGCGAAATCCCACCTCTACAAAAATTAGCCGGGCATGGTGGCACATGCCTGTAATCCCAGCTACTTGGGATGCTGTGGTCTCCCGCGTAGCCAGCTCTGCATGCATTACTCTTTCTCTATTGCAATTCCCCTGTCTTGATAAATCAGCTCTGTCTAGGCAGTGGGCGAAGTGAACTCCTTGAGCTGTTACAGGTGGGCTACTTGGCTGTGACACTAATAGTTTGGTGTTAAGAGGGTGTTAGGTAGCTGGGCGTGGTGGCTCATGCCTCTAATTCCAGCACTTTGGGAGATGGAGGCGGGTGGATCACCTGAGGTTGGGAGTTCGAGACCAGCCTGACCAACATGGAGAAACCCTGTCTCTACTAAAAAATACAAAAAATTAGCCGGGCGTGGTGGCGGGTGCCTGTAGTCCCAGCTACTCGGGAGGCTGAGGCAGGAGAATGGTGTGAACCCAGGAGGCGGAGCTTGCAGTGAGCCGAGATCGTGCCACTGCACTCCAGCCTGGGTCACAGAGCCAGACTCCATCTCAAAAAAAAAAAAAAAAATCTAGAAGCTAACCTGACTCATTTTTTTTTTTTTTTTTGAGACAGTATCTCACTCTTTCACCCAGGCTGGAGTGCAGTCTTGGCTCACTGCGACCTCCACCTCCAGGGTTCAAGTGATTCTCCTGCCTCAGCCTCCCGTGTGGCTGGGACTACATGCATCCACCACCACACCCGGCTAATTTTTGTATTTTTAGTAGAGACAGGGTTTCACCATGTTGGCCAGGCTGGTCTCGAACTCCTGACCTCAGGTGATCTGCCCACCTTGGCCTCCAAAGTGCTAGGATTACAAGTGTGAGCCACCGCGCCTGGCCAACGCTTACTTTTATTTCCTCTAGTAGCTGAGCCAGAGGGGAAGGGTGTTGCCCTGAGGTATCCACAGCAGCCTGAGGAAAGACCACAGTAAGATCCCAAGAAACTTCACAGACCTGGGACAGATAACATCAGGATTGATGGTGGGTGGACACTGCTTGCTGTGTTTTTTCTTGTTCATATTGGTATATGTCTTAGTCTGCTGTGTGTTGCTATAACAGAATATCTGAGAATAGGTAATTTATAACAAAAGAATTTATTATGGTTCTGGAGGCTGGGAAGTCCTAGATCAAGAGACCGGCATCTAGTGAGACCTTGACTTAGCCCTCTGTGCTACCTCATCACATAGGGGAAGGCGGAAGAGTGAAAGACCATGTGTGCACACAACAGAAAGAAAGCACACGTGCAAGAGAGAACAAGAAGCAGCTGAATTCACTTTTATAACAAAACTACTCTTGAAATAACAACATCAATCCACTCCTTGATGGTCTTCATGACCTGATCAACTTTTAAAGGTCTCCCCTCTCCACGTTGCTGTATTGGGGATTAAGTTTCCAACACACAAACTTGGGGGACACATTCAAACCATAGCAGTGTCGTTATTTGGAACCTTTTTGTTTTTGTACTGTTAGAAAAAGCAAATATGTATATTTTGTTAGATAGCAATATTTTCAATTTTTAAAAAAGATGTATAATTATAGGATCAAAAAAATAAGTAGAAACACTGTAATGTTAGAACTAAGTTTAATGTTAGGGCCAGGCACGGTGGCTCAGGCTTGTGATCCCAGCACTTTGGGAGGCTGAGGCAGGTGGATCATTTGAGGCCAGGGGTTCGAGACTAGCCTGGCCAACATGGTGAAGCCCTATCTCTACTTAAAAATACAAAAATGAGCCAGGTGTGGTGGTGGGCTCCTGTAATCCTGGCTACTTAGGAGGCTGAGGCAGGAGAATCGCTTGAACCCAGGAGGCAGAGGCTGCAGTGAGCTGAGATCATGCCACTGCACTCCAGCCTGGGTAACAGAGTAAGACTCCACCTCAAGAAAAAAACAAAAAACAAAAAACTAAGTTTAATGTTAGGACTAAGTTGGAGAGAAACTCCATTTTCAGTAGAAGCAGGTTTAGGTTATTCAGACCAATCTTCCTACTGAAAGCAACTTTTAAAACTTGCCACAATATTTAAAATCATCTTAAAAGCATCAAAGATCTAAGAAGATATGAAGAAATTGCCTGGCCAGTGAGCCCAGCACTGGAAGCCACTTTGACCATGGTAGAGTTTGCCAACCTTGAGAAGCTGAGCAGAGCCTATGAGAGTCTTGAGGGCATCAAGCAACAGAACTTGCAGTGAGGAAATCATCCCACACTTGGGGCTGGAAAATCCAAAGGACTTAAATTTTAAGAGTAAGGGTGAACCAGAAGCAAACTGGCCCTTGCAAGTACTACACTCTGGCTTTGAATTGCTGGGGTAGGTCAAAGTCTCAACCCTTGCAAACTGATTAAGGTGGCCTTGGATTACTAGTGCCTCCACATACCTGGCAGAAGATAACTAAAGTCCTAAATGAAGGAACAGGACATCATTTAGGCCTAAAGTAATTTCTAAGATAATGTCTGAAACAAATGTCCATCCTACAGTCAATATAACCAGGCCGGGCATGGCAGCTTATGCCTGTAATCCCAGCACTTAGGGAGGGCAAGGCAGGCAGATCACTTGAGCTCAGGAGTCAAGACCAGCCTGGGCAACATGGTGAAACCCCATCTTTACAAAAAATACAAAAATTAGCCAGGCACGTTCCCATGTGCCTGTAGTCCCAGCTATTCAGAAAGCTGAGGTGGAAGGATTGCTTGAGCCCTGGAGGTCAAAGTTGCAGTAAGCCATAATCGTGCCACTGTACTCCAGCCTGGGAAACAGAGTGAGACCCTATCTTAGAAAAAAAAAGAAAAAAAAAAAAGATAACTAGGCACACAAGGTGACAAGACAATATAACCGAGGGCCAGCTGAAACAATAGATACAACAAACAGACCCATGAGAAACTTCGTATTACACTATAAAACAAATATGCTTGTTATTTTTCATAAATAGAATAATAAGATTCCACATAAGTATGTGCTGTTATGTTTACTCAAGGGAAAGGCGCTGGAAGAGAGTGCTGGCCCCTGGACGTTGGCCTCTTGCCTGACCCCTCTCCTCCATTCACAACTCACTGTATGAGTCTGTTCTCACACTGCTGATAGAGACATACCCGAGACTGGGAAGAAAAAGAGGTTTAATTGGACTTACAGTTCCACATGGGTGGGGAGGTCTCATAATCACGGCAGAGGGCGAAAGGCACTTCTTACACGGTGGCAGGAAGAGAGAATGAGGAAGAAGCAAAAGCAGATCTCGTGAGACTTATTCACTATCCCGAGGATGGCACGGGAAAGACCAGCCCCCATAATTCAATTACCTCCTCCTGGGTCCCTCCCACAACACATGGGAATTCTGGGAGATACAATTCAAGTTGAGACTTGAATGGGGACACAGCCAAACCATATCATTCTCCCCCGGCCCCTCCAAATCTATATCTTCACATTTCAAAACCAATCATGCCTTCCCAACAGTCCCCCAAAGTCTTAATTCATTTCAGCATTAACCCAAAAGTCCACAGTCCAAAGTCTCAACTGAGACAAGGCAAGTCCCTTCCACCTATGAGCCTGTAAAATCAAAAGCAAGTTATTACTTCCTAGATGCAATGTGGGTACAGACATTAGGTAAATACAGCCATTCTAAATGGGTGAAATTGGCCGAAATAAAGGGGTTACAGGGCCCAGGCAAGTCCGAAATTCAGCAGGGCAGCCAAATTTTAAACCTACAAAATGATCTCCTTTGACTCCAGGTCTCACATTCAGGTCACACTGATGCAAGAGGTGGGTTCCCATGGTCTTGGGCAGCTCCGCCCAAGGGGGCTGAGCCTGGGGTGACCTGCCGTTCTCACCTTGAATTTCCTGCTCAGTGCAGGGCGCTCTGGAGGACGGCCACAGTGGGCGCAGTATACAGGCTTGCTCATGCCCGGCAGCACGCTTGTCAATGTCTGCTGCTGGCATCTTGACCTGAGCTCTACTGGCCGAGGAAAGCCTGAGGGTACCCCACTTCTGCTCAAGCCCTCCCATGGGTGGACATAAGATTTATTACACTACCATTTACATGTTTCGATGTGCCTGAACACACCAGGATCTCCACTGTGTCCGGCAACTGTGGAAAGTAGGCATCATTAACCCCCTTTGGCAGGCGAGAGAGGTGGACTTAGGGAGATGAATGAGCAGCCCAGTGGTTCTCAAGCTTGGCTGCACTTTGAAATCACCTGGGGAACCTTTAAAAATGAAATCTGAAGCGCCGTGGGTGGAGTCCAGGTGTCAGTAGTTTTTAAAGCATCCCAGGTGATGTTAATTTACAACCAAAATCAAGACCCACCAGACAATCCCAGGCCCACAGCCAGTGGGGAACAGAGTCTACTCAAGAATTCCAAATCTTAAGGCAGCGTGAAGAATGGGGCAGAGGTTCCTGGACCACTGGGTGTCTGGAGTCCCGCAGTGTGGAAGACGGAGCCCCACAGGACAGTCCTGGCTTCCGCAGAGCCAACTTCTCTCCTTGTCCTTCCCTGACTCCAGAACTTGAGCCCAGGCAGCCAAAGCCCAGGGGGACAATGGGTGACTCAGATGCTTCCTGTTTTCTTGGCCACAGTGGCAGGGGGATGGAAACAGCCCAGGCTGGGGTTCATGGCCTAATAGAGGGGCCTGGAGAGAGGCAGGAGGAGTGAACTGGGTAGAGTCACAGAGGGCAGTTTTCTAGCCTTAGGGAATAGAGACAAGAGTGGTTTGTTTGGTGGCCAGGTCAACAACAAAGGGACAAAGAGAGGAATAATTTGAAGCTAGATTTCTTTCTTTTCTTTTTTTTCTTTTCGAGACAGTGTCTCCTTCACTCACCCAGGCTGGAGTGCAGTGGTGCCATCTCGGCTCACGGCAACCTCAAAACTCCCAGGCTCAAGTGATCCTCCCGCCTCAGCCTCCCAAGTAGCTGGGACCACAGGTGCTCACCACCACGCTTGGCTAATTTTTTGTATTTTTTGTAGAGACAGAGTTTTGCCATGTTACTCAGGCTGGTCTTGAATTCGTGAGCTCAAGTGATCCTCCTGCCTCAGCCTCCCAAAGTGCTGAGATTACAGGTGTGAGCAACTGCGTCCAGCTGAGATTTCTTGACGTATAAGACATGATTTTCTGAGTCCTTAGGGGTTGAAGAAGAGGCCTGAGGTTCTGCTTTGGTTCAGGCAAAGCAGACAAGCTGGGAGGCTATGTGGGTCAAGGGGAAGAACTCTACGCAGGGAGGTAAAGGACCTGGGCTATTTTGTGCCTACCCTACCATGAGTGACTATGTTACCCTGGGTAAGCCCCTGGCATCTCTTAGCCTCTGCTTTCTGTCCTATGAAATGGGAAGGGGCTGGCATAAACTGAGCTCTGAGATTGTGGGAAAACCCCTAACCTCTCCCAGCCCTACAGAGCACTGTAGGCCTCCAAGAGACTTCATTTACATGGTTCTGATTCCAGGTCTGACAATAACCCTGAGAGGTGAGCACAAAAAGCACTATCATTACCTGATTGCTATGGGAAACATCAATGAACAGAGAGCCTAAATAAGGCGCCGGCCAGACCAGGTGCAGTGGCTCACGCCTGTAATCTCAGCACTTTGGGAGGCTGAGGTGGGCGGATCACCTGAGGTCAGGAGTTTGAGACCAGCCTGGCCAACATGGTGAAATCCCATCTCTACTAAAAATACAAAAAATTTACCAGGCATGGTGGTGCATGCCTGTAATCCCAGCTACTCAGGAGGCTGAGGCAGGAGAATCGCTTGAACCCAAGAGGCAGAGGTTGCAGTAAGCTGAGATCACGCCACTGCACTCTAGCTTGGGCAACAAGAGTGAGACTCCATCTCAAAAAAAAAAAAAAAAAAAAAGGTGCTGGACAAAGGTGCCCAGAGATGGGGACCCAGATACTTCTGGTGGCCCACCTTGGTCAAGTCCCCTTCCTTGGAGGACAGCAATTTGGAGATATTTATAAAAAACCATACATGTTAGAGTGCTGGCTTCAATGATCTCCTTGCTGGAGTCACCCTTGGATAATAATCCTAAATTCAGAAAAAGCTTTTTGGACAAAGAAGATGTACTCTAAAGTGAATTTTGAACCAGGTGTGGTGGCTCATGTCTGTAATCCTAACACTTTGGGAGGCTGAGGCTGGAGGATTGCTTGAGTTCAGGAGTTTAAGATCAGCCTGAGCAACATGGTGAGACCTGTAGGTCCAGCTACTCGAGAGGCAGAGGTGGGAGGATGGCTTGAGCCTGGGAGGTTGAGGCTGTGGTGAGCCATGATCACATCACTGCACTCCAGCCTGGGAGACAAGAGTGAGACCTTATCTCGAAATAAAAATTTTTAAAAAATAGTTGAATTTTGTAATAATGGAAAGGTAAACAGCCCTGATGTCCAGCCATAGGAAAAGGTACCCATGGAATGTGTATTAGCTACCAGCTGCTGAGTAACAAGTTACCCTCAAACTTACTGCCTTAAATAGCAAGCATTTATTATCTCACGGTTCCCACAGGCAGGAACGCCAGCATGCCTTAACTGGGGGCCTCTGGCTCAGGGCCTGTCACAAGGCTACAATCCAGGTCTCTACTGGGGCTGTGACCATCTCAAAGCTTGATTGGAAGAAGGTCCACTTCCAAGCTCACTCACAAGTCTGTGGCCCAGGTCCTTGGCTCTGGGCTGGAGAAATCAGTTCCTCAGTGTGTGGGCCCCTCCACGGGGCAGCTCATGACGTGGCAGCTGGCTTCCTTCGGGGTGAGCAAGACAGCAAGAGAGAGCAAGCAACGTGGAAGGCACCCAGTCCTTTGTAACCAGATCTTGGAAGTGGAAGTGACAACCCTTCATTTTTGCTCACTTCTGTTCCTCGGAAGTGAGTCACTAGGTCTAGCCACATTTGAAGGGAGAGGATTACACAGGGCGTGAATATCAAGAAGTGGGGACTTTCTTGGAGGCTACCATGTGATGTATGTGACTTTTTTTTTTTTTTTTTTTTTTTTTGAGACATGATCTAGAGTGCAGTGAGTGGTGTGATTACGGCTCACTATAGCCTCGACTACCGGGGCTCAAGCGATCCTCCTACCTCAGTCTCCCGAGTAGCTAGGACCACAGATGCATGCCACCACAGCCGGCTAATTTTTTAAATCATTATTATTTATAGAGACCAGGTCTCTCTATGCTGCCCAGGCTGGTCTCAGACTCCTGGGCTCAAGCAATCCTCCTACCTCAGCCTCCCAAAGTGCTTGGATGACAGGCATGAGCCACCGTGTCTGGCCTATGACCTTAAGTTAAATGAAGACAGCAGGATGCAAAACTGCTAACACAGGGTGATCACATCTGACTAAGAATACAATAGGGAAAAAGATGGGAAGAAATTTGTTAAAAACACCTGTGTGGGGTCGGGGAGCAGCAGGAGGGAGAGCATCAGGAAAAATAGCTAACGCATGCTGGGCTGAATACTTAGTGACAGGTTGATAGCTGCAGCAAACCACCATAGCATATATTTACCTATGGAACAAACCTGCTTCCTGCACATGGACCCTGGAACTTAAATACTAAAATACCTGAAGAGGAAAAACTCAAACAGAACACCTATCCACAACTAAAAAGCAAAGAGGAGGCCGGGTGTGATGGCTCACACCTGTAATCCTAGCACTTTGGGAGGCCGAGGCAGGTGGATCATGAGGTCAAGAAATCGAGACCATCCTGGTCAAGATGTTGAAACCCCATCTGTACTAAAAATACAAAAATTAGCTGGGCATGGTGGTGCGTGCCTGTAGTCCTAGCTACTTGGGAGGCTGAGGCAGGAGAATCGCTTGAACCCAGGAGGCAGAGGTCGCTGTGAACCAAGACCATGCCACTGCACTCCAGCCTGGGCGACAGAGCAAGATTCTCTCAGAAAAAAACAAAACAAAACAAAAAAGACAAAACAAAACAAAAAACGCTAACAGGGTCTGGATGATAAAGCATCTTTGTAAATTAGGTTTCTTGCTTTTCTATATAGAGCCAAGGGGCTGGGTAGGAAGGAATCTAGCCCCTGCTTTCCATGTTGGAGCCTGTCTAAGCAGTAAGAAGCTGTAAGTTCCCATGCTGGGACAGCCTCAGAGGATGCATGGGAGGCACATCCTACCCACCTCTGACCTTATTGCATATTCCTGGGTTTGTTGGAGCTGAGTGGGTGGGGTCAATAGAGTTGGATCCTCAGAATCACTCTTGATTTGGTGTAGAGGGGGTGACCCAGGAAAGGGAAAGCAGCTGGCATGGTGGAAAGCACCTCAAAGCTACAGTCTCAGACCTTGGGCCTGCCAATTACATGAACGTGGGCCTCATTCAGACCTCAGTTTCCTTATCCACAGAATGGGATAAAGATAAGTAATACTGCCAGGTGCAGTGGCTCACACCTGTGATCCCAGCACTTTGGGAGGCTGAGGTGGGCAGATCACCTGAGGTCAGGAGTTCAAGACCAGCCTGGCCAACATGTGAAACCCCATCTCTACTAAAAATACAAAATTAGCCGGGCATGGTGGCGCACACCTGTAGTCCCAGCTACTTGGGAGGCTGAGGCAGAAGAATCACTTGAACCTGGGAGGCAGAGGTTACAGTGAGCCAAGATTGTGCCACTGCACTCCAACCTGGGCAACAGAGCAAGACTCTGTCTCAAAAAAAAAAAAAAAAGATACATAATATCACCTTTCCTCATTCAGTGGGGTTAAATGAGATTGATTGTGCACAGAAATAGAAATATACTCAGTACGCTGTAAAGCTCTGGACCGGTGATGTTTTCTTCAGGAGTTCACCGGAGCAAATATACCTCAGTATCGCCTCTGAGCTCTCAGCAGGAGTCAGCCCTCCCCCAGCCGGGAGCAGGCCTTGCTGGCTCCCACATCCTGAACCATAGTTCCGTGCTCACCTCCAACTGGGTACATTGGTTAAATGTCTAAGTTGAATATGCTTTGGTTCAAAAGGATGAGGTTACCTCTAATGAAAGACAACATGGCAACATCCACCAAAATCACAGTTTCAGCCAGGCACGGTGGCTCACGCCTGGAATCTCAGCACTTTGGGAGCCCGAGGCAGGCAGATCGCTTGAGGCCAAGAGTTTGAGACAAGCCTGGCCAACGTGCTGAAACTTCATCTCTACTAAAAACACAAAAATTAGCTGGGTGTGGCAGTGCACACCTGTAATCCCACCTACTTGGCTAAGGCAGGAGAATCATTTGAACCCAGGAGGCAGAGGTTGCAGTGAACTGAGATTACGCCACTGCATTCCAGCCTGGGCAACAGAGTGAGACTCTGTCTCTAAAATAAAAATCACAATTTCACTTTTAGGAATAAATACACACTCACAGGTGTACACAAGGACACAGGGATATACAGGGAGAGCGACGCATTGTCCAGAAAAAAACGTCTATCCCTATGGGGCAGGCTAGATCAGTCATGGAACATCCAGGCAATGGAATGCCATGAAGCCCTTAAAAAGAGTGAGGTGGCTGAGCGCGGTGGCTCACGCCTGGAATCCCAGCACTTTGGGAGGCCGAGCAGGAAGATGGCTTGAGCCCAGGAGTCCAAGACCAGCCTAGGCAACATACATGAGACTTCATTACTACAAAAAATAAAAATTTAAATTAAAAAAAAAAGCCAGTCATGGTGGAGCGTGCTTGTGGCGCTACTTGAGAGGCTGAGGTGGGGGAATTGCTTGAGCCCAGGAGTTTGAGGCTGCAGTGAGCTATGATCCTGCCACTGCACTCCAGCCTGGGCGATGGAGCGAGACCCTGTCTCCAAAAATAAATAAAGAAATAATACCATTTTACCTTGAGGAATGGATTCTAGTTCTGACTGCCTGTGACCCTTGCCCTTTCCGGACCTCAGTTTCCCCACTGGGCACACGGACTGCTCTAGCTGTCCTCTCCCAGGCTGATGAGTGACAGCTCCACCCTCTGGGTTCTCCTTTTATCTCTCCCTCCACCTGCACCACCCCCAGGCCAGGCTCAGCTCTGATGTGAGTGGCAGTTTCTTCAGGACTCATCTTCCCCTCCTGCCCCAAACACAAGCTCACAGGTCACTCTGTTACAAGGCCTTACTGCTCATTGCTCTACAGAACCAGCTTCAGAGACAACCATAGCAAACACAAGGAGCTGTACGAGCCTTAGAATCCAGTCATTGTCTCTAAAATGTGGGGTCCCCGGTTAGTATTTTGAAACACTTCTACGGTCATCGCCTGGCCCTCGTGGCCACTTCTTCCTTCAGAAGGAGTCACCCCCATCGTCCCTCTCTGAAGAAGGACCCAGGCTCCCTCCTTCCAAGATGGTGTCCCTTCCCAGAGGAGGTGCACTGAGGCCCTCACACCAAAACCCAGCCTGCTCCTGCCCGGGGTGATCCTTCGAGCTTGTTCTCATGGCCTCTGTGCAGGGATGAAGGGGAAAACCATTCATTCATTCATCCTCAAGCAAAGAGCAGTACCATGGGCAAAGCCATGGGATTCGATGGAGCAGAAAAACAGACAAGCTTAGAGGCTATGAGGAGATGGACTCTTACCAAACAGCCTCCTAAATAAAAGTGAAACGAGGCCTATGATGGATGCTCGGAAGACAGGCTCCAGAGAATGTCCTGAGGGAGACAAACTGAGGGGCTTCTTCCCACCTTCACAGAGACTCTCCTCTCTCCCTACCCCACAGCCGCCTCCTTCCACCCTTCAGAAACTGGAAACAGAGGACTTGGCTGGGTTCTTCAGCTGTCAGCCATGGGGTTCCCCACAAGTGGAAATGGGGGGAGAAAAATGCAAGGCACAATCCTGAAAATCTCTAGGAGATGAGCTCAGGCTAAAGAGCCCTGGTGGGAGGTGCTGGATGGGCCAGTTCCAGACCTGTCACCATCATCATCATCACTTGTTCATAGCGCCAGCCTCCAGCCCTCCAACGCCCATATCCAAATCTCTGTCCCTCCCCACACCTCCGCCCTGCAGGGGTCCCAGGCAGCAAGGCCACTGCCGTGTGAGATATTTCAGTTTGGAATTGACGTTTTACTGCCAATGCCAGTGTCTGCACCATGACAGGAATTCGTGTGCACGTGTGTGTGTGTGTGTGTGTGTGTACACATGCATGTTATACACATAAGTCCATACTCTGTGGATAGGATGTCAATTCATTCCAGATTTACTGGAACAAACTCAATCTCACATAGTTGGACACCACAAACCATGAAAATGTCCAGAAAATTCCAATATGATTACTTCTTTGTGCAGTACTCCTTCAGTCTTGTTCCAAAAAAAAGAAGGATTTGAGAACCAGCTTGCAGAGGTGTATACCTCAGACAGGTTTTAGAATCACAGACAAAAGGAGCAGCTGGGAGGGAGAGTAAGATGTCATGCAGAAATGCGTAACCCAAGTCCTGTGCGCATGCTGGAGACCGGCCACAAATGCATCTCAGAATTTCCAAGTATCCAGAGCTAAGAGGGAAACAAGATGACATGGATTTCAGTTCCTGAGAACTTTGGGAATTTCCCCCAAAAGTCCACAGAAAGGAGAGGTGGCGCAATGCAGCGTTAGAGGGGAACAGATTCACGTTCCATATCTTAACAGTGGTTTGGTGACACGAGTGACTGCGTTTGAAAAAATTCACACAATAGCACATTTAAGAATTGTGCCTCTCACTGTAAGCAAATGTTACCTCAAAAAAGAACTGGAAACAAATACAGTTCATGATGCTGCTACTGAAGTGCTTAGGGCTGAAGTGGTCTGATAAGGGACACATGGCATGTGAAGAAGCAAGTACAGTAACAGGTAGAATCTCGGCCGGGCGCGGCGACTCATGCCTGAAATCCCAGCACTTTGGGAGGCGGGTGGATCACCTGAGGTCATGAGTTCGAGAGCAGCCTGGGCAACATGGTGAAACCCTGTCTCTACTAAAAATACAAAAATTAGCTGAGCGTGGTGGCGCACGTCTGTAATCCCAGCTACTTGGGAGGCTGAGGCAAGAGAATCACTTGAACGCGGAGGGCAGAGGTTGCAGTGAGCCGAGATCGCACCACTGCACTCCAGCCTGGGCGACAAGAGTGAAACTCCATCTCAAAAAAAAAAAAAAAGAGGTGATGTCATCTCTGAAAAAATGTCCCGGCCAGGCACGGTGGCTCAAGCTTGTAATCCCAGCACTTTGGGAGGCCGAGACGGGCGGATCACGAGGTCAGGAGATCGAGACCATCCTGGCTAACCCGGTGAAACCCCGTCTCTACTAAAAAATACAAAAAACTAGTCGAGCGAGGTGGCGGGCGCCTGTAGTCCCAGCTACTCGGGAGGCTGAGGCAGGAGAATGGCGTGAACCCGGGAGGCGGAGCTTGCAGTGAGCTGAGATCTGGCCATTGCACTCCAGCCTGGGCGACAGAGCGAGACTCCGTCTCAAAAAAAAAAAAAAAAAAAAAAAAAAGTCCCCTTCCCGTGGAGCCAGGGCCAGCATCTGTGTTTTTTTGTTTTTTGTTTGTTTGTTTGTTTGTTTTGAGGTGGAGTCTCACTGTGTCGTGCAGGCTGGAGTGCAGTGGCCCGATCTGCACTCACTGCAAGCTCTGCCTCCCGGGTTCACACCATTCTCCTGCCTCAGCCTCCCGAGCAGCTGGGACTACAGGCACCTGCTACCACACCTGGCTAATTTTTTTGTGTTTTTAGTAGAGACGGGGTTTCACCGTGTTAGCCAGGATGGTCTCAATCTCCTGACCTTGTGATCTGCCCACCTTGCCCTCCCAAAGTGCTGGGATTACAGGTGTGAGCCACTGCGCCCAGCCTTTTTTTTTTTTTCTTTTTTTTAAGACATGGTCTCACTTTGTCACCCAGGCTGGAGTGCAGTGACATGATCTCAGCTCACCGCAACCTCTGCCTCCTGGGTTCAAGCAATCCTCTATCCTTGCCTCCAAGTAGCTGGGACTACAAGTACGTGCCACCACCCCTGGCTAATTTTTGTATTTTTTAAGTAGACACAGGGTTTCACCATGTTGGCCAGGCTAGTCTTGAACTCCTGACCTCAGGTGATCTGCCCACCTTGGCCTCCCAAAGTGCTAGGATTACAGGCATGAGCCACCGCACCCAGCCACAATTCTTTCAATGTTTCTATATGTTTGGATATTTCATAATAAAAAGTTGAGGGCTCTGAGAAATTAAGTGGGCTTTGGGAGTTATCATCCACACCCAAAAGACTAAAAGTTGTGAGTTTTGTCCACAGAGTCAGAGCTGGCAGCAGGCCACAAAACCAGTTGAACCCCGACATGTTTCCCACGGGCAGTGATGGGCTCAGAGGTGCAGAGCTGTGGCTTCGGCAGAGCAGAAGCAGAGAGGCCTGGCTCCCCACAGAACCACAGCCTCCCAGGGTTTTGGTGTCACCCAGTCAAAGCTCTCTGACCATAGAAGTCCTGTGCCAGGCCATCAGGGAGCGTCTGCCCTTGAGGCTTTGCACCCCGGACATAACGCTCTTGCAAGTGGCAGCACTGGACTTCAGCCTGGACAGTGTGATGGGATCCTTTATGGGGGCTTTCCTCTGTGCCAGGCACTCTGTTAGGTATTACATCTGTCATGTCATTTAACATTCAAATGACCTTATGAAGGAGATACTATCATCATCCTCTTTTATACATGAAAAACAGGGCCCAAAGAAGGGCAGTAACTTGTTTATAACCACTCAACTGGCAAACGCCGAACTGGGATTCAATGTCATATTTGACTCGAGTCCTTGACCCTAACCACTGCTCTCTTCCATTCCACCTGCCGCTCTCTCTTGTTGCTTCCCCTTTCCTCCTCACCCCCTCCCTTCAGAGGCCTGTCCAGACAATTCGTCTGTCCTCCACCCTCAGAAGAAAGCTCGGTAGAAATTCTAAGCTTAGGCCCTGTATTAGCTCATTCTCACACTGCTATAAAGAACTGCCCAAGACTTGGTAATTTATAAAGAAAAGAGGTTTAATGGACTCAAAATTCCACATGGCTGGAGAGGCCTCAGGAAACTTACAATCACAGTGGAAGAGGAAGCAAGGTATGTCTTACATGGGCGGCAGGCAAGAGAGAGCACATGTGTGAAAGAGGAATTGCCAGACATTTATAAAATCATCAGATCTTGTGGGAACTCCCTCACTATCACGAGAACAGCAAGGAAGACACTGCCCCAATGATCCAATCACCTCCCACCAGGTCTCTTGCTTGACACGTGGTGATTATGGGGATTACAATTCACAATGAGATTTGGGTGGGGACACAAAGCCTAACCAAATCAGGCCCAAAGTACTGTTAGTAACCCCTAATCCCCCGACTCACCCAACCACCCAACTCCAGGCTCTTCAGGACAGCTCTGTACCCTGGGGATGGGGGGGGGCCTTCCCCCAACACTCCTTGGAGCCACACACACACACACACAGGTACACATGTAGTCAAGCGTGCATGCACACACACCATGACCTCCTGCTGGGCCAAGCCAGCCCCACTCTCATCCCTGCAAACCCCCTTCATCCATCTCAGCATTTTCAGGGCTGCCCCTAACAGATTCCCTGCCTACCAGAAAACCAAAACCTTGAAAAAAGCCTCTTTACTAGAGTCCCAGAGCTAAGAAAGACTTCAGACATCTGTAGCCAGCCTCCTCTTCATTACTGAGGAGGAAATGAAGACCCAGCATGGGACAATGGCAGGTCCAATGTCACTCAGTAGGCAGAACTGAACCTTGTCTCCTGCTCCTGATTCTGACCCTGGGGTTTGCTCCCTTAGCTCAGGGCTGGGCAGGGCTGAATTGGGCTGCCGGGCTGGTGGTGTGAAGACTGGGGAGGTTGGGGTAGGGGACCGAGAGACCACGCTGGAGAAAGACCAGCTCCTAGGGCCAGAGAAGAGAATTGCTGAAGCTGGGCCCAGCAGTGTCTACTGGGATGATCCCGAAAGACAGGCTCTCAGTTTATGGATTGGAGCCTCAGACCCAGAGAGAGGAATTGCCTGGCATTGATCCCACAGTCTGTTCCTGGCAAGATGGAGGTGGGACTCAGTTTCCCTGAATCTCCAGTGTGCTCTCACTACCACTCCTCGATTTGCTTCTGATGATCCTGAGGCACAGAGCAGGCTGGGACCTTCCCCAGCAATCACCCTCTTCGTGCTCCCAGAACTGAGGACCAGACCCTTTGCCTTTACAAAGCCTGTCTCTAAAAGTCACTACTGTCTCTAAAAGGGATCAGGCTACGGCCTGGGCCCCCACCTCTGTAGCCGCTTGCAGGGAGGGAAGAAAAGGAAGCCACAGAAGCCCAAGAGCCACTTAAGGCCTGGCCTCAGGGACTTCGGCCCCACTGCTGAGGGAAAGGTCTCAACCTGGCCAAGCACTGGGAGCCCAGGCCTTAGACAGGGCCTAGGCAGCTTCAGGGGAGTGCATATGGAGGAGGGGAAGGTGGGGATGGCTTAGTCCACTTGTGCTGCTATAACAAAATACCTCAGACCGGGTCATTTACAAACCAACAGAAACGTACTTCTCACAGTTTCAGAGTCTGAAAATCCAAGATGAGGACACCAGCAGGTTTGCGTCTGGTGGGGTCTGCTCTCTGCTTCCAAGGTGATGCCCTGTGGCTGAACCCTCCTGAATGGATGAGCACTGTGTCCTCACATGGGGGAAAGGACAGAAGGATGAAGGGGGCCCGGCAGGTTCCCTCCAGCCCTTTTATGAGGTCACTAATCCCATCCCTGAGGACTCCACCTCTTAATACTATCACATCAGTGATTAAGTTTCAACATATGAATTTCGGTGACACGTTCAGAGTAGTGCAGGGGCTTATCCACCCTCATTCCAGCCAGAGCCAGGCTTGGAGTCCATGGGAGGAAAACAGGGCCTCAGAATGATGGAGGCTGTGTCTGCAGCCAGACCCCAGGCTGGCTGACCAGCCCCTCCAACACAAACACTGGCCCTGGCTCCTTGGGAAGGGGGCATTTTTCAGAGATGACATCAGCTTTGCTTTGCTTTGCGTTTCCCTTTTCTTTTCTTTACTTTTTTTTTTTTTTTTTTTGAGACGGAGTCTCGCTCTGTCGCCCAGGCTGGAGTGCAGTGGCGCGATCTCAGCTCACTGCAGCCTCCGCCTCCCGGGTTCACGCCATTCTCCTGCCTCAGCCTCCCGAGTAGCTGGGACTACAGGCATCCGCTACCATACCTGGCTAATTTTTTGTATTTTTAGTAGAGACAGGGTTTCACCGTGTTAGCCAGGATGGTCTCGATCTCCTGACCTCATGATCCACCCGCCTTGGCCTCCCAAAGTGCTGGGATTACAGGCGTGAGCCACCGCACCCGGCCCTTTCCTTTTCTTTTCTTTCTTGAGATGGAGTCTCACTCTGTCACCCAGGCTGGAGTGCATTGGTGCGATCTAGGCTCACTGCAACCTCCGCCTCCAGGGTTCTAGCCTCCCGAGTAGCTGGGATTATAGGGATGCGCCACCATGCCCGGCTAATTTATATATATTTATATGTATCTATATCTATATATAGAGAGAGATTTTTTTTTCTTTTTTTTTTTTTTTTTTGAGACGGAGTCTCGCTCTGTCGCCCAGGCTGGAGTGCAGTGGCCGGATCTCAGCTCACTGCAAGCTCCGCCTCATGGGTTTATGCCATTCTTCTGCCTCAGCCTCTCGAGTAACTGGGACTACAGGCGCCCGCCACCTCGCCCGGCTAGTTTTTTGTATTTTTTAGTAGAGACAGGGTTTCACCGTGTTAACCAGGATGGTCTCGATCTTCTGACCTCGTGATCCGCCCATCTCGGCCTCCCAAAGTGCTGGGATTACAGGCATGAGCCACCGTGCCCAGCCTATATATTTTTTTTTGAGATGCAGTTTCGCTCTTTTTATCCAGGCTGGAGTGCAATGGCGCAATCTTGGCTCACCGCAACCTCCACCTCAAGGGTTCTAGCGATTCTCCTGCTTCAGCCTCCCTAGTAGCTGGGATTACAAGCATGCACCACCACACCCAGCTAATTTTGCATTTTTAGTAGAGATGGGGTTTATCCATGTTGGCCAGGCTGGTCTCGAACTCCTGACCTCAGGTGATCTGCTCACCTCAGCCTCCCAAAGTGCTGGGATTACAGGCGTGAGCCACCATGCCGGGCCACCATCAGCTCTTAAAGTCATATGTTTCCTGCCTACCTCAGCCCAAGGAACAGAGTCCCCAGAGCCCACTCGCCTGTCCAGCGAGCGGCCTGCTCACCCCTTAGGACACAGCCTTGCCTGGGTACTGCAGGGCAGATGCAAACAGAGAGAAGATACCAACCTCCCAGGTCCCGAAACATATCTCAGGGCCTTTACTCTTGCTGTCCTTCCACCTGTTCCAATGCCTTCCCCACTGTGTGCTTCCACAAACGCCTGGCAAATGTCTCTGCATCTTTCAAGTGTCATGTCCCTTCGAAGCCAGCCCCACACCCCGAGCCTCTCAGCGTTCCATCCCTCCATCCATTACAGCCCTGGCCACCCTGCACAACATCCACAACCTCCCCCTTCCCCTCCATGCTCGCCTCCTGTCCTCATGAGACTCCTAGCTCCAGAGGGCATAGGCCAAGTCCTACTTTACTCTGGCCAGGGCCTCTTGGGGACTCAGGAAATGTTTCTTGAGGAAAGGCTAGAGGGCAGACAGGTAGGAAATCTGGTGGGGGAAATATCCTTATTGACACACCCCCATCCAATCACTACATTTTTGATAAGGGACCCAGCCCTGGCATCTACTTTGAGAATCACTCCTGCCCCCATGAAAGCGCCTGGGGAACGTCAGAATTTGGGAATAAATATCTTAGTGCCTTCACCACAGGCATCACCAGGGAAAGCCCAAGGGACCTGGCCCCGTCCACCAGCTGGGCACCCCAGGAAAGAAGCCTCCCCCACAGCAAACCCACCCCACCACCCCCAGCCTCCCTCAGCAAACCTCCGCACAGTTGCTAGGTAGCGAGGCCTGAAGGAGCTCTCCAGTTTCCTCAACCTCAAACGGGTCCAGTAATAGCACCACCCTCAGAGCAGGGCCACCACGAGGCCAGGGTCAGTCCAGATGGGGCCAGCTTTTGTCCACACAGCAGTACAAGCCTGCCCTTGCTGGAGCCCGGAACCTTCCGCCCCACCGCAGCCGAAGCTGCGTCTATCACCTTATCCCAGGGGTTGATGAATTAATACATGAAAACCTCTGGACCTTAGGAAGCACCCAATCAACGTTCGCCATGGTTAGGTTCATTATTGTATTATTTCGATTTTACTCACATTATTGAGCGTCCACTAGGTGGCAGCACTAGAGGACTGGATGCTGATGAACCAGGCAGGCACACTCCTGCCTCCCAGGAGCCTACAACGGGGCAGGAGACAGACACATAAACAGCTGATGTGGAAGCGCAGGGTGGGAGGGGTAAACGCAGGCTGTAGGAAAACCCAGGGACAGCCTGGGCAACATAGCAAGACCCCATCTCTACAAAAAATTAGCCATGCATGGTGGTGATGCCTATAGCCCCAGCTACTTGGGGTGCTGAGGTGGATCACTTGAGCCCAGGAGGTCGAGGCTGCAGTGAGCTGTGGTCATGCCACTGTTTAAAAGAAAGAGAAGGAAGGAAGGAAGGAAGGAAGGAAGGAGACAAAAACCAGAGAACCTAGCCTGGCCTGAGGGTGCATGAATCCAGAAAGGCTTCCTGGAGGAGGTGCTACCCATTGAAGACCCAAAGGAAGAGTACAAAGAAATTAACCAACAACAAAGCAGTAAGGCCTAGTTGAGAGAGCTGTGGTGAGGGCTCAGCTGAAGGCAGGGAGGTTGGAAATTGAGCTATGTGAAGGAGGCCTTTCTGATGGGGAGGGCACTGCAGGGAAGGGAGCCACAGCAGATGGGGGCAGGAGGTGCTGAGACTACAGGGCGGGCCGTTCTAGCAGGTGATGTTGGTTGAATGAGTGAGTGAGGAAAGGAATGAATGAGGGATACAAATAGAGAAGGCCAAGGTGGAAAAACCAACTGTATCTTTTACGGTGGGGGTTTTTTTTTTGGCAGCTGGGACAAGTAGACAGAGACACATGGCAACATACGCTGGTCCTGCACCACCCTCAGCTCAGGACTTGAAGGACTGCAGTGTGCTGAAGGTGACTTGTCAGGCCCATAAGGGGTAAGGAGGAGCAGGTCTCCTCCCCTCCTTGGCTGCCCCTCTGTCCCGGGATGGGGGTGCTGATTGATAGCTCCCCTGCCCCCCCACGCCCGCCCCTGGCCCAGCGCCAAGCTCCCCAGCTGCTGACTCAGGCCCTGCTGGCCAGCTCAGCATTCCTGCCGGGCACCCAGTGAATGGAGCTATTGAAAGTCTCTGTAGCCACAGACCACACCCCCAACCAGAGCTTTCGGCTGGGCTGTGGCTCCTCTCTCAGGGGACAGCGTAGGCCCTAGGGGTCAGTTGGAGAGGGCTCTGGCTGCCAGCGACTGCTCTGGGGGTGTCTGGGACCAAGGACGATCCTGGGTAAGCTGGCTGGGCTGGCACCAAAGAGTAGATTCCAGTGGGGGGGGGTCTCCCTGGTGCGCAGGACAGAGGCGCTGGGATGGGCGACCTGGGCTTGGGGGAGGGGTCTGCCTGTCGATGGGAGAGCCAAAGGGCCCTGTGGGCTTTCCCACCTGCCCCCTAAGACTGGAGCTTCCCTAAGGTAGAGGTAGTTCTCCCTTAGATAGAGGCCACTCAGGGGTATGGGCTGGGTCTCCCCCGTCAGACAGGAGCCAAGGTAGGGAGAAGGGATGGTTTGGAGTCTTGCCCATCAGTCTCGGAGCTCCCCAGGCACAGGAACAGCATCAGGCGTCCAGCCTCAGCCTCTGCTGCTGGGTCGGGATCAAGCGCCCTCCTTTCCCTTCCTCTCTCCACTTGGCCTTTGCCCTAAGCCAAGACCTAGCCACCAGGCTGGCTACAGGCGCCTGCAGAGCCAGCTGCACTTTTTCAGGTATGGGGGAGGGCCAGGTACCATGAAGCCAGTGCGGGTCACCACCCTTCTGTGGATGCTACTGCTGGTGCTCGGGCTCGGGGCCGCCTGGAAGGGGTCCCCAGAAGAGGCCTCCTTCTACTATGGAACCTTCCCTCTTGGTAGGGCCACGCCTCTGTTCGTCTGTCTGCCTGTCTGTTGTCCACCTGTCTTGACTTGCCAAGGAGTTTGGTATTCTTGCTTCCTGATTGGCAGGATGAGAAACCTACCTTTGCATGGTTGTTCTAAAAGTTCCTAACAGGTTTTTTTTTTTTTTTTTGAAGTTACTAAAAATTACACAGATAATACATGCTAATTAGAGCTAAAACTGTGCAAAAAATGTTTTTAATATATCTTCCCCTACCCTGCCTCACACGCTCACCCTCCTAGGAAGATAAGGCCCCAGTGGGACAGGGGCAGCGTGGTAGGGAGGGGCAGTCCCTAAGGCCTGGGAGGCACAGCCCGGAGCCCTGGCTCTGGGTGACACATGGGAGCACCTGGGACCCAGCACGGGTCTCCCCCTGCAGGCTTCTCCTGGGGCGTGGGCAGTTCTGCCTACCAGACGGAGGGCGCCTGGGACCAGGACGGGAAAGGGCCCAGCATATGGGACGTCTTCACACACAGTGGGAAGGGGAAGGTGCTCGGGAATGAGACAGCAGATGTAGCCTGTGATGGCTACTACAAGGTCCAGGTGAGTGCGGGGTGTGTGTGTGCGTGCACAGGTGTGAGCACATGCCTAGCTGGGAGGCAGGGAGTGACGTATTGGGGGAGCCCTGGTGACAACGTCATTCCCATGCTCTGCCAAACACCCTGTACCCCAGTGCAGCCAGAGGGGACAGGGCCAGTGGGGGTGAAGGTTTGGGAGGGGCCAGGATGTGAGGTGGATGTAGAAGGAAAGGAAAGTGGGGCCTCATCTGAGCCAGTGCCTCAGGCCAAGTGACGGGGGCTGAAGGACTGATCCCACAGCTTCAGGGCCTACAGCCACAGTGGCCTGAACCCCTGGTCCCTGCTTGTGAGTTGCACCGTGTGGAGGGAGTGGGACCCGCTCATCCTCAGCACCCACTTTCCTCTCTGGATGGCTTCTTGAGGAACTCATCACCCAGGTATACTAGGGGCATCCTGATGGACTTTTCCAAGTGCCTCCCTGTCCTGTGTTTTCTTTGACTCTTGGCATATCGCCTGCCTGAAGTGGCCAGGTGGCATCACCTCTGTTGTACAGGTGAGGAAGCAGGTTCTTCCTTGCCCACTAACAGCCACAGACAAGAGTGAGCCTTGGCCCTAGAGCCTGATGGACCCCTACCTCCCATGCCCAGGGCCCAGGTGACCTGCTTCCCCACCCCTATCTGCACAGGAGGACATCATTCTGCTGAGGGAACTGCACGTCAACCACTACCGATTCTCCCTGTCTTGGCCCCGGCTCCTGCCCACAGGCGTCCGAGGTGAGCCAGGGAAACCCCTCCCGAGCCCAGGTGCGGCCCCTTCCGGCCATGCTGGCTTTGCAGGGGCACCACAGAGTCCTGGGGAGGGAGACCAGCCCATGAACGTGGTTGCTGATAGTAGCAGCTCTCACAGGTTCTGCAGGTAACTGGGGTCCCAGAATGCTGGTGGGCTGAGGGTACCTCAGGCCTTCAAAAAGCAACAGGGCCCAGGAATGCTGCACTCCAGAAGGCCAAGGCCAAGGCCAAGGTCCTTTCTCGTAGCATCTTCTTTTATTTCACCTGCAGCCGAGCAGGTGAACAAGAAGGGAATCCAATTCTACAGTGATCTTATCGATGCCCTTCTGAGCAGCAACATCACCCCCATCGTGACCTTGCACCACTGGGATCTGCCGCAGGTGAGGACCCGAGCAGGCTCCCAGGCCCAAGCGGTGCTCAGCTCAGCAGGAGGGAGCCCAGTTTGAGGACTCGGGTTGCCCAGGTGGGGCAGAGACTAGGGTCTGGATTCTGGTGCACGACTGTAAGATGTGAGTGAGTGAAAAAATCTCTCTGACTCACTGTCTTAGTCCACTTTTGCTGTTATAACGGAACACCTGAGACTGGGTAACTTGTAAAGAATGGGAATATATCTTCCCACAGTTCTGGAGGCTGGGAAATCCAAGATTAAGACACTGGCAGGTGCAGATTCTGGCCCAGTCTCTGCTTCCAGGATGGTGCCTTGAATGCTGTGTCCCTCTTTTTATAAGGGCACCTAATCCCATTCAAGAGAGAAGAGCCCTCATGACTCAATCACCTGCCAAAGGCTACACTTCCCCATGCTGTTACACAGGGGATACAGTTTCAACATGAATTCCAGGGGACAGAAACATTCAAACCAAAGCACTCATGTATGGCAGGGAGGTCATACTGCTTTTTTTTTTTTTTTTTTTTTTTTTTTTTTTTTTGAGACGGAGTCTCGCGCTGTCGCCCAGGCTGGAGTGCAGTGGCGCGATCTCGGCTCACTGCAAGCTCCGCCTCCTGGGTTCACGCCATTCTCCTGCCTCAGCCTCCTGAGTAGCTGGGACTACAGGCGCCCACCACCGCGCCCGGCTAATTTTTTGTATTTTTAGTAGAGACGGGGTTTCACTGTGGTCTCGATCTCCTGACCTTGTGATCCGCCCGCCTCGGCCTCCCAAAGTGCTGGGATTACAGGCGTGAGCCACCGCGCCCGGCCATACTGCTTTAATTGATGTGTGTAGTAAGTGAAAAGAGTGAATCCTTTTGTTTTCTAAAAAACTTGGCATACAAACAAATTTTTAAAACTATAAAGATACGTCTTTTAACTAAGATCTGGCAGCCAGGTGCAGTGGTTCACGCCTGTAATCCCAGCACTTTGTGGGGCCGAGGTGGGTGGATCACCTGAAGTCAGGAGCTCGAGACCAGCCTGGCCAGTCTTTACGAAAAATACAAAAATTAGCCAGGCGTGGTGGCGGGTGCCTATAATCCCAGCTACTTGAGAGGCTGAGGCAGGAGAATTGCTTGAACCAGGAGGCAGAGATTGCAGTGAGCTGAGATCGTGCCATTGTACTCCAGCCTGGGCAATGAGAGCGAAATTCCATCTATAAAAAAAAAAAAAAGAGAGATCTGGCGACATAGCATAATGAACAAGTTTAGCCTTTTTTCTCCAATTTCTTTGAGCCGTATCACAGGCACTCATATATGACCCTGCCCCAGTAATGTCCATGAAATCATAACATGCTTCAGAACGTCACTATGTCACTGTGATTCAAGCAGTATTTTCTTTCTTTCTTTCTTTTTTTTTTTTTTTTGAGATGGAGTCCTGCTCCGTCGTCCAGGCTGGAGTGCAGTGGCGTGATCTCGGCTCACTACAGCCTCTGCCTCCTGGGTTCAAGTGATTCTCCTGTCTCAGCCTCCCGAGTAGCTGGGATTACAGGCATGTGCCACCATGCCTGGCTAATTTTTGTATTTTTAGTAAAGACAGGGTTTCACGATGTTGGCCAGGCTGGTCTCAAGCTCCTGTCTTCAGGTGATCCGCCTCCCTCAGCCTCCCAAAGTGTTAAGATTACAAGCGTGAGCCACTGCGCCTGGCCTCAGGCAATATTTTCATTCAATGGGGAGAAGGTGGTCCCATCGGTGCCCTGGAAGGTTTGGGCAGGACGTGGGAGGAAGGGGTGTTCTGATTGGAGGGTGCATTGCAAAGAGGGGGAAGCTGGGCAAGCAGTTTGGTTCAGTTAGAATTTGGGGAGCAGGTAGGAGAGGGAAGGGTTAGAGGCTGGAGAAGTGGCTTGGGGAAGACCTCAAAAGCCTCAAGTGCCGAGCTAAGATGACTGGGAACTGGGTTTATTCTGTGGGAATGGGAGCTACCAGAGTCCTCTAACTGGGGAAGAGGGCAGAGCAGGCTGTAGGGAGATGAACCTTCCAGTTTCTTCCCTGGTTGCTTTCACGAACCTGCCCCAGTAACATCCCTCGAAACCGCCAAGGAGAGCTGGACAGGTAGTCTCGATAGAGTGACAAGTCTTGGGAGAATTCTGCCATCATGGGCAGATGCCTTTGGTTGGGAAAGCCCTCGGCCGAAAAAGGCAGATCCTGCCCCAAGGCTTCTAGGAGCTTTCTGACATCTGCATGGCCCTCAAAATCCTCATCAGAGTGTTTATCCCAGCATCAGATCTCATTTCTCCAGAACTTAGATCTAAGATGCTTCCCCATTATTAGGCCCCTTTCCCCTGGCAATTTTTCTTAAATATTCAATCTGTCCAGTTCTTTCTAAGCATGAGAGTCCCAGTCTCCCTGCGCGGCCTCCCTCCTGTTTGTCTGAGGACTGTCGCACAGCTTATCTCCACATCTAAACTGCTTTGCGGTTCATTCATGGGGCACCTGCTTCTCTGTGTTCACAGCTGCTCCAGGTCAAATACGGTGGGTGGCAGAATGTGAGCATGGCCAACTACTTCAGAGACTACGCCAACCTGTGCTTTGAGGCCTTTGGGGACCGCGTGAAGCACTGGATCACATTCAGTGATCCTCAGGTAAGCGAGGCCCCTCCAGGTGGCAGACTGTGGCACTCCCTGCCACCTCTTATGGATCCTGTGGTCCTGCTTGCTGTCCCTATAGGCAATGGCAGAAAAAGGCTATGAGACGGGCCACCATGCACCGGGCCTGAAGCTCCGAGGCACCGGCCTGTACAAGGCAGCACACCACATCATTAAGGTGAGGGGGGTCCTTCTGGTGGGAGAACAGCCTCAGGGTCAGCTCAGCCTTCCCCAGGGGCTCTAGCCTGAGCTTGGTCCTCTGCCACTCCACCTCCGAGTCAGCATACTCCATAGCACCTTCCTTTCTGTGACGATTTATGGAGGGCGTGTCCTGCCATCCAGGGCGCTGGGGGACACGATGGCTGAGCTGTTATAGTGGCTCCCAAGAGCTTACAGCCTAGCCAAGGGGATGGAGCACATCCATGTGGAAATGCATCAACTACAGGTCTAAGCTGTGACAGGAGGAAGAAGGGATGTGACAGCGAGCCAGGGTTTAAAATCTTCCATGAATGAGCAGAAGTAACTGGGGTTGATCAAGGACAGCAGTAAGAGGAGTTAGAAGTGGTAGGCCGGGCGCGGTGGCTCAAGCCTGTAATCCCAGCACTTTGGGAGGCCGAGACGGGCGGATCACGAGGTCAGGAGATCGAGACCATCCTGGCTAACACAGTGAAACCCCGTCTCTACTAAGAAATACAAAAAACTAGCCGGGCGAGGTGGCAGGCGCCTGTAGTCCCAGCTACTCGGGAGGCTGAGGCAGGAGAATGGCGTGAACCCGGGAGGCGGAGCTTGCAGTGAGCTGAGATCCGGCCACTGCACTCCAGCCTGGGCTACAGAGCGAGACTCCGTCTCAAAAAAAAAAAAAAAGAAGTGGTCATCAGAGCGTGGCTTCAAAGAACCTGGGAGTTTTGAAGAAGGAAAACTAGTTTGGAAGCAGCAATAATGAGCAGGCAGACTCCACCTTACTCCCAGCTCAGAGGGATGTGGAGTGTGATGGAAAAAATGGCCTCTGCTCAAAGGAGCTGCAGTGGAGGTGCTCTTAGGGCTGGCAGGCATCAGTCACAGCAAGAGAGAAAGGGGCCATTCCGAGAAGACGCTACAGGAAGGAAGGGCTACTGGAAAGCCTTGTCACTGGAGAGGGAATTGGGTCACATTACAGGACATGTATGAGGATATGGATGATGATAACTGGAGAACAGGGATACAAGGCATGTGGGATTGGCCCCAAAGGACTCTTAGCAGAAGGTAGACAATCTAAGCTGGAAGGCAAGGAACCACTGGGTGACATTCCAGACCCCCAAACTCATATCAGGGAGAACATTTTCTCATTTTTTCTACATTTGGCTTATGATTTCTTAAACTGAATATTTAAAGGGCAGAGCTCTCAAGATATTTTTATTTTTATATTTTTTTAGACTGAGTTTTGCTCTGTCATCCAGGATGCAGTGAAGTGGCATGATCTTGGCTCACTGCAACCTCCGCCTCTTGGGTTCAAGCGATTCTCTTGCCTCATTCTCCCAAGTAGATGGAACCACAGGCGTGTGCCACCACACCTGGCTAATTTTTGTATTTTTGATAGAGATAGGGTTTCACCATGTTGGCCAGGCTGGTCCTGAACTCCTGACGTCAGGTGATTCCCCCACCTCGGCATCCCAAAGTGCTGAGATTAGAGGCATGCGCCATAGTGCCCGGCCTCAAGATATTTTTAATATTAAACATAGAAGTCATTTTCGGGGCCTTTTTATCTATCAAAAGTAGTGAGCTGAAGAGATGTCATTATTTATTTATTTAGAGACAGATTCTTGCTCTGTCGCCTAGGCTGGAGTGCAGTGGCACGATCTCGGCTCACTACAACCTCTGCCTCCTGGGTTCATGCCATTCTCCTGCCTCAGCCTCCTGGGTAGCTGGGATTACAGGCATACACCACCACACCCGGCTAATTTTTTTGTATTTTTAGTAGAGACAGGGTTTCACCATTTTGGCCAGGCTGGTTTTGAACTTCTGACCTCGTGATCTACCTGGCTCACCCTCCCAAAGTGCTGGGATTGCAGGCATGAGCCACCGCACCCGGCCTGAAGAGATGTGATTCTGTTATTGTTTTGACATGTTCCACTTCATCAGACAATACCATGATTCACTTGGTTATTGCTGGTTGGCAAAAGGAAGTATAAGGAACGAAGTCTGATAAATAAAGGTTCTCCGTGAGTAACAAACAAAACAACCCCAAATTCTATAGCCTTCAGATATTCAGGTCTTCTAAATTGGTACTTCTCAAACTTTAACAAGCATCATAATCATTTAATAAATGATTACTGAGCCAGGTGTGGTGGCACATGGCTGTTGTCCCAGCTATTTGAGAGGCTTGAGCAGGAGGGAGGATCGCTTGAGCAGGAGGATCACTTGAGCCTAGGAGTTTCATTCCAGCATTGACAACAAGCAAGACTCCATCTCAAGAAAAAAAAAAAAAGTTTATTAAAGCACAGACTGCTGGCCAGACACAGTGGCTCACACCTGCAATTCCAGCACTTTGGGAGGCTGAGGCAGGCAGATCGCTTGAGGTCTGGAGTTCGAGATCAGCCTGGCCAACATGGAGAAACCCCATCTCTACTAAAAATACAAAAATTAGCCAGGTGTGGTGGTGCGCACCTGTAGTCCCACCTACTCAGGAAGCTGAGGCAGGAGAATGGCTTGAACCTGGAAGGCGAGGTTGCAGTGAGCCGAGATCGTGCCACTGCACTCCAGCCTGGGCCACAGAGCGAGACTCCATCTCAAGATAAAAACAAAACAAAACAAAAAACACCCAACACAGATTCCTGGGCCCCACTTTGAGTTTCTGATTCAGTAGGTCTGGCAAGGGCCCACGGATTTGCATTTCTTTTTTTTTTTTTTTTTTTGAGACTGAGTCTGGCTCTGTCGCCCAGGCTGGAGTGCAGTGGCCGGATCTCAGCTCGCTGCAAGCTCCGCCTCCCGGGTTTACGCCATTCTCCTGCCTCAGCCTCCCGAGTAGCTGGGACCACAGGCGCCCGCCACTTCGCCCGGCTAGTTTTTTGTATTTTTTAGTAGAGACGGGGTTTCACCGTGTTAGCCAGGATGGTCTCGATCTCCTGACCTCGTGATCCACCCGTCTCGGCCTCCCAAAGTGCTGGGATTACAGGCTTGAGCCACCGCGCCCGGCCGGATTTGCATTTCTATTAAGTTCCCAGTGGATCCTGATGATCTCGGTCTGGAGACCACACACTGAGAATCACTGTTCTAGATGACTTTCCATCTCTCTTAGGTGTTGAACTACCCAAGTGCGGTGGCTAGCTGAAATAGCCTCAGGCAGGCCAGTGGGTCACTGGTAGAATATGAAGAGAAGGCAGGTTGGTGTATTTTAGATTCCATTTTTCAAGACTATTTCAGACACTTGGTTTTTTCCTAACTTACTGAGCTCTTCTGGGAAAAGTACTGCCTAGTTGCTACTGAGGACTAAGAGGAACAAAACAGGAAACTTTAGCAAAAATCTTAAAAACGATAAATAACAACACAAAGTTGTTTGAGCCAGACTTACATCAAGTTTCATTTACAGTATAAAGAAAGTAAGTGCCTCATGAAGTTAGAGGAAGGAAGACTGGATTGGGATAAACAAGGCTGGATGGATGAAAATGATAGGTCTAAAGTTAGGAAGGAAAGAAAGGCCACCCAGATTGAAATGGATGGGCCAGGCACCTACGATGCATTTCTGCTCCCCTTTCAGGCTCACGCCCAAGCCTGGCATTCTTATAACACCACGTGGCGCAGCAAGCAGCAAGGTGAGCTGTGGCCCCACACATGTACCCAGGACAGCCAAGTGCCCGGAGCAGCAATGGCACGCCCACTCTCCACTCCCTTTTATTTCTTTTCTTTTAAGGTCTGGTGGGAATTTCACTGAACTGTGACTGGGGGGAACCTGTGGACATTAGTAACCCCAAGGACATAGAGGCTGCTGAGAGATACCTACAGTTCTGTCTGGGCTGGTTTGCCAACCCCATTTATGCCGGTGACTACCCCCAAGTCATGAAGGACTACATTGGTGAGCCCAGCCTCATTTTAAACTGCAGATACTACGGCAAGTTATTGAGCCCATGTGAAACAAGCAAAAGGCAGGGGGTTGAAGAGCTCATCGGGCCTGGGTGAGGTACTCAAGGGATAATCCAGACTCGAAAGAATTGAGAACCACACATTTGAGTTAGCAGGGAGGAACCCTAGACCTCTCAATTTCCCTAGACCTGGAAATTGAGAATTTTCAGAACTCAGAGAAGAACGTGGTGGTTCTTTGGGCTGGTCTCTCTTATGTTCTGCTGCCCTGCCCCTTCCTCCACCCCACTTTAACTGCAGTCAAGCAGGAGAGAGCTCAGACGCAGTCATGGGCTTGTGTCACTTCTATTGTCGGTTCTTTCTGTCAATGGAGAAATATCTTCCAAGCTCCAGTTTCCAGTGTTGGAGAAGAGAATAAATACAGGTAAGGCTTACAGGGATATATCAATTTGGATGTTTTTAACTGCCACATAACAGAAAATTCTACCTAAAAGGACTTGAAGTAGGGAATTTATCATCTCACCTGAGCCCAGAGAAGGGTGATGCAGGGCTAGGTAATCTAGCCTTCAAGGGTGCCCTTGAGGACCCAGGCTTATTCCATCTTTCCACTCTGGCACCTTCAGTTAGCCCATCAACCAATCCCCATGACCACAAGATGACTGCAGCAACCCCAGGTATCACATTTTTACATGTCAACACCCAAAGACAGAAAAAGGGAATTGTTCTGTCATAATATGTTTTGGGGTGGGCTTTCTTGGCCATTTTCCCCCCAATTTTTTTTATGGTGGCAAAATACACATAAAATGTACCTGTGTTGCCATTTTTAAGTGTACAGTTCAGTGGTAAAAAATACACTCATAATGTACGAACATCAACACCATCCATCTCCAGAATGCTTCATTTTGCAAAACTGAAACTTTGCCACTGAGTCCCTGGCAACCACCATTCCACTGTCTCTGATTTTGACTAAGTAGCTCATATAAGTGGAAGCATATGGTATTTGACTTTGTGTGACAGGCTTATTTTACTTAGCATAATGTCCTCAAGATTCATCCATTTTGTAATGTCAGAATTTCCTTCCTTTTAAAGGCTGAATAATATTCCATTGTCAGCTGGGCATGGTGGCTTACGCCTGTAATCCCAGCACTTTGGGAGGCTGAGGCGGGCGGATTACCTGAGGTCGGGAGTTTAAGACCAACCTGACCAACATGGCGAAACCCTGTCTCTACTAAAAGTGCAAGTTAGTTGGGCATGGTGGTGGGTGACTGTAATTCCAACTACTTGGGAGGCTGAGGTAGGAGAATCACTTGAACCTGGGAGGTGGAGGGTGCAGTGAGCCGAGATAGTGCCACTGCACTCCAGCCTGGGTGACAGAGTGAGACTTTATCTTGGGGAAAAAAAAAATTTCCATTGTCTGTATGTATCATATTATGCTTATTCATTCATCCATCAATAGACACTTAGGTTGCTTCCATGTTTTAGCTATTGTGAATAATGCTAAAAACACAGGTATACAAATATCTCAAGATCCAGCTTTCAGTTATTTGGGGTATATACCCAGAAGTGGAATTGCTGGATCACATGAAAAATTCCTTTTTTAATTTTTTTTAAGGAAGTGTCGTACTGTTTTCCACAGCGGGTGTACCATTTTACATTCCCAGCAACAATACACAAGGGTCCCAATTACTCCACATCCTTGCCAACGCTTGTTATTTTGCTTAATAATGGCCATCCCAGTGGGTGTGAGGTTGTATCTCATTGCACTTTTGATTTGTGTTTCCCTAATGATTAGTAAGAGCATCTTTTCATGTGCTTACTGGCCATCTGTAGATCTTCTTTAGAAAAAATGCCAATTCAAGTTATTTGCCCATTTTTTAATTGGGTTGTTTTTGTTGTTGAGTTTTGGGAATTCTCTACATATTCTGGAGTCTAATCTTTTATCAGATATATGATATGCAAATATTTCCTCCCATTCTATGTGGGTTTTTTATTCTGTTGCTAGTGTCTTGATTCCCAAATTTTAAAACATTTGGTGAAGTCCAATTTGTCTATTTATGTTTGTTTCTTTTGCCTATTTTTGTTGCCTGTGCTTTTGGTGTCAGAATCAAGATATAACTGCCTAATTAAATGTCATGGTGCTTTTGTTCTTTTCTTTTTCTTTCTTTCTTTTCTTTTTTTTGAGACAGAGTCTTGTTCTGTTGCCCAGGCTGGAGTGCAATGGTGTGATCTCAGCTCACTGCAACCTCTGCCTCCCAGGTTCAAGTGATTCTCCTGACTCAGCCTCCCAAGTACCTGGGGTTACAGGCACCTGTCATCATGCTCAGCTCATTTTTGCATTTTTTCTAGAGATGAGGTTTCACCATGTTGGCCAGGCTGGCCTTGAACTCCTGACCTCAGGTGAATCTCCCACCTCGGCCTCTCTAGTGGGTCACGCCAGTAATTTTTTTTTTTTTTTGAGACAGGGTCTCTCGCCCTGTCACCCAGGCTGGAGAGCAGTGGGGCGATCATGGCTCACTGCAGCCTCAACCTCCCTGGGCTCCAGCGATCCTCCCACTTCAGCCTCCCAAGTAGCTGGGACCACAGGCGCACACCACCATGCCCAGCTAATTTTTTGTATATTTTGTAGAGACGGGGTTTGACTATGTAGTCCAAGCTGGTCTCAAACCTCTAGGCTCAAGCTATCTGCCCACCTTGGCCTCCCAAAGTGCTGGGATTACAGGCGTGGGCCACCACACCAGGCCATGTTTTCTTCTAAGCAGTTTTATTTGTTTTGAAACTGAGTCTCACTCTGTTGTCCAGGCTGGAGTGCAGTGGCATGATCTCGGCTCACTGCAACCTCTGCCTCCCCGGTTCAGGCAATTCTCCTGCCTGAGCCTCCCAAATAGCTGGGACTACAGGCGCCCACCACCAGGGCCTAATTTTTGTATTTTTAGTATAGACAGGGTTTCACCATATTGGCCAGGGTAGTCTCGAACTCTTGACCTTGTGATCCGCCTCCGCCCGCCTCAGCCTCCCAAAGTGCTGGGATTACAGGCATGAGCCACTGTTGGATGCCTTCTATTTATTTTTCTTGCATAATTACTCTGGCTAGAACTCTCATTACTATGTTGAATAGAAGTGGTGAATGCAGGTATCCTTTTCTTGTTCCATTTTTTTTTTTTTAATTTTTTTTGAGAGAGAGTCTCACTCTGTTGCCCAGGCTGGAGTGCGGTGGTGCAATCTTGGCTCACTGCAAGCTCCGCCTCCCAGATTCAAGCAATTCTTGCGCCTTGGCCACCTGAGTAGCTGGGATCATAGGCACACACCACCATGTCCAGCTAATTGTTTGTATTTTTAGTAGAGACGGGGTTTCACCATCTTGGCCAGGCTGGTCTCGAACTCCTGGCTTCAAGTGATCTGCCCACCTTGGCCTCCCAAAGTACAGGGATTACAGGCATGAACCACCGCGCCTGGCCATTCCTCTTAGCTATTTTTAGGAACAAGAAAAATCTTCCCAGGAAGCAGCTTCTGTCCCTTTGTGCCTCAAGGGACAGAACTGTCACATGGTTACGTCAGGTGATGCCCTAGACCATCATAACTAGGGCCCCAGAGGCTGGGGAGGAAGGGGGCATGGAAGACAGGCATTGGACTGACTGCTGGGTGTAGGTAACCGGCAGTGTCTGACCACAGAAATTTAAACATATTATCTCTGATTTAAAGGTATCAGCTGGCACTCCCCCTAAAAAAAAGGAGACAAAAATAACACTGGAATTGGGTTACGGTTTCACACAACAAAGCTGTTTTAGGTGTTTGATTAAGAGAGAACTGTCAACATTTGAAAAATGCCCCTTTCTATAAAACACATTTATCAAAGATACTTATCTGAACAGGAGGTAGCAAGTTCTAATACCAACTCCGCCACTAACTTGTGAGTGACTGTGGGCAAGGTGCTTCACCTCTTTGGTTCTTAATCTTATCTGAAAATGAAGGCATTAGATACAATCTTTAAAAATCTTTTGGTGTCAATCAGTTCTGTGACACATCTATACACATACACTCAAAATCTTGAGAATAGTTTCCTCAAGATGCATAAGGAAAAAGCCTTCATGAAGGGACTGACAGGGCCCATGTCCCTGTAGACACAACTTATCATTCACACAGTGCATTCACTCTCTTGGGGCCCTCAGAGGCCATTGCAGGTGCCACAGAAAGGCTGCATTACAAAGCCAAACAGATTATTTGTGAGAGAGCACATTTTGGCCGTAATGCCGATAATCCCAGCCCCTCTCAACTCCAATTCTGTGATGATACAAGTGGGAAACAGGCTGAACTTTTCCTTTGCACAATGTAGAAAGAAGGATCCTCTAAGCAGTTGAAGTTTTATTTAGTACTGAAAGCATTCTGCCTGAAATCTTGTTCACAAATTACTTCCAGGCCTCTCAGAAGTACTCTTTTACTCACAGTAAATATATAAACAAAAGTATTTCCAGATCAGTGCTGTTCAATAGAACTTTCCACAATGACGGAAATGTTCTATACATGTGCTGTCCAATACAATAGCTTCTAGCCACCAGCGTCTATCAGAATTCTAAAAATTAAAATTAAAAATTCAATCCTTCGGTCACTATATTTTAATAGCCATATGCAGCAAGTGGCTATTGTATTAGTGCAAGGACAATGACGACAGCTGGTGGTTTTTCTTAAGTCACTAAATGTAACTGAAATAATGTGCCAATATTTTATTTGCTTTATGCTAATATCTTAAGGGTATTTAATAACACAAACTTTGTATTCATTTTATCTAAACTATTATCCTCTTTGGAACTATTCTTAAGGTTATATTTCAGATCAATTCATGGAAAATGTTGTTTTCTTGATTTATATATTAAAAGCCATTTTTGCATAGATCACACCTGGACATGTTTCATATTTTTTAAAGTACAAAAAGTATGAACTAAAAAGTCAGGCCTCTCTCCTTCTCTCCCCAGAAGCAAGTATACTTCCAGAGATGGGTTGTATATGTGGTCAGTGTATGTGCTTAGGATTACACGCAACATTCTGAAGCTTTTTTTCACGGAAACCTATATCCTGGCAAGCTTTCCACATTGCTATAGAAAGTGCCGCCTCATTTGTTCTAACGGCTGCGTAGTGTTGTACCATGGATATTTCATCATTTACGTAACCGGTCCCTACTGACAGACATTTAGGTTGTTTCCAATCTTTTGCTGCTCAGTCTCTAATGAAGATGCTTGTGCAAACATCCCTTTATATGTGAGTAAAGTGTAAATAGATTTGGAACTGGTCAGTGAAAGGACATATGCTTTTACAACTTTGAAAGATAGGACATACCATCACTGGCCTTCCAGTTCCCTTCCCAAAGGCAGCTAAAATTACACATTTCTAGTTTTTATTTTTTGAGATGGAGTTTTGCTCGTTGCCCAGGCTGGAGTGCAATGGCGTGATCTCGGCTCACTGTGACCTCCGCCTCCAGGGTTCAAGCGATTCTCCTGCCTTAGCCTCCCGAGTAGCTGGGATTACAGATGCTTGCCACCACGCCCCGCTAATTTTTTTTTTTTTTTTTAAGATAGTCTGGCTCTGTTGCCCAGGCTGGAGTGCAGTGGTGTGATCTTGGCTCACTGCAACCTCCACCTCCCAGGTTCAAGCAACTCTCCTGCCTCAACCTCCCAAGTAGCTGGGATTACAGGTGTGCGCCACCACGCCGGGCTAATTTTTGTATTTTTAGTAGAGACGGGGTTTCACCATGTTGGTCAGGCTGGTCTCGAACTCCTGACCTTTTGATCTGCACCTCTCGGCCTCCCAAAATGCTGGGATTACAGGCGTGGGCCACCGCTTCTGGCCAATTTTTTGTATTTTTAGTAGCAACAGGGTTTCACCATGTTGGCCAGGCTGGTCTCGAACTCCTGACCTCAAGTGATCCACCCGCCTCGGCCTCCCAAAATGTTGGGATTACAGGCGTGAGCCACCACACCTGGCCAAATTACCCATTTTTAATGTAAGGAACAATACAGAAGCCCAACTCTACTTTTTTTCCAGATGGGTACATACCACTTATTATCTGTGAAAATACTACTTTTAAGCAATATAAACTTATAAATATTTTGGACAGTATTGAAATTTCAAAACTTCCACTTTGGATGGCTAAGGTTATACTTCCCACGCAGATGAATCCTAAAGCCCACCTTTTATGTCAAGATGTCACTATCGTCATGATACATAACACAGCAATTGGGAGAAAATAAGCCTTTGTTAAATTCTGCTTTTTTCTCTCAAAAGGAAGAAAGAGTGCAGAGCAAGGCCTGGAGATGTCAAGGTTACCAGTGTTCTCACTCCAGGAGAAGAGCTACATTAAAGGCACATCTGATTTCTTGGGATTAGGTCATTTTACTACTCGGTACATCATGGAAAGGAAGAACCCTTCCCGCCAGGGGCCCAGCTACCAGAATGATCGTGACTTGATAGAGCTGGTTGACCCAAACTGGCCAGATCTGGGGTCTAAATGGCTATATTCTGTGCCATGGGGATTTAGGAGGCTCCTCAACTTTGCTCAGGTGATTATCACATTAAGCTATTCAAAGGACATTTAGACTTGAATTCATGTTCTCACAGCTTAAGCTCAGGTGCCTACATTAGAAAGTTAATGAAACAAAATAAACCTAGTGAGTCATACTTCAGAGTATGTATGTAGTATACTACATTCAGGCTACTAAATGTAGGCCTTACAGACTCATGTCTACCATGCACAACCATTTGCATGTATATAACTTTAGCTAAAATTCGTATTCCATATTTATTTTGCTGTCCTTCTTGCCTAAACTGGAATATGTGGCAAAGAACAAGACCAAAGTACATGTCCCCTCCAACAACGCTTTTTTGTTTTTTTTTGAGACAGAGTCTCACTCTGTCACCCAGGTTGGAGTGCAGTGGCACCATCTTGGCTCACTGCCCCCTCTGCCTCCCACATTCAAGTGATTCTCCCACCTTGGCCTCTCAAGTAGCTCGGATTACAGGCGCATGCCACCACGTCTGGCTAATTTTTTGTATTTTAGTACACACAGGTTTTCACCATGTTGGCCAGGCTGGTCTTGAACTCCTGACCTCAGGTGATCTGCCCACCTCAGCCTCCCAAAGTGCTGGGATTACAGGCGAGAGCCACCACACCTGGTAACAATGCTCATTTATTGAGAAATACATCCTTTATATGAACTTGTCTCCTGCCTACAATAATCTCTAAATAAGCATGTTATCTGACATCTACTAAATGCCAAAAACACACTTGATTAGAATGTGGCAGGCTTGAATATGTGTTCCTATATGAGCCTCTGACTCAGAAACCTACCTGTAGGTCAGAATTTTTAAGAATTTTTGTTGCTATGACTCACTTTCAGACTCAATATGGCGATCCTCCCATATATGTGATGGAAAATGGAGCATCTCAAAAATTCCACTGTACTCAATTATGTGATGAGTGGAGGATTCAGTACCTTAAAGGATACATAAATGAAATGCTAAAAGGTGAGACACAAACCAAGATTGTCTGCAGTGTTCCCATTTAACTGAGACAAAATGTGACTAACACACAATCAACTGAAACTTGTTTCTACATCTCATAAATGAAAACATTTTTAACATTATCTTCACAGTTTTATTTTTTTAAGTGAATGAAATATATTTAAAATGGAATAAAATGTCTTTGCAGCTATAAAAGATGGTGCTAATATAAAGGGGTATACTTCCTGGTCTCTGTTGGATAAGTTTGAATGGGAGAAAGGATACTCAGATAGATATGGATTCTACTACGTTGAATTTAATGACAGAAATAAGCCTCGCTATCCAAAGGCTTCAGTTCAATATTACAAGAAGATTATCATTGCCAATGGGTTTCCCAATCCAAGAGAGGTAGGCCTAATTATCAATGTTATCTGTTCTGAACTTTAGAAGAGCTAGGTAGCTAGAACACACACAGAGCTTGGCAAGTACCTCTCCTCTTTCCTCCATGAAAGACGACAGGGGCATGCAGCATGGCCCTTTATTTCACTTTTGCTCATTTGCTTAGAATGGAGCAAGCTTGACGTAAGCTTCAATCTAAGGGCACTACCAGAGGTTACGAAGGAGTTCCATTTGCTTTAAGTTATGACAGGGCAAAAACAATAGAGACATCTAGTTAAATATTATTCTAAATCTTGTGTCTTTTTTTCTTTTTTTTTTTTTTTGAGACAGACTCTTACTCTGTTACCAGGCTGGAGATCTCAGCCCACTACAACCTCCGCCTCTTGGGTTCAAGCGATTTTCCTGCCTAGCCTCCCGAGTAGCTGCGACCACAGGCGCACGCCACCACACCCAGATAATTTTTGTATTTTTAGTAGAGATGGGGTTTCACTATGTTGGTGAGGATGGCCTCTATCTCTTGACCTTGTGATCTGTCCACCTCGGCCTCCCAAAGTCCTGGGATTACAGGCGTGAGCCACCGCGCCTGGCCTAAATCTAGTGTCTTAATGCAAACAAATACTACCTATTTTTCAACATATATAAAAAACAGTTAAGTAAATTTAATGTATAATTATCATATCATTTTCATCTATTTTCCAGCCACACAGCAGAGCCATACACACATACTGGCTTCAAAATGAGATCTAAAGTAATCAAACTTAATAATCCTTTAGAATCTACCAAACATTTTCAATAACCTGAAAACTTTTCTTGCAGCTCCCTATTCTCTATGTTGCTGCACCTATTGGCAGAGAATATAAACTATAATTTCGAGTGTCTTGGCCAGATACGGTGGCTCACTGCCTGTAGTCCCAGCGCCTTGGGAGGCTGGAGTGGGAGGACTGCTTGAGGCCAAGTGGTCAAGACCGGCCTGGGCAACATAGCAAGATCCCATTTCTACAAAAAATTAAAAAATCAGCTGGATGTGGTGACACGCCTGTAGTCCCAGCTACCTGGGAGACTGAGGTGTGAGGATCACTTGAGCCCAAGAGTTTGAGGCTGCAGTGAGCTATGAGTGCTCCACCGCACTCCAGCCTGGGCAACAGAGCAAGACTCTGTTTCTAAAAAATGAAATAAAATAGTGTCTTAATAAAAATAATTTTAAAAAGTAAATTTCACTTGTTTACCGAAACTATTTTAAGGTGAGCCCAGTAGGACTATTAAATGTAAGCAGTGACTAAAAACCATAAGGCATTTGCTACTTTTACATTATTAGAAAAGCACTAGATTGTACACTCAAGCATAAAGACTGTTCTCTGACTCCCTCACTATGATGTACATGGATGTACAGTAAATATAAACTAATTTAAACTACAAGATGATTTAGAAACAAACTACAGGTAGATTTTTAAAAATACTTACTTTTACCCCACATTTATTTCAAAAATGATTTGAAACAGCAAACAATTAGTCTAAGACAACATTACTTATCAAGTGGGTTTTTATTAGGTGGAAAGTTGGTACCTCAAAGCTTTGGAAACTTGCTCTATCAACAATCAGAGGCTTGCTGCAGGTGAGTCAGTATGTTTTAATGTTTTCCTTTAATAATTAAACTAAATAATTATACGTATCATTATCAAAATCTCAAAATCTGGCTCTACTTGAAGTCAATCTTCCAAAACTGCTTGTGATTAAAATCAAGTTTCTTTGAAGCAATGTCAAATTTCTATTTATAAGCATTTTAAAGCATTTAATCTACCATGAAAGATAAACATTTTATCCATTTTATCCATTCAAGTTTTATCCTTTCAGAATCATACCATAAGGCCGGGCATGGTGGCTCATGCCTATAATCCTAGCGCTTTGGGAGGCTGAGGCAGGTGGATCACCTGAGGTCAGGAGTTTGAGACCATCCTGGCCAACATGATGAAACCCCGTCTCTACTAAAAACACAAAAATTAGTCAGGCATGGCGGCGCATGCCTGTAATCCTAACTACTCAGGAACCTGAGGCAGGAGAATCGCTTGAACCTGGGAGGCGGAGGCTGCAGTGAGCTGAGATCACGCCACTGCACTCTAGTCTGGGTGATAAAGTGAGACTCTGTCTCAAAAAAAAAAAAAAAACCAAACAAACAAAAAGCAGAATCATACTACAAATTTATACACCTACTATTTTTGTTATAGTGGGCTTGGGCAAGGAGAGGAAAAGCCAACCACTATACCAACCGGGATGAAGGAAAAAAAGAACACTTGAGATCTTATATTTGTTCATTCGGCAAGCAATTATTAAGCACTCACTATTTGCCAGGGAATGTTTTTTTTTTTTTGAGACAGAGTCTCGCTCTGTAGCCCAGGCTGGAGTGCAGTGGCCAGATCTCAGCTCACTGCAAGCTCCGCCTCCCGGGTCCACGCCATTCTCCTGCCTCAGCCTCCCGAGTAGCTGGGACTACAGGCACCCGCCGCCTCGCCCGGCTAGTTTTTTTTTGTATTTTTTAGTAGAGACGGGGTTTCACCGTGTTAGCCAGGATGGTCTCGATCTCCTGACCTCATGATCCACCCGTCTCGGCCTCCCAAAGTGCCGGGATTACAGGCTTGAGCCACCGTGCCCGGCCCCCGCCAGGGAATGTTTTAAGTCATGAGATACAGCAATGAACAAGGTTCCTATCTTCATAGAAGACATCATTTCCTATGCAATGGGATCTAAAAGGATCAGAGATGTCAAATAACAAAGATGCACTTATGCATCAAGAAATGCCAACACATATCATTTGTTTCTTTGAATTTGATCTTTATTTCTCCCTCCGTAAGGGCAATCAGAGAAATACGCTTCCTTTTTTTTTTTTTTTTTTTTGAGACGGAGTCTCGCTTTGTCACCCAGGCTGGAGTGCAGTGGCGCGATCTCTGCTCACTGCAAGCTCCGTCTCCCGAGTTCACGCCATTCTCCTGCCTCAGCCTCCTGAGTAGCTGGGACTACAGGCACGCACCACCACGCCCGGCTAATTTTTTGTATTTTTAGTAGAGACGGGGTTTCACTGTGTTAGCCAGGATGGTCTCAATCTCCTGACCTCGTGATCCACCCGCCTCGGCATCCCAAAGTGCTGGGATTACAGGCATGAGCCACCACGCCCAGCCTATGCTTCCTTTTTTAACAAACTCATCTTTAATGTGATAGCAGAGGTGGAAGGTGCGAGACCAAATCTTACCAAATTAGCTATTTTTACAGACCAATATAGCATATGCACCCCCCCAAACATATTTAAATAATCAGGCAATATTAAGAATGTATATTCCATTAGACTGAAATAAACAAGGTTGAAACGTGGTACAGAATTCACTCATGAGCCTGTGAACTCCACATGAGGATGTCCAGCACTTTATTTATCTCAGTAACCAGAGTACCCAGCACACAAACTAAAAGTGGGTATTAAATAAGTGGCCACTATTTTATTAATAATGCACATAACATATGCTTATCATCAACTCTTAAAGATTATTATTTAACTATACAAGAATTACCATACAAAATTTCAACATACAAATTCCTACACTTCTTAAGATACACAATAACATCTTTGAAAGGTTGGAGATGTTTCCCAGGGACTTTTCTTTCACAAATCCCCCCCAATAAAAATTATAGGAAGTGTGGAATATGGCTGCTAATATTCTGAGATGAATTTACAAAGTATAAGTATTGAGAGACATTTAGACTTTACTACAGCACTTGTAGAAGAACCAAATTCAGGCATTTATCCCATATTTTCTGAAATATTTACAAAGCTCCTATAAAATTTTCAAATAACATTTAATTCACTAAGTTCTATTTCATGGCAAATAAGAATCAGAAAATTTGAGGATGGTATTTTTTAAGTTTTTCCAATACAGTTAAAGCTTTTGGGATAAAGCTGTATTTACTAAAATGATCCTGTTCTCATTTGTGGTGCTCGTTCTCTTTGTCATTTCAGAGCCCTTGCTAAGTCACATGCAAATGGTTACAGAGATTGTGGTACCTACTGTCTGCTCCCTCTGCGTCCTCATCACTGCTGTTCTACTAATGCTCCTCCTGAGGAGGCAGAGCTGAGACAGGATTATCAGTTTTGGAGCTTCGTAAGAGAATCTTCAGGATCTTCCTCCCTTTTCCGCTTTGAGGGTTTCCATATATTTCTGTTTTCAGGTTCTACGATAATTACCTTTTTTTCTCTTTCTCTTTTTGGCTTGTGCTGGGATTTAAGAATTAGAAAATAAAAATAAGCAGAAATTTAAAAAAAATCACTTGTAATCTCACCCCTCCTAAAGTTAACATTAAGATTTTGCATTGTATAGGCTGGGCGCGGTGGCTCATGCCTGTAATCCCAGCACTTTGGGAGGCTGAGGCGGGCGGATCATCTGAGGTCAGGAGTTCGAGACCAGCCTGGCCAACATGGAGAAACCCCGTCTCTATTAAAAAACACAAAAATTAGCCAGGCGTGGTGGCAGGTGCCTTAATCCCAGCTACTTTGGAGGCAGAGGCAGGGGAATCATTTGAACCCGGGAGGCGGAGGTTGCAGTGAGCTGAGATAAAGCCATTGCACTCAAACCTGGGGGACAAGAGCGAGACTTCTCTCAAAAAAAAAAAAGTTGCTGTATATAATGAATGTATATTATGAATTATTTACAAAAATGGGATCATAGTATATAAACTGTTGTGACTTGATAGTTTATCACTCTAAAATCTGTCCAGAAAATATTACTTTAATGTTCAAATGATTGCCATCTCAGCACTGTCCTATACCTGATAGATAAAATCAATCTGGCCAGGGACAGTGGCTCATACCTGTAATCCCAGCACTTTGGGAGGCTGAGGCAGGTGAATCACTTGAGGCCAGAAATTAGAGATGAGCCTGGCCAACGTGGTTAAACCCTGTCTCTACTAAAAATAGAAAAACCAGCTGGGCATGGTGGCGGGCACCTGTAATCCCAGTTACTTGGGAGGCTGAGGCAGGAGAATCGCTTGAACCTGCGAGGTGAAGGTTGCAGTGAGCTGAGATCACACCACTGCACTCCAGCCTGGGCAACAGAGCAAGACTCCGTCTCAAAAGAGAAAAGAAATCTATAGATAACAATCCTTCCAGGTTGTAAATATTATTAACCAACCACAGAAAAGTATGAAGTGGGTACCAAGTAAATGAGCACGTACACTCTTCTGACATTTTAGTCTGAATTTAGTCTGACAACTTCGACTAAATTCAACTTACTTTATTCAATGAAATACCTCAAATAAATATTATATGTTTATTTTTTATTTATCTTCTAGGTAACTCAGTATCTTGTTTTTTATAATAAAGATTCATTTTACTCTTAACTATGTTAAAATGCTAAAATTAATTAATTTCCATCTATTTGGGGATAAAACATGGCTTAAGAACAATCTCATGCATTTTACTCATCTGATTTTACCAAATACTGTTTCTGACACCAGAAAAGAGTAAGACAGTAGAAAATGTCATTTCCATTAATTCTTTTGGTTAATACGATCTCAAATCAAAACATTTTAAGGAGACTATTTACATCTAGGGCTTGTCCTATAGTTGGGCTGGAATAAAATTGTTTATAACAAAACTTCACTTTCAACGGCAAATCGATATGCCTGTTCAGGGTTTTTCTCTTCCATCAATGTTTCCAAAATCAAACTCACTTTCTACTACATATACAGATTTTAAATGCAAAGACATTACCACTCAAGAATTTTTTTTTTTATTTCTCTGCTTTTAGGATTAAATTGACCTGTTAAAAGTTGACTACAAAAGGTAGAAAGAAAATTAAAGAGTTACACTGCTCAGTAACAACTGGTAAGCCTTTTATGTGATTACTAATAATCTCTATTCCTAATGTAGTAAATCAACATTGATATTGTAGAAAGAACCAAACGTAACGTACATATTACAAAGTATTTGACAAAGGGACTAAAAGGTGAATATAAATACCTTATAGAGGATTTCATCAGCACACTTCACTTGAAATGCACCTGGCTGCAGGTAACCATGTTAGTAAAGGAGATCCTTTCTTCCAGGCTACCGTTTAGTGTTAATTCTGAAAAATCTGTAATCAAAAAGAGAGTGAGATCAGAATTGCTTAACACCCTGCTTTGCTACCATGTATAATGCTGAATTTTATACCAATGCAATAACTAAGAGGTGGTCTAAATGGCAATGTGTCTTCTACTTTAAGAGAATTCATTGGAAAACATTCAGTAGGGACACTTGCTTTAAATATGAAACTCTTGATACATTTAAAACATGATTAAATAAACTTAAAATGAAGCAGATTATTTTTTAATTGTAAATGTGGAAACTTACTGCTTTACTTTTTGTGCCATATTAACTAGGGTTACACAACTGTCTTTTTTCCAATTCTAACATAAATTTCAGAAAATAATTTCTATTTAAGATTTGTAGTCTTAAGGCTAGAGACATATCCATTTTTCTTCCAAAGACTATTTTATTTCAAAAATAAATGGTCCAATCAGCATTTAGATGGGATAATGTCCACTTCCTTGTGGGTCAACATTTTGGTTTCCATATTTTCATCATTATCAACAATCATTTACTGAGCACCCACTGGGTGAGCAGCACTCCACTGGACACTTTTTCTCCCCCATTAACTCCAAATCATTACCCTCTCTTTCCATGGTGGCTAAAAGTACACTTTCCTCTCTTAAGTCTCCCTGCTTTTGATATCAACTATTTTACTCAAGAGCATCATGCCATTAAATATCTTGAAAAGCTAGTATTTGACTTAAGTGCTCAGTCCAAAGAAATAAAATATCTAACTCCTTAAAAGCATATTATCTTTGAAAGAAAGTTAAATATTTTCAGCCATACTTATAATTAACACTTTGTTTGTTTGAATAGCCCATGACTTATACAAATGAGATTCCCCCTTCAAGAGTGGGTCTTGCTTTGGGGCTAAAAGACACTGAATAATTTCTAGACAGACACATCAAGAATATATGATGGGTACAAGAGGTTATAAAGTTCAAGCCAAAATGGAGTTTGAGTGTGTTTCTAAGCACACAAATATATGATTTTATAAGAATTCCTTGTTTTTATAAAAGGAGTCACTGGACCAATGCACTAGAAAATTGCTTTAACTCCAACATTCAAAATAACTTTCACTCTTTTTTGATGCAATCCACGTCAAAAAGACTTTAAATGATATGTTTAGTATACTTGCTTATTCAGCTTATTAGGAAAAGGTGTTTCGTCTTGTATGAATTTCCTCAAAACAGAACTCTAATCTCTACAAAATAAAATTTACTTAATTTTTTTGGAGACAGAATTTTGCTGTTGCTGCCCAGGCTGGAGTGCAATGGTGCGATCTCGTCTCACTGCAACCTCTGCCTCCCAAGTTCAGGCAATTCTCCTGTCTCAGCCTCCTGAGTAGCCTGGGATTACAGGAACCCACCACCACACCTGGTCAATTTTTTCTATTTTTAGTAGAGACAGGGTTTCACCATGTTGGCCAGGCTGGTCATGAACTCCTGACCACATGTTTTCTTCTTTAAAAGACATGTTTCTTCTTTAAATTCTTTAAAGAATACATGTTTCTTCTTTAAAAAACAATAGATGTAGATAGAATGTTTCTTTTTGGTTGGTGATTCTAAGCCACAGTTGCACAATGGAATCACCTGAAGAACGTTAGGAATTACTCCTGTCCCAGCTGTACTTCCAGAGATTCTGATATACTTGGTATGAGCAACAGAACTTTTTTTTTTTTTTTTTTTTTTTTTTGAGACAGTGTCTTGCTCTGTTACACAGTCTGGAGTGCAGTAGCACAACCTCAGTTCACTGCAGCCTCAAACTCCTAGGCTCAACTAATCCTCCCACCTCAGCCTCCCAAGTAGCTAGGACTACAGGCACATGCCACCACACGCAGCTAATTTTTGTATTTTTTGTACAGATCGGGTCCCACTGTGTTAACCAGGCTGGTGTTGAACTCTTAGCCTCAAAGTGATCCTCCCACCTTAGCCTCCCAAAGTGTTAGGATTACAAATTGTGAGCCACTGCACCTAGCTTAGGCAATAGAACCTTAAAAGCTCCACAGATGATTCTAATGTTCAGTCCAAACTGGTAATCATCTCTGTAATCACCATTCCACATCTCATGGCTAAAGCTGGGTTGTATCCTTCTAGATCTTTTTCTAAGTCCCCGTCTCCATGTTTTTGCTACCGTAAGCAATACCACAAATTAACAATCTTGTTCATAGGTCTGTTTGCACATGTCTGATTATATGTGTGTAAAAAATTCCTACTGATGAAACTGCTAGGCCAAAGAATGTATGTATATATGTATGCATTTATTTTTTGAGATGGAGTCTTGGTCTGCCACGCAGGCTGAAGTGCAATGGCAGGATCTTGGCTCATTGCAACCTCCCCCTCCCAGGTTCTAGCAATTCTTCTACCTCAGCATCCCGAGTAGCTGGGATTACAGGCACACACCACCATGCCCAGCTATTCTTTTACAATTTTGATGGGTACCATCTTCCACAGAAGCTGTACAACTTTACATTCCAACCAGAAATGTGTGAGAGTGATTGCGTATTTTCCCATACCCACGCCAGCACTGACACCAAACTTTTTGATCTTTGCTAATATGGAAAAGGTATTTATATAATATAAATTTGCATTTCTCTTATTATAGGTGAGGTTGAGCATGTGTTTTTTTTTTTTACCTTTTTTTTTTATTTTTATTTTTTGAGATGGAGTCTCACCCTGTTGCCTAAGCTGGAGTGCAATGGCACGATCTCGGCTCACTACAACCTCCGTCTCCTGGGTTCAAGCGATTCTCCTGCCTCAGCCTCCCAAGTAGCTGTGATTAGAGGCATGTGCCACCATGCCCAGCTGATGTTTTGTATCTTTAGTAGAGATGGGGTTTCACCATGTTGGTCAGACTGGTCTCAAACTCCTGACCTCGTGATCCGCCCTCCTCGGCCTCCCAAAGTACTGGGATTACAGGCGTGAACCACCACACCCAGCCATTCTTTTATATTTTTTAGAGATGGAATCTCGCTATGTTGCTCAGGCTAGCCTTGAACTCTTGGGCTCAAGTGTAGCTGGGAGTACAAGCGAGCACATCTTATTTTTAAAAAGACACTTGAATTTCCTTTTGGTACACAGTTTACCTTATCCATCTTTCTACTGAGTTATTAATATTTCTCTTACTGAAACATATCCCCTTTTCTGAACATGGGTTGCCAATTTCTTTTTTTTGAGACAAAGTCTTCTTCTGTCACCCAGGCTAGAGTGCAGTGGTGTGATCTTGGCTCACAGCAACCTCCACCTCCCAGGTTCAAGTGATTTTCCTACCTCAGTCTCCCGAATTGCTGGGACTACAGGCATGTGCCACCACGCTGGGCTAATTTTGTGTATTTTTAGTAGAGACGGGGTTTCACCATGTTATCCAGGATGGTCTCGATCTCCTAACCTCATGATCCGCTTGCCTCGGCCTTCCAAAGTGCTGGGATTACAGGCGTGAGCACCTGCGCCTGGCCTTTTTTGTATTTTTTTAGTAGAGACAGGGTTTCACCATGCTGGCCAGACTAGTCTCAAATTCCTGACCTTGTGATCTGCCCACCTTGGCCTCCCAAAGTGCTGGGATTACAGGCGTGAGCCACAGTGCCCAGCCTGGGCTACAAATTTCTTTTCCTAGTTTATAATTTGTCTGTTTTGCCTCTGATATGTTTTGCCATGCAGAAATTTTTCTATTTTTACAGCTGATTCTCAGTCTTTTATCACTTACAGGGTTTATATCACACTTAAAAAAAACATAGCACAATTTTAACTGACAGCTCTCGAAAAATTCAGTTTGGTTATGACTTTTACAGTTCAACTACATGAACAGAGCCTCTAACTGACAGAAATTTCCGTTATACCTAAATAAAAATATACTTGGGAGGGCAGGAGCACAAACATTTTCTGGAAAAATTTTTTGCAAATTATCAATCAGTAAAATAAAACTATTTGTATTCCCAGCAGTGTAGGCCTTTGTAATCTAATTAACAGATTCTGTCTGAAAACTGTCAGATTTGTTTTCAAATAATCCTTACATATTTAAATGAAGGCATTTAAGACCTATATGAATAAGAGACAACAGCACCTTATAACTCACGTGCATAAAGATAGGAGTTTGAAAGGTACTTCCTGAAGCAGGAAGACTTGGTAGGCTAGCTAATTACACAAAGGGCTAAAAGACATTCTTTGCCTAATATGGACCATCTGTGATAGAATACTAGCAATCTCAACCCTTATTTCCACCATGGAGAAGATACTATGGCAGAAATACCATCATCGTTTCAACCAGTGCCCAAAAGTGTCAAGTATGAATCAGCATTTCCATCTTACAACCTATTTTTACTCCTATGTCCACATTGCTTGATCTCTTTTAGTAAAAGTTCCTCTATACAAGATAAGGAGAAAAAGCATTCTTTTGTGATTATAATACACTAAATGTTTCTGGGTATTACAGTTTTATAAAAATCATGATAGTTCTGTGTGCGTGTGCGTGTGCGTGTGGCTGTGTGGTGTGTTTCTGAGACAGGGTTTCACTCTGTTGCCCCGGCTAAACTGCAGTGGTGCGATCGGCTCACTGCAACCTCCACTTCCTGGGTTCATGTGATTCTTCAGCCTCAGCCTCCTGAGTAGCTGTAACTACAGGAACAAGTCACCAACACCCGGTTAATTTTTGTATTTTCTTTTTGTAGAGGTGGGGTTTCTCCATGTTGCCCAGGCTGGTCTCTAATTCCTGAGCTCAAAGTGATCCACCCGCCTCAGCCTCCCAAAGTGCTGGGATTACAGGCTTGAACCACCAGGCCAAGCAGTTTTCTTTTTTAAAGAATATGTTTTACACTTAGAGTTCAGGAAAATTACTTAAAACTGGACCCAGGCCGGGAGTGGCGGCTCACACCTGTAATCCCAGCATTTTGGGAGGCCAAGGCAGGTGGATCATGAGGTCAGGAGTTTGAGACCAGCCTGGCCAATATGGTAAAACCCGTCTCTACTAAAGACATAAAATATTAGCTGGGTGTGGTAGCGGGTACCTGTAATCCCAGCTACTTGGGAGGCTGAGGCAGGAAAATCACTTGAACCCAGGAGGCAGAGGTTGCAGTGAGCCAAGATCACACTATTGCACTCCAGCCTGGGCAACAGGGCAAGACTTCATCTCAAAAAAAAAAGAAAAAAAAACTGGGCACACAAGAGCTATAATAACAATCCATTCCAGTAAGATTTATTTTCTTTTTCTTTTTTTGGAGGCAGAGTCTTACTCTGTCGCCCAGGCTGGAGTACAGTGGCACGATCTCAGCTCACTGCAACCTCCACCTCCTGCGTTCAAGGAATTCTTGTACCTTAGTCACCTGAGTAGTTGGGACGATAGGCACATGCAACCATGCCTGGCTAATTTTTTGCATTTTTAGTAGAGATGGGGTTTCACCATGTTGGCCAGGCTGGTCTCAAATTCCTGAGCTCAGACAATCTGCCCGCCCCGGCCTCCCAAAGTGCTGGGATTACAGGTGTGAGCCACTGTGCCCAGCCAGACTTAGTTTATTTTCTATTGGAATTATTTATCTGAACAGATTATAAACCATCTTTACCAGGTTTGTGAAAATTCAGATGGTCTACGGGTGAGCTGTCACTCAGTTGCCAAACTGTCTTAATCTTCTTTTGACCACTATATATTTCCACTCTCCATTTCTGTGGCTTCTCACTAAGGAAAGAATAAAACAACAAAAGAAAAATTGTCAAAAACAGTAATTTTCTTCCTTCCCTCTAAAGCCATTTAGTGAAGTCCTCAAGTGATAAGCACTGAGGACAAAGAGGTAAATGGGTCACAATTCTCGCCCTTGAGGTATATAGTCAAGAGAGGGAGAAAAACAAGAATAAAAGTAACAGTTTGGAAAAAAAAAATGCTACAAGAGAGAAATACTAGGTATGTTAGGGGAAAACAGAAGACAGGAATATAACTCAGATTGGGGATTGCAGAGTTGGAAAGAATCCTCAGAGGCTGTAATGTATGAGCTGAGTATGAAATAACAAGGAGTTAGTCAGGCAGATAAGGTCCAGGATGAAGGAATGAAGCATGAGTAGGCACCGAGGGTTAAAAGAGAAGAATGTCTGAAGAAATGCAGTAACAGAGCATCCCTGTGATAGGAGCCATTTAAACAGGAGGAAGTCCTGGTAGGATCTGAACTTTTAGGAAGATCATTTTGGCAATGACATAGAAAAGATAACAGAGGCAGAGAGCACAGTTAGGAAAAAGGGTTTTACCACAGTCCAGGTATGAAATGATTCGGATGTGAAACAAAGTTATGATGATGTGAAGATGTAGAGAAGGGGACAAATTCTAGAGTTACCAAGGTCTAGACTCAGTAATCTTTTTTTTTTTTTTTTTGAGACAGGATCTTGCTCTGTCACCCAGGCTGCAGGGCAGTGGCGTGATCACAGTTCACTACAGCCTCGACCTCCAGGCCTCAGGCAATCCTCCCACCTCAGCCTCCCTAGTAGCTGGGACTACAAGTGCATGCCACCATGCCTGGCTAATTTTTATACTTTTTTGTAGAGATAGGGTTTCACCATGTTGCCCAGGCTGTCGGTAACCATTTAAAGGAATGAGGAATGAGTGGAGGATAAGCACTAGCTTTATGTTTTGGGCATTAGGTAGAGATTAATGATGGTCATTTGAGAGACGAAGTATGGGAGGAGGAAAAAGCACTGAGAAAGAGATGAGGTGTTTGGCTTGACAGTTTGAACTGCTACTTCAATAAGCTGGGGATTCTCAGCTAATAAGCTTTTAGAAAAATGGGTCTGAAGCTCAGAGAAGCTGGAGGTGTGAGTTATGAATTATCGTTCGCCTAGATGAGTTGAAGCCTTGAGAATAAATGCAATCACCAAGGGAAGATAGGAAGTAATAAGAAAAGAAGGCAGAAGGTAGAGTCCTGGTGAAAAGCAGCAGAGGAAGAACAACTTGAAAAGAGAACTCTTCTCAGCCTTTCAGGTGGGCCAGAGAGGTAGAAATCAAATGAAGACAGATGCTATGTCACAGAAACTAAGGAGACAGGTTCAAGAAAGCAATAGTGCTAAATGCCAAACAGCCTTATAAGTGCTTACTGAAGTAGGCCGGGTGTGGTGGCTCACACCTGTAATCCCAGTACTTTATGAGGCCATGGTGGGCGGATTACGACGTCAGGAGTTAAGAGACCAGCCCGGCCAACACAGTGAAACCCCGTCTCTACTAAAAATACAAAAATTAGCCAGGTGTGGTGGCAGGTGCCTGTAATCCCAGCTACTTCAGAGGCTGAGGCAGGAGAATCACTTGAAACCAGAAGGCGGTGGTTGCAGTGAGCTGAGATTGCGCCACTGCACTCTAGCCTGGGCAACAAGAGCAAAACTCTCCCTCAAACAAACAAACAAAAAAAGTGCTTACTGAAGTAGGAAGAATTGGTGGGCCAACCAATTACACAAGGTGCTAGATAGAAAATAATCTTTTACTGAAATGCATCCACTGGCTTTGACAATTAGAAGGCCATTGGTGACCTTTGCCAGAGCAATTTCAGGGGGAATGATAGGAGTTTGACTAAGAACAAACTAAATAGAGTGGCTGTAGTATGAGAGAAATTTCAAGTATATCATATGCTGAGAGAAGAGTCAGGGAGACCCTCACTGGAGGTAACCTCAGTGTCCATGTGGATGAACAATCTATCATCTCAGTCTCACCATACTTTCTCTAATCCCAAACCCTTCTCTCACTCCCACAGTTATACCCTGGACCCTATTATCACTATCCTGGCCATTTTTCTCCTCATCTGTCATTTCCTTTCGGGCTATACTTTCCACTCTTCTCTGAAGGAATAACAAATACAGAGAAAAATGAAAGACTAGAGGCCCAACGGTCTAGAGAGAGGTCTGAGAGAAGGAAGAGGGAGAACTCTGTCAGACTATGGTCACAGATGATTAAGGTTTCAGAGGTGACAAAGCTCTGGGTCATGAGGTCCCTACTGAATGTGAACACTGAAATCTTGCCTGGGATCATGGCTGGTATTGTTATTATCGAGACGGAGTTTCGCTTTTGTTGCCCAGGCTGGAATGCAACGGCATGATCTCGGCTCACTGCAACCTCCGCACCCTAGGTTTAAGTGATTCTCCTGCCTCAGCCTCCCAAGTAGCTGGGATTACAGGTGCATGTCACCACACCTGGCTAATTTTTGTATTTTTAGGAGAGATGGGGTTTCACCATGTTGGCCAGGCTGGTCTCGAACTCCTGACCTCAGGGGATCCACCTGCCTCAGCCTCCGAGGCAATGCTGGGATTACAGGCGTGAGCCACCACGCCCAGCTATTATTATTTGTTAATACAGACAGGGTCTCATTATGTTGCCCAGGTTGGTCTTGAACTCCTGAGCTCAAGTTATCCTCCCACCTCAGCCTCCCACAGTGCTAGGATTACCAGCATGAGCCACCACACCTAGCCAAAACTGCTTACCTTTGATATAAGTTCTTTACAGCAGTTGGTCTGACTGGCAGCTGAAAAATGTGTTGCTCATCAAGAGGATTTTGTTTGTAATATTTTATGCAGATCCTGAAAAAACAAAATTGAACCTCCTTTGGAAAAAAGAGCCATTTGAGATAATGGTTTTCTAGTAGTCGAAAGCTCGTAAGGGAAACATTTTATTGAGTACTACTAACTAAAACATCAGGGAATACTTTTAGAGCCACAAAAGTAAACAAACAAAACAACCCCCCAAACCAAACTTAATGTTTTTTTCTTTGAAAACAAATCTCATTCACTTTTTAAAAATTAATAGACATATTTCTCATAAATATAAAATATATTTGAGGCCAAAGGCTTCATGGGGAGAGAGGTTACAGAAAGAGAAAAACAATACAAAAAAGAGGCAGAAGAGAAACAAAAGTACAGCTTCCATGGTTTTCAGAGTCCAAGGAATTACAGTTAACTCATTCATTCCAATGATCTATAATGGGCAAAAAAAAAAAAAAAAACCTTTGAGATTCTATAAACAATAACAATTTCAAACTTGCCCCTCTACAACTGAGGCAAATTCTAATTTTTTCTTTTTTTTTTTGAGGTGGAGTCTCACCCTGCCGCCCAGGCTGGAGTGCAGTGGCGCGATCTTGGCTCACTGCAACCTCCGCCTCCCGGGTTCAAGCAATTCTCCTGCCCCGGCCTCCCGAGTAGCTGGGATTACAGGCGCATGCCACCATGCTCAGATAATTTTTTGTATTTTTAGTAGAGATGGGGTTTCACCATGTTGGCCAGGCTGGTCTCGAGCTCCTGACCTCGTGATCCACCCATCTAGGCCTCCCAAAGTGCTGGGATTATAGGCGTGAGCTACCGCGCCCAGCTGGCAAATTCTAATTTTGGAAAATGTAATGGTACATTTCCTTCCAGAGGGAAAAGAAACCCAGTCCTTCCACTGGACAGTTTATTTCCTAATTTGAGGCCTCAAATACACATAAGATACCAGCAGTCTGTGTCTGAGAATTATTCCAAATAACCTCTAGTCAAACTAATTGGAATCTTAAATTACAGCAGTCTCTACAATTGCAGCAGGGCTACTGACAGAGGTCTAGTAATCTATTTGATTCCATTATTATCATTTAGTTGGCTGGCAAGGCTATTTTGACCCAAATTGACAGGGGTATAAAGAAGAGAAGGAACTAGTGTTTATTAAGCACCTATTAAGTGTCAGGTATGTTATACACATTACATAATTTCATCCTTCCAACAAATACATGAGGTTATTAGATCCTTTTTACAGATGAGGAAACAGGATTCAGTGATGGAAACTGCCTAAGGAAGTTAGGAAGTGATGCAGCCAATGTCAAATCTGATTCCTTTTGAATCCAAAGCCTTTCCTGCCTATGGCACTGACTTAGTCTCATGCTACTATAAAGACAGGATGAAGAGGTTCTATCCTAATTGGTAATAAAAACTGCACATATTTAGGCTGCAACTATTTCAAAAGAAATACACTTATATATAAGTAAAGAATACAGATATACTTACTGTGTTAATGAAAAGAGGAGTTCATGTTGAGATTTAATGAAAGGCATGCAACTGACTAATATTTCTAGAATATGGTGGAGCTTTTGGACACGATAAACCTGTTCTTGTATATCTACTGATGGAGCAATAAAGTATTCCTGGAATGAAAAAATATAAGCAAAATAGAGATTTAAAGCACTAGTATAACCTTTGTAAAGAATATACATATGCCTGCTACACCTAAATTTGGATGCTTGATAATAGGGATTTAAAAAAAAAAAAGACAAAAAGCAGCTAGATAGAATTTCCCACCTTTCAATACTATTATTCAAAATAAATTACAGTCATGCACAATATAACTGTGTTTGAGTCAACAATGGATCACACATATTATAGTGGACTTTTTTATTTTATTTTATTTTGTTTTTTGAGACAGGGTCTCACTCTGCCACCTAGGTTGGAGTGCCATGGTGTGATCTTGGCTCACTGCAACCTCCACCTCCCGGATTCAAGTGATTCTCCCGCCTTAGCCTCCTGAGTAGCTGGGATCACAGGCGTGCACCACCATACCCAGTTAATTTTTGTATTTTTACTAGAGACGGGAATTCACCATGTTGGCCAGGCTGGTCTCGAACTCCTGACCTCAAGTGATCTGCCCACTTCGGCCTCCCAAAGTGCTGGGATTACAGGCATGAGCCACTGCGCCCAGCCTACAGTGGTCTTATAAGATCACAATAGAAATGAAAAATCCCTCTCGCCTAGTAGTGACTTTGTAGCTGTAATGGAGTGCAATGCATTATTCCCTTGTTTGCTGTGATATTGGTATGAACAAAACTATTCCTCAAAAAGAGCCTCAGGCAGATGTTTCAGGAGGTATTCCAGAAGGCACTGTTCTCATAGGTGGTAACAGTTCCATGTGTGTTCTTGCTCCTGGAGAGCTTCCAGTGGGACAAGATGTGGAGGCGGAAGACAGTGATACTAATGATCCTGACCCTGTGTAGGCCTAGGCTAATATGTGTGTCTATGTCTTAGTTTTTTTTTTTTTTTTTTTTTTTTTTGAGACGGAGTCTCGCTCTGCCACCCAGGCTGGAGTGCAGTGGCCGGATCTCAGCTCACTGCAAGCTCCGCCTCCCGGGTTCACGCCATTCTCCTGTCTCAGCCTCCCGAGTAGTTGGGACTACAGGCGCCCGCCACTGCGCCCGGCTAGTTTTTTTGTAGTTTTTAGTAGAGACGGGGTTTCACCGTGTTAGCCAGGATGGTCTCGATCTCCTGACCTCGTGATCCGCCCGTCTCGGCCTCCCAAAGTGCTGGGATTACAGGCTTGAGCCACCGCGCCCGGCCTGTCTTAGTTTTTAACAAATAAATTTAAAACATAAAAAAAGTTAAAAATAGAAAAAAGCTCATAGAATAAGAATACAAAGAAAAAATATTTTTGTATACCTATACAATGTGTTTCTGTTTTAAGTGTTATTATAAAAAAATCAAAAGTTTAGAAAAATTTAAAAGTTTATAATGTAAAAAAGTTATAGTAAGTTATGGTTAATTTTTTATTGAAGAAACAAATTTTTAAATAAATTTGGTGTAGCCTAAGTGCACAGTGTTTATAGTCTACAGTAGAGTACAACAATGTTCTACACCTTCACATTCACTCACCACTCACTCACTGACTCACCCAGAGCAACTTCCAGTCCTGCAAGCTCCATTCATGGTAAGTGCCCTGTACAGGTATCCACGTTTTTATCTTTTATACGTTATTTTTACTGTACCCCTTCTATGTTTAGATACACAAATACCATTATGTTACAACTACCTACAGTATTCAGTACAAAAATATGCTGTACAGGCCAGGTGCGGTGGCTCAAGCCTGTAATCCCAGCACTTTGGGAGGCCGAGACGGGTGGATCACGAGGTCAGGAGATCGAGACCATCCTGGCTAACACGGTGAAACCCCATCTCTACTAAAAAATACAAAAAACTAGCCGGGCGAAGTGGCAGGCGCCTGTAGTCCCAGCTACTCGGGAGGCTGAGGCAGGAGAATGGCTAAACCCGGGAGGCGGAGCTTGCAGTGAGCTGAGATCCGGCCACTGCACTCCAGCCTGGGTGACAGAGTGACACTCCATCTCAAAAAAAAAAAAAAAAAAAATGCTGTACAGGTTTATAGTCTAGGTGTGCAGTAGGTTATACCATCTAAGTTTGTTTATGCCACTCCCTGAAATTTGAACAATAAAGAAATCACTTAATGACACATTTAAAAAAATAATGACACATTTCTCAGAATGTATCCCCATCATTAAGTGAAGCATGACTGTATATACAGATACAGTTGTCCATTGGTATCCATGGAGGATTGGTACCAGGATCCCCCTCGTATACCAAAATCCATGGATACTCAAGTCCCTTATATAAAATAGTATAATATTTGCATATAACCTATGCACACCCTCCCGTATACTTTAAATCACTTCTTTTTTTTTTTTTTTTTTTGAGACGGAGTCTCACTGTGCCTCCCAGGCTGGAGTGCAGTGGCGCGAGCTCGGCTCACTGCAAGCTCCGCCCCCCGGGTTCACGCCATTCTCCCGCCTCAGCCTCCCGAGTAGCTGGGACTACAGGCGCCCGCTACCGCGCCCGGCTAGGTTTTTGTATTTTTAGTAGAGACGGGGTTTCACCATGTTAGCCAGGATAGTCTCGATCTCCTGACCTTGTGATCCACCCGCCTCGGCCTCCCAAAGTGCTGGGATTACAGGCTTGAGCCACCGCGCCCGGCCTAAATCACTTCTATATTACTTCACTTCTAGATTACTTGTAATGCCTAATACAACGTAGATCCACATAAATAGTTGTTACACTTACTGTTTAGAGAATGACCAAAAAAAAAAAAAAGAGAATAATGACAAGAAGTCCACACATACTCAGTACAGACATAATCATCCCTTTTCTTGAGACAGGGTCTTGCTCTGTCACCAACACTGGAGTGCAGATAGACAAAAAAGTAGCCCATGATCACAGCTCACTGCAGCTTCAACTTCCCCCGCTCAAGTGAGCTTCCTACCTCAGCCTCCCAAAGTAGCTGGGATCACAGGCACAGACAACCATGCCTGGCTAAGTTTTTTATTTTTGTAGAGATGGAATCTCCCCATGTTACCCGGGCTGATCTCACACTCCTGGGCTCAAGTGATCCTCCCAAAGTGTTGGGATTACAGGTGGGAGCCACTGTGCCCAGCCTATTTTCTTTTTTTAAACGTTTTCAATCTGCAGTTGGTTGAATCCATGGATGCAGAACCCATAGACATGGAGGAACAAATGTGTGTGTATGTATATGTAGTTTTTGTTAGAACATGTTTCCACTAAAAATATATACCCTTAATAAAATGTTTAAAATTTGAATAGTAAAAATTAAACCTCAGAAGGATCCAGTTGAGTATATTTTGCACAACAGATACAGCTAGTTTTTCTATCTTGTATTTTCATGAGAGAAATGATAAACAAATTGATACCATAAATTCATTTTCAAAAGGATCTTCCAATGAACGTCAAAGATCATTACAGACAGTACAGTCAACCTTCTAAAGTTTCTAAATGGGCTAGGAAAATACAACAAAGTTCATAATGATGACCCTGAAGCCCAGAAGTATATATTAAAGATTATATATTTTTTGGAAAATAAACTTTCAAGTGTAATATAAATGGATAAGAAGAATATAAAACAAACATTGCTTTACAGAACCTATCAAAGAAAGGCATTCCCTAACCATTCTAAATAGATGAGATGTGTGGTAGTACATTGGCTTGAGTAGGATTATCACAAATTTATAGACAGTGAGAAATGACATTGAATGGGCTACTTTTTTGTCTATCTTACTACGCAGTAATAATTAAGGGCACTGACTTTTCTTATTTATCTGTTTCCTAGGATCTAGGAGAGTGGCTGGCATATTATTGGCAGTTAATAACTACACACAGAGTGACTGAATAAAAGAAAAACCAATTTTAGAATTAAAAAAACTCACCAAATGATTCAAAGATGCAAGTTCCTGACCTATTAAGAAAAAACACATACATGCAAAAACACTTCAGGTATTTTCTATTACATGTTAAGGAATCTATACATCCTATATGAAAGAGACTGTCAAGCTAAGTAGTTCCTCACAAAAGGCCAAGTTTTCTGTTATATTATACCATAAATAGATACTAATACTTATTCTAAAAATGATCACAGCTTCTTCCTCATAAAAACCACCAAGTGTGGAGTATTAAAACAGCCTCTCAAAAAAGGAACGTTTTATTTACAATACTAACTTCATAGAACCTCAAATGTTTGAACCAAAAACAAATAAATTATCAAGAACTATGGATATAATGAATTTGCTATCTTTATTGGGGGGAAACTAAGGCCCAGAGATGGGAAATGCTCATCTCATAGTGAACCAGGTACGAAGTCAGGAAGGACTACAGATGATGAGGGGCAAGCAGAGAGAGAAAATCTGAGAGTATCTGTGAGTGGTAACTGTGATGTGTTTTTTAATTTTTTGAGCCAGGAAAGAGACTTACCTATGAAAAAACTGATATAATCTTTCTTTAGTTTGTCCAAACCAATTTCCAAAAGCATTTGAACTGGAGTAGTCCCACTGAGAGAAACTGTGTCCATGGTTCCATGATAAGACTGATGAATGAGCTTACTTAGTAAACTGTTACTTCCACTATGGAGCTAGAAATCAAGGAAATTTTATAAAACCATGAATAAATACATACACAAACCCAGCAAGCAAAAAAGAAGCAAATTACAGTAGCTGCAAGCTAAAAATTATAAGCTTGCATTCTTAGTCTCCTAAGACTATAAACTGTTTGAACAAAACCCCCCAAGTTATGAACGTCAGTTTTTTTTTTTTTTTTTGTGAGACAGTCTTGCTCTGTCGCCCAGGCTGGAGTGCAGTGGCACGATCTTGGCTTACAGCAACCTCCGCCTCTTGGGTTCAAGCTATTCTCCTGCTTTAGCCTCCTGAGTAGCTGGGCTTACAGGAGCATGCCACCACGCCTGGCTAATTTTTGTATTTTTAGTAGAGATGGGGTTTCACCATGTTGGCCAGGCTGGTCTCAAACTCCTGACCTCATGATCCGCCCGCCTCGGCCTCCCAAAGTGCTGGGATTACAGGGGTAAGCCACGGCGCCCAGCCTGAATGTCAGTTTTTAAAATTCCATTCCTGGGACTAGGCGCAGCGGCTCACACCTGTAATTCCAGCACTTGGGAGGCTAGGAAGGGCAGATCACTTGAGGTCAGGAGTTTGAGACCAGCCTGGACAACATAGTGAAACCCCATCTCTAATAAAAATACAAAATTGGCCGGGCATGGTGGCTCACACCTGTAATCCCAACACTTTGGGAGGCCGAGGCAGGCGGATCATGAGGTCAGGAGATTGAGACCATCTGGCTACCTCGGTGAAACCCTGTCTCTACTAAACACAAAACATTAGCCAGGTGTGGTGGTATGCACCTGTAGCCCCAGCTACTGGGGCGAATCGTTTGAACCCGGGAGGGCAGAGGTTGCAGTGAGCCGAGATTGCGCCACTGCACTCCAGCCTGGACAACAGAGTGAGACTCTGTCTCAAATAATAATAATAATAATAATAATAATAATAATATATATATTTTAAAAATTAACTGGGCATGGTAGGGAGCGCCTATAGTCCCAGCTTGGGAGGCTGAGGCAGGAGAATAGCTTGAGCCTGACAGGCAGAGACTGCAGTGAGCTGAGATTACACCACTGCACTCTAGCCTGGGCAACAGAGCAAGACTCTGGCTCAAAAAAATAAAAATAAATAATAAATAAATAAATAAATAAATACTTAAAAAAAATAGGCCGGGCCTGGTGGCTCACACCTGTAATCCCAGTAGTTTGGGAGGCCGAGGCAGGCAGATCACGAGGTCAGGAGATCGAGACCATCCTGGCTAACACAGTGAAACCCTGTCTCTACTAAAAAATAGAATAAATTAGCCAGTCATGGTAGCGGGTGCCTGTAGTCCCAGCTACTCGGGAGGCTGAGGCAGGAGAATGGCATGAACCTGGGAGGCGGAGCTTGCAGTGAGCCAAGATTGTGCCACTGCACTCCAGCCTGGGCAATAGAGTGAGACTCCATCTCAAAAACTAAATAAAATAAAATAAAATAAAATAAATAAAATAAAATACCATTCCTATCTCATTTGATTAAGTTCAAAGCAACTAAGAAGGGTTTAAACTTATCATCCCCAGATACAATTCCACCAAAGAGAAGCCAGAGTTGTTCCTTTGAAATTTTACAACTAGGCCGGGCGCGGTGGCTCACGCCTGTAATCCCAGCACTTTGGGAGGCCGAGACGGGCGGATCACAAGGTCAGGAGATCGAGACCACGGTGAAACCCCATCTCTACTAAAAATACAAAAAATTAGCCGGGCGTGGTTGCGGGCGCCTGTAGTCCCAGCTACTCGGGAGGCTGAGGCAGGAGAATGGCGTGAACCCGGGAGGCGGAGCTTGCAGTGAGCCGAGATCGAGCCATTGCCATCCAGCCTGGGCGACAGAGCGAGACTCCATCTCAAAAAAAAAAAAAAAAAAAAAAAAGAAATTTTACAACTAGGAATTCTCTTCTCCTGCCTGGCTGATTTAAGTGCTATTGGGCATCTTTTCCACAACTGAACATCTTCATCTACACCACAAATCTGTTGCTGCAGTAAAACAAACTCCCTCAATGGTCCATGCATGTTCATAAGGAACTCCTCATTGGCTACAATATCCAACATACGAACCTGATAATTTGTAAATTAAAAAGAGCTGTGAATTTACAATTTAATATGTGTTCCAAATGTTAATTCATTTTAGGTACATATAAAATATCTGTCATTTTCGCACTACTTTCTATTTCTCTACTTTAATTTTCATCATAATCTTTGCAAGGTCTTTTTACAATATATACATAAATAGTTTCACTTTGTTTGCACTCAGTACATGGTAAGGTTATACTTGTAAACATCTCATGAACACAGAAACTCTCAAGAGAAAAATTCAATGGCTAAAACTAAAATGTCTAGAATCACTAATACCCAATTAAGCAGAGCTTGCACGCCTTTACTCTGGAATGTACCTTTGTTCACACGTATAAAAGTTTATAACTTTTATAATTATGAATTGGCAGTCATATTATCTAAAGTAATTCCTATTAAAAATCTTTTTGTTTTTAACTTTTTACCTAGATTTTTCTTGACTATAAAAGTAGCACAAATTCATTGTGGAAAATTCATAAAGTAGATATAACACAGTTGGAAAAAATCTTTTTTTTTTTGAGGCAGAGTCTTACTCTGTTGCTCAGGCTGGAGTGGAGTGGTGCAATCTCAGCTCACTGCAACCTCCGCCTCCTAGGTTCAAGCAATTCTCCTGCCTCAGACTCCTGAGTATCTCGGATTACAGGTGCCTGCCACTATGCCCGGCTAATTTTTTTGATTTTCAGTAGAGGCGGGGTTTCACCATATTGACCAGGCTGGTCTTGAGCTCCTGACCTCAAGTGATCTGCCAGCCTCAGTCTCCCAAGAGTTGGAATTACAGGTGTGAGTCACCGCGCTTGACTGGAAAAAGTCATCTGTAACCCTTCCACCAGAGGTGACTGCTCTTAAGATTTTTAGCATATTTGTTTCCATATTTTTCTCTCCAAAAGTTACATTCACATAATTGTGTATATTCCTTTTTATTGAATATTGTTAAGCATTTCTCCATATCATTTGTCAGCATCATTTTTTCAGCAACTACTACATGTGCCATATATAGCTATATCATTATTTACTTAGCCATTCCATTAGCAAGGGAAATTTAGGTCATTTAAAATTTTATGCCAATATAAATGAGGCTGTGATGACTATTCTGATACATAAAGTCTTGATATATATTTATGTGTATGAGCTTAGGGTACATCCTAACAAAAGAATTCTTGGTTCAAAGGCCATGATACATTGTGAGGATCTCAATACATTACCAAAATTGCTTTTTAGAGAACATCCCAATTTGCATTTTCATCAGTAGTGTATGAGAATACTCATTCACAGCAACACTTAACAATGACAATATTAGTAGTTTACACACACTGGGCACTTAACTATGAGCTAGGCACTAGGTGCGTTACACGGATAACATTAGTCAATCCTGGAACACTACGAGGTAGGTACTATTCTTACCTTTACTTTACAGATGAGGATGTTGGGACACAGAAAAGTAAAGGAACCTGGCCAACTTGACACCGCTAGAAAGTAGCAGAGCTGAAATTCAGACTCAGGCAGTCGGCTTCAGAGCCTGTGTTTTTAACCATCATGCCATGCTGCTGAGAAAATGATCTGACACACACTACGAAACCTACCCATGGCTGTATATCACCACGTTGTAGACTCTGGATGATCAATGTGAAACACTTCACCAAGTCTTGGTATGAAATCACACCTTGGAAAACAAGTCAGTGTAACATTATTTTCAGGGTATTTCTACAGATCAAAAATATCATTAATCTTAAGGATACACAAATGAAGTAGAAAGCAAGAATCTGTACTTTATGGGTAGGGGAAAGGGAAATAAATTAAAGTGGCAAAAAAAAAAAAGAGATTTAATGCATTTCTAAAGAAAGAAATCAAACTCAGATTGCCAAAAAACAACACGCTTAGTAAAATACTAAAGAATATCTTTTCCTTTTTATAATAATTATAATTTCAGTAAGGTATATGTTTTGGTTCACATAAATAGAGCATGAAAATTACCTAAGTCTTATACTTAAAAAGGCAGGAGAAAAGGATAATTCTACAAATTACTTTGTCTTAGTACAATTCTTACGCAGAATGTACCAATGTATCGTTAGAAATGAATTAAAGTTAAGAACCAGACTTCCCCACAAGACTAGTGGTACACACTGTAGTATTTCCAAAGGACTTAAAAATAAACCTAAGAAATAAGAGGAAACATTTAAATAATGATGAACACCTACTACTGCTCATTTTGCACCACAGTTGCTCAGCAAAATCAAGATCACTCCGAGCTTTGAAAAGACGCTTGACGGAACGATCGACTGCAGCAGTGTCATGCTTCACTGTCTGAAAAAAAGGCAAGCTTCAGAGAATACTCAGTTTTTTTTTTTAAGTGAAATAATTTAAGCCTTCAAATGCTGCTCTGAGAAATTATGGATTCATGAACACACACAAAGATATGAATGCATTTTCTACAACTTCATTCACTAATGAGGAGATACAAATCAACAGTGAAAAACAAGACCCTTAATATTGTTTTAAAACTATAATGCCTAAAAGTGAGCATTCAGCTTTCCTTTCGTGTAAAAAAAATAATTAAATTACCTTGGTCTCCATTTTCCTATTTGTCAGATGAGAATATGTCTAGTTTAACAGTACGATCTTATAGTATACCAATATATGATGGTAGAGTCATCTTACAGTAATATTAACATGTTCATTTCTACTTCTCTGCAATTGAGCAACTAATAATACATATATATCAGTTCTCTTCAAAAATATTTATCAGTTCTGGCCAGGCAGTGGCTATGCCTGTAATCTCAGCACTTTGGGAGGCCAACGCAGGTGGACTGCTTGAGCCCACGAGTTCAAGACCAGCCTAGGCAATATAGTGAGACCCCCATCTCTACAAAAAATTAAAAAATTAGCCAGACATGGTGGTCCACACCAGTAGTCCCAGCTACTCAAGGACCTGAGGTGGGAGGATCGCTTGAGCCCTGGAGGTCAAAGCTGCAGTGAGCCGTGATGGAGTCACTGTATTCCAGCCTGGGTGACAGAGCAAGACCTTGTCTCAAAAAATAATAATAATAATAAAATTAAATTAAAATATTTATTAGTTCTTAAGGAAAACAATAACCAGTGCTGACAATAAAGATCAACAGAAATTCCCCCTAACATCATCACTGGCCATCAGAGAAATGCAAATCAAAACCACAATGAGATACCATCTCACACCAGTTAGAATGGCGATCATTAAAAAGTCAGGAAACAACAGGTGCTGGAGAGGATGTGGAGAAATAGGAACGCTTTTACACTGTTGGTGGGAGTGTAAACTAGTTCAACCATTGTGGAAGACAGTGTGGCGATTCCTCAAGGATCTAGAACTAGAAGTACCATTTGACCCAGCAATCCCATTACTGGGCATATACCCAAAAGATTATAAATCATGCTGCTATAAAGACACACACACACATACGTTTACCGCGGCACTATTCACAATAGTAAAGACTTAGAACCAACCCAAATGTCCATCATTGATAGACTGGATTAAGAAAATGTGGCACATATACACCATGGAATACTATGCAGCCATAAAAAAGGATGAGTTCATGTCCTTTATAGGGACATGGGTGAAGCTGGAAACCATCATTCTGAGCAAACTATCATAAGGACAGAAAACCAAATACTGCATGTTCTCACTCATAGGTGGGAACTGAACAATGAGAACACATGGACACAGGGTGGGGAACGTCACACACTGGGGCCTGCTGGGGGTGGGGGAGGGGGGAGGGTAGCATTAGGAGATATACCTAATGTAAATGACGAGTTAACGGGTGCAGCACACCAACATGGCACATGTATACATATGTAACAAACCTGCACGTTGTGCACATGTACCCTAGAACTTAAAGTAAAAAAAAAAAAAAAATTCTCCCTAAATGCTGCCTTGATATACCAAATCCATTTGCAATGGTACAACATGAAAGATGTCGGCATAACTGAATTTTAAAAGCTATTTCTGTGTCTATTTCTAACTGATAATAATCACTTACCTCAACCTCAGTGTCTTTTTTTGTAGAATCACCAAATCCATCCAGCTTATTTAAGTCTAGAAAGTGGCAGAAGTGTATTAGCTCTTGATTTTTCTGCTTTCCAAATTATTTCCATCCTAATCCTATTTTCAAATGGTAAATGGGGACAGTAGAAGCATAACTGAGGATTTTAGCAAATCACTGAACTCTCTGGTGGAGACTATAATAGATACCCCTCAGGTGGGGGTGTGAAGATGAACCGAGGTAACAGAAAAGCCCCTGACACCTGGCATCAGGCACGTGCTAGGTATACAGAGGCTACTGTTTCATCTCCTTTTTCCTTCAATCTCAAACATAAATTAAATTTTATTAATTCTTAGGATTACTTAGCTCTGTACCATCAGCAATTCAGAACAAAAGCTGTTCCTCTGACCATTACAGATCTCATAGCTTTGTATATATTCCAATCAAAAAAGAATATCAAGCTTAAAGAGAAACTTATATTTAAACAAAGCAAGTATAAATTCTCAATGAATAAAAACAAGTAATACACCATTCAGAAATTCCTGCACAAGTTCAACAGCAGATTTTGCTTCCAGAGGCTCGAGCCATTCAGTGACACCAGTCCTCAAACCATCAGCCAAAACCTACGGGAGATTTAAAAACCCCAAAAACTTGTTAGCAGAAAACACGGTTTAATCAATAAGGATGTATGTAATAAAAATATTAATTGCAGTAACATTTCTTGAGTGTTTATCACATCCCAGGTACTGCTGTGGTGCTTTATATATAGTACATGTTATTTAATCCTAACAAAACTCTACGGTAGATAATACTATTATTCTCATCTTACTGAGGCTAAGAGAGATTCAGTAACTTGCTCATGGTCACACAATTAGTAACTGACAGAGTCAGGACATATACTCCATGGTCTGATCCCAAAGATGGTGCACTGAACAATGATGCCAAGTGCATAGGTGCTACAGAGGATACTGGGTTTGCCCTGGAGATGCTTGTAACTTTCGCAAAGACAGACAGATAAGACAAATGAAATAGTCTGGGGATGAATAAATGTAAATAGTAAGTGGAAGTTTATATTAAAATATAAAAATGTGTATGTACATACAATATGTCAATAGACTTAAGAAAAAGCAGTCAAGTTAGGCTGCAATAGCCAGTGAAACAACGTGGAACTTCAGTTGCAACTCAAATGTGGGAACCATAGGCTAGCAGGAAAACGGCATGAAATAAGATGAAGAGGATGGTATGATCCCAACCAGGGTAGAAAAAGCAACAAAGCAGCAGCAGGAAATAGAATTAGAAGAAACAGCAGCTAAACCATTAAGGGATCTTCAAAAGTTTTTCAGTTTCATAGGCAGAAAACAGCCAATGTTGATTTTTTTGGCAGGAAAATGACATGATCTAGTTAAGAATTTCTCTATCAGAAGTACCAAGGATGGATTCCTAGGAAAGAGAAAATACAACATTTCCCAGTTGAAATGCTATCACCTCCCACTCCCCGGGGGAGGTCTTTAGAAAACTATGAAGATGGCTGAGCATGGTGGCTCATGCCTATAATCCCAGCACTTTGGGTGGCTGAGGCGGATGGATCACTTGAGGTCAGGAGTTCAAGACCAGCCTAGCCAATGGGGCAATCCACGCTGTATTTTAGTGCAAACCTGCACTAAAAATACAAAAAAATTAGCCGGGCGTGGTGGTGGGTACCTGTAATCCCAGCTACTGGGGAGGCTGAGGCAGGAAAATCACTTGAACCTGGGAGGCGGAGGTTGTAGTGAGCACCACTGCACTCCAGGCTGGGTGACAGAGTGAGACTCCGTCTAAAAAAAAAAAAAAAAAGAAAGAAAAATATGAATATAATTTTGTTGTCATAAATGACTGGGAGTACAAGAGCACTTGGGGCATGGAGTCTGGTGGGGGCCAGAGATGTTAAACATCTTGGTGTGCGCACCATGGTCTCAAATCACAAAGAATGTTCCTGCCCAAATGCCAATAGTGCCCCTGTTGAGAAACAATGAATCATCATTAGTGTGGTCCCAGAAGAAGATGGTAAAGATTTTAACTAAGATGAGCACAGTGAAAGAGACTTCCAAGGAGAAAAAGAATTGTATATGTATGGGGGGAGGGTAGCAAGGTATATGTGGAATTAAAGAAAAAATCCTATCCATTTATAAAACATAGGGGGTTGAACACAGAGAGACTATGGCCACATGTATATCTAAGATTCTGTGGCTTTTTAAGGGAGACTCAAATTAAGCAAACACACAATTAAATAAATTTGTGCCACCTCTTCCATTCACCAGTTTGTCACCTTCAGGCAAAATAACTGAACCAGCTAGCACCATGCGTGGCACATAGCAGAGTGGCAGCTTCTAGCTACAGTAGTATGTAGTGGTGACAGAAATAATAGTTCTTACTAAAGTGAAATATGAGATTTCTAGCCTAGGAAACTGAAGGAATGATGGGACCACAGACAGAAATGCGGGCGTTTTCAAAGAGGATGTAGTCTGGAGAAGATAGTTTCATTTTCGACATACTGACTCTGGAAGCAATAGCACTCTACCCAAGTGGAAAATAATGTGGTGGAAGTTAGAAAGATGGGAAGTGCTATCAGCCTAAAGATGAGGGTTTGGCGCTTGCTCACAAAGGTGTCAGTCAAATCGCTGAGTAGATCAGCTCTCTGCAGGGGTGTGGAGAGAGAAGGGCAGAGATGTGAGGGCAAAAGTATGATGGAGGCCCACAGTAAGGGTCCTAAAAGACGGGCTTTCAAGAAAGAAGAAAGGTGAGAAAGGTAGAAAAACTATCAGTTTTGTAAAAACAGGGAAATAGTACTTACTCATAGGAAGTAAAAGTATCAAAAATAGTTGGTACTATGCTAGATGGTAAGGGCACAATAGGGAACCAGGCACTCAAGTTAGCAGAGGAGACAGATAAGGAAACAAATTACTGTGTTTTATAAACACACCGACAAGAGGTATGTGTGGAGTTCCACAGCAACACAAGCCATTCTGTGAGATCAGTACAACTATCATAGAGAGCTCACCTAGCAAGGAGGTAGGAGAAGTGCATACCAGGTAGATCAAGAGGCACATACCAGAAGGTGATAAGAGTATGACAGGATCTGAGCTACAAGCAAGGAGCTTGATGTGGTGAGGGTTGGGGGTTCAGTGGCAATGGAAGTAAAGTATGAGATTAAGCTAAAAAAATAAGCAGGAGCCAATGAGCACATGAAATCAAAACTACAAAGAGATACCACTTCACTACCGCTAGGATGACTATAATTAAAAAACAGACAATATCAAGTGTTGACAAAGATGAAGAGAAATCAGAACCCTCATATAGTACTGAAAGAAATATAAAATAACATAACCACTTTGGACAATAGTTATACTCTGGCAGTTCCTCAAAAGGTAAATATACAGTTACCATATGATCTAGTAACTCCACCCAAGACATGTGAAAACATGTCTACACAAAAACTTGTATGTAAATGTTCATGGAGGCATTATTCATAATAGCCAAAAAATAGAAACAACTAAGATGTCAATCGACTGATGAATGAACAAAATGTGGTGTATCCACACACAATGGAAAAATAAATAAATCAATTAAAAAAAAATAACACCACCACAAAAGGTAAGAGAAATGTAGCCAGTAACGACCTAATGCTCCCGTTAATTGTAAGGACAACTACCACATAAGTAAAATTAAACTGCCCAAACTGTCAGAGTATCTAATGGATACATAACATCTGAACAAATTTTGAAGAATACAAACCTAAGTAAAAACAACAATAACACACATTTTTATAAAAACATGAGATTGAAGGAAAGGAATTCTGGAAGGATACTCACAAGAAGAAATTTAAGTTCTCTGTAGAGATGATTCAAAGGACCTCTGGGCTCTCCCGATTCCACTTTAATATTCTAAAAAGTTTCCAAAGTCTGTCAGTTTTCCACTGTTAATCCCATCTTCTCTACCTAAGTGTTATACTTGCATTTCAAACTATCCTTCACACATTAAAAAATATATTTCATAAAGGACCAATGAATTGAAAAATGAGGTCAACACATCATTTAGAACATCTCACTCAGAGATTTTGCCATCTTGACCCAATAACCTAAGTTATAACCACTGTATCCTCTTTCTATGCCACAAACAATTGTACCTATGTGGAACAACTGCCCTCCTCACATGCTCTCCTGCCTTTTCCCAAGGAATTTCCAGGATGACAAGGTAGGAGAAATTTAAATAAATATATCTCAAGATTCAGTGATAACTTATCATTATCACAAACCAAAGTGAAATCTCCAATATATCTGTTTATTAGACTCCTTCTAACTAAACAAAGTGTGCTGTCCTAGCCAGAAGTCAATGTCTTACAAACCTAAGATTGCAAACATAAAAAAAGAAAAAGAATAATGTAAATGCCAATGTATGTAAATTCCTATTAAAGGAAAAGTATAAATATAATTATCCATGACCGGGTGTGGTAGCTCACACCTGTAATTCTAGCACTCTGGGAGGCTGAGGCAAGTGGATCACTTGAGGTCACAAGTTCAAGACCAGCCTGGCCAACTTGGTGAAACCTGGTCTCTACTAAAATTACAAAAATTAGCCAGGTGTGGTGGCACGCCCCTGTAATCCCAGCTACTCAGGAGGCTGAGGCAGGAGAATTGCTTGAACCTGGGAGGCAGAGGTTGCAGTCAGCTGAGATCATGCCACTGCACTCCAGCCTGGGTGACAGTAAGACTGTCTCAAAAAAACAATATAATTATCCATAATCTTGCCATTCTGAAGGAACCACTATTAACACTATCCAGGCTTCTGTGTATATATATTTTTTAAAATATAATTGAGATCCCATTACATAAATAATTTTATACTTTTTCTTTTTTAGTTTTTCGTAATAAGCACATCCTATTATTAATATTCGAGATTTTAAAACATGCTTTTAAAGACTGTAAAATATTTCGTCATAAAATTTATTTTAGGCCAGGTATGGTGGCTCATGCCTGTAATCCCAGCACTTTGGGAGGCCGAGGCAGGCAGATCATTTGAGGTAAGTTCGAGACCAGCCTGGCCAAGATGGTGAAACCCCGTCTCTACTACAAATACAAAAAATTTAGCTGGGCATGGTGGCATGCACCTGTAGTCCCACCTACTTGGGAGGCAGAGGCAGGAGAACTGCTTGAACCTGGGAGGGAGGCGAGGTTGCAGTAAGCCGAGATGACGCCACTGTACTCCAGCCTGGGAGACAGAGGGAGACACCATCTCAAAAAGAAAAGAAATCCATTTTAACTATACCCTACTGAACATTTTGGCTTTGTTTATAGTATTTTGGACACACAGCTATATCACTGCACTGAATATCTTACACATGAATTTCTGTTAGCAATTTTGACTAATTTCTTTTTTTTTTGAGACAGAGTCTCACTCTGTCGCCCAGGCTGGAGTGCAGTGACACGATCTTGGCTCACTGCAACGTCTGCCTTCCGGGTTCAAACGATTCTTCTGCCTCAGCGTCCCGAGTATTTGGGACTACAGGAGCGCAACACCACACCCAGCTAACTTTTGTATTTTTAGTAGAGACGGGGTTTCATCATATTGATCAGTCTGGTCTCGAACTCTTGACCCTGTGATCTGTCCTCCTCGGCCTCCCAAAGTGCTGGGATTACAGGCGTGAGCCACTGTGCCTGGCCAATTTTGACTAATTTCTTAAGACAGATTCCTAGAAATGTACATATAGAGTGAAAGGGCTTAATATTATAATGATTCTTGATGTGTTACCAATATCTCTACCCTTTTAAGAATAAGAGGGCCAGGCACAGTGGCTCACGCCTGTAATCCCAGCGTGAGCCACTTTGGGAGGTGGAGGTGGGAGGATCACTTGAGCCCAGAGGTTTGAGACCAGCTTGGAAAACATAGGGAGACTCTGTCCCTACAAAAAAAGTTTAAAAAATTAGGTGTGGAGGCTTTTGCCTGTAGTCCTAGCTACTCAGGAGGCGGAGGTGGGAGGATTGCTTGAGCACAGGAGTTCGAGGCAGCAGTGAGCAGTGATCATGCCACTGCACTCCAGCCTGGGTGACAGAGTAAGACCCTGTCTCAAAACAAAACAAACAAAAAAACACGGATTCACTTGAGTCACCACTCAGGAGACTTTATTCGTCACTAGAAAATTCTTCAGTTATATTACTATAGGGCTGAGGGCAACTGATAGATCAGATCACCTGACAAAACCTTCACTGGCTGCCCTGGTGAGACGTTAGTGGCAAGGTGGGCCTTTCAGAGTTGTCCAAGCTCACACCCAGCAAGTGCCGAGACTAGAAGCATGGAGCACCAGCAACAAGCAAGTAAACCAACATTTAGGACTCTCATGAACCTGGAAACGAAATAGGGTCCACTCTTACCAGAGTTGCAGCTGAAGAGAGTGGAGGGATTTGAAGAATCTCATCCACAGGACTCCAGGAAATATCCAAAGTGATCGCAGTTTGTGATGCTGTGATTGTATCATCCAAGGCAGAGGACTTAAAGAGCTCGTACTGTGCAAAGCCTCTGGATGTTACCTGAAAAGAGTGCACCCAGCAGACCATTTAGCTGTGCTTCCACACGGCCAAAAGCCCATTACCCAAACTATTTTGATCCTTGTCCCCAAAGAAGAAAAAGCACACATGCCATACTTTTATCCCAAATGGAAAAGTAAGACAATTCTTTGAAACCACAAAGATGGCCAGGCGCGGTGGCTCAAGCCTGTAATTCCAGCACTTTGGGAGGCCGAGACAGGCGGATCACGAGGTCAGGAGATCGAGACCATCCTGGCTAACACAGTGAAACTCCGTCTCTACTAAAAAATACAGAAAAAAACCTAGCCGGGCGAGGTGGCGGGCGTCTGTAGTCCCAGCTACTCGGGAGGCTGAGGCAGGAGAATGGCCTAAGCCCGGGAGGCGGAGCTTGCAGTGAGCTGAGATCTGGCCACTGCACTCCAGCCTGGGCTACAGAGCGAGACTCCGTCTCAAAATAAAAATAAAATAAAAAAAGAAACCACAAAGATTAGCTAAAAGGCATGAAGGCATTTTAATTTTGGTCATTAGCTGATATGAAAATAAACATAAACATATTCATACTACAGAAAGATATCTAGTCATCTTAGGAGTGAAAAAAAACCTGTAAACTAGGAAGGCAGGTTGATAACAATTTGAAGAAAATAATATGAGTAGAAGCAAAACACTTACAGTAGACAAGTGATGTCTTTTCTTGTGTAAATTTTTTAGGTTTTCAAGATTTACAGAATAATTTTTATCAGCTATAGGAAATGAAAGAAAGACATGTAAAGGCACAACTCAAAATTACATTGTTAGAGCTACAAAACTGCAATCCCTCACATTCTCAGTGTACTGCAACTCAACAAAATAACTGCTAAAATTAAATTTCAAATCATAGATAAGTGAAATGTTTATAAGAGAATGAAAGTGGGCTGGGTATGGTGGCTCACACATATAAACCCAGCACTTTAGGAGGCCGAGGAGGGAGGATTGTTTGAATCCAGGAGTTTGAGACCAGCCTGGGCAACATAGCAAGACCCTGTCTCTACAGAAAATAAAAAAAATAGCCAGGTGTGGTGGCATGTGCCTGTAGTCCCAGCTATTCGGGAGGCTGTGGTGACAGGATTGCCTGAGCCCAGGAGGTTGAGGCTGCAGTGAGTCATGATTGCGCCACTGCACTCCAGCCTGGGTGACAGAGTAAGATCCTACCTCAAAAAACTAAAAAAAAGAATATAAGTGGAACAGCCAGGCGCAGCAGCACTTGCCTATAATCCCAGCTACTCAGGAGGCTGAGGTGGGAGGACTGCTTCAGGCTAAGAGTTTGAGACCAGCCCGGGCAATATAGTGGGACCCTGTCTTTTAAAAACAAATTAAAAATAAAAATAAAATTAGCTGGGAATGGTTGTGCTCTCCTGTAGTCCCAGCTATTCAGGAGACTATGGTGGGAGGATCACTTGAGCCCAGGAGTTTGAGGCTGCAGTGACCTATGAAGGCACTATGGTACCCCAACCTGGGCTACAGAGTAAGGCCCTGTCTCTAAAAAAAAGTAAATAAAAAATAAAGTGGAGGTTGGGCACGGTGGCTCATGCCTGTAATCCCAGCACTTTGGGAGGCCAAGGCGGGTGGATCATGAGGTCAGGAGTTCAAGACCAGCCTGACCAATACGGTAAAACCCCGTCTCCACTAAAAATACAAAAAAATTAGCCGGGCATGGTGGCGGATGGAGGCCTGTAATTCCAGCTACTCTGGAAGCTGAGGCTTCCAGAACTGCTTGAACCCAGGAGGCGGAAGCTGCAGTGAGCCGAGATTGTGCCACTGCACTCCAGCCTGGGTGACAGAGCGAGACTCTATCTCAAAAAAAATAAATAAATAAACAAATAAAAAATAAAGTGGAATGAGGGTCAATACTACTACCAAAAATACAATTAAATGTCTGAGATTGGAAACATATTGTCAGTTTGTATCTTCCAATGAAAATTTTCAATAATATACGCGTAGAAATAAAATGAAACCCAAATCAGACAAGTGTAAACCTCTTGTCCAGACTTTTGGAGATCTGTTTCTGGTGTTTCCGGAATACCTCCCACATGCTGCAAGTTACACACTAGAGTAGATTTATGGTGATTAATGCAAGTTCTACCTTATGTCATAACAATATCAATTTTCATAAAAAAACATGAAACAGTAACTATACAAATGAATAAATACACACATACACACACACACACTCTAGAGACAGCACTCACCTTTACAACTGACCACATATAAGACAATTCCTGTAATGCTGTTGTTTGTTGTGATAAGCTCAGCTCCTAGCCAACAAGTATCTTCAGGATCTGAACTGTCACATCTTACCCAAAGGGGAGGAAGGGCAGTAACTGGCAGATTAATCTTCAAATGGGTCATATTAGGATTGTGAGCCATGGTGTAAAGTCCAATTAACTGCCTTTAAAACAAGAGTAAGGACAAATTATAGACAGAGATTTCCAATTAAAGAATTTCTTTTTTTTCTGAGAGACAGGGTCTCAGTCTGTTGCCCAGGCTGGAATGCAGTGGTGCAATCATAGTTCACTACAGCCTCGACCTCCTTGGCTCAAGTGATCCTCCTGTCTCAGCCTCCCAAGTAGCTGGGACTACAGACACAAGCCACTGCATCAGGCTTATTTTTATTTTTTGTAGAGAGTGTCTTGCAGTGTTGCCCAGGCTAGTCTCAAACTACTCGCTTCAAGCAATTCTTCTGCCTTAGCCTCCCAAAGTGTTGGGATTATAGTCGTGAGCCACCACATCCAGCCAGAATTTTCTTTTAAAAAGATACGAGGGGTCTTCCATCCTGGCTAACACGGTGAAATCCCATCTCTACTAAAAATACAAAAAAATTAGCCTGGTGTGATGGCGGGTGCCTGTAGATCCAGTTACTCGAGGGGCTGAGAATGGCGTGAACCCAGGAGGCAGAGCTTGCAGTGAGCCCAGATCGTGCCACTGCACTCTAGCTTGGGTGACAGGGTAAGACACCATCTCAAAAAAAAAAAAAAAAAAGATATGAGAGGTCTCACAGAAACAACAACCTAAAACTTAAATAGCAAGATGTATATATATGTATACTTTATCCATTAATAGATTCACCAGGCAAATCAAAATGCATGCACCAGAAAGTGACAAGAGTATGACAGGATTGGAGCTACTATGAGCAGGGAGCTTCAATATGGTGAGGACTGGGGGTTCAGCAGAAGTGGAAGTTCAGTAGAAGAGGTAGGATGTGAGATTAATATAAAGAAGTAAGTAGGAGCCAGGCTGGGCGCAGTGGCTCATGCTTGTAATCCCAGCACTTTGGGAGGCCAAGGCAGGCGGATCACGAGGTCAGGAATTGAGACCAGCCTGACCAACATGGTAAAACCCCATCTCTACTAAAAATACAAAAATTAGCCAGGCATGGTGGCAGGCACCTGAATCCCAGCTACTCAGGAGGCTGAAACAGGAGAATCACTTGAACTCAGGAGGCAAAGGTTGCAGGGAGCTGAGATCACGCCATTGCACTTCAGCCTGGGCAACGGAGTGAGACTCTGCCTCAAAAAAAAAAGAAAGGAAAGAAGTAGGAGCCAATAAGCACAAAATGATGCTCAGTCATTAGTTAGTGAGATAGTTAACAAAATTTGAATATGGGCTCTGATTAGATAATGGTATTGCAATAATATTAGATTTCCAGATTCTGATCATTGTTCCATGGTTATGTAAAAGAATATATTTGTTCACAGAAAATACAAAGAGGAGTATTTAGGGGTAAAAGAGTACCATATCTTCACTACATTGTCAATACTTCATTTTAAAAATGGTGTATGTGTGTATATTACCATATATATATACACACACATACACATACACACAGACTATATTTATAAGAATATATAGTTATAAACGTATTGTTATAATGATATATAGTTGTAATATACATATATACCTATATATGAATACATATATAGCAATATACTGCTTTGCATATATCTATCTAGAAAGACATACGAGAGAGAAAAAGGAAAAGGGGAAGAAGAAGAAAAAGAAGCAAATGCTGCAAAATCTAAGCAACTGGTGAATCTGGATTAAGGATATACAGAAGTTCATGTACTATTCTTGTAACTTTCCTGTAAATTTGAAAGTATATCAAAATTAAAAGTCACCAAAAAATGTGGCTTACATTTTTATTCTTCAAAGACATGAAAACTAAATTGATTACCAACAGATGTCCAGGAAAAAAATTTCCAGGGGATTTTATTTCCAAAAAGAGGTGAAATAATCCCAGAAGGAAAATGCAAGAAGAAATGGAGAGCAAAGAAATAAGCACATCAATCAACCCACATAAACACTGGCTGGAGAAAATAATACAAATAAATAACATTAAAGTTGTAGGGAGAAAACAGGCCAAATATGACTGAAATCAAGGACCTATGAAGGAAAAGGCTGATTAAACTTTTAAAACTTCTAGGCTGGGCATGGTGGCTAACGCCTGTAATCCCAGCACTTTGGGAGGCCTAGGCAGGTGGATCCACCTGAGGTGAGAGTTCAAGACCAGCCTGGCTAACGTGGTGAAATCCCGTTTCTACTAAAAATACAAAAAGTTAGCCAGACATGGTGGTGTATGCCTGTAATCTCAGCTACTCAGGAGCCTGAGGCCGGAGAATCACTTGAACCCAGGAGGCAAGAGGATGCAGTGAGCTGAGATTGCACCATTGCATTCCAGCTTAGGCAATAAGAGCAAAACTCCGTATCAAAAAAAAAAAAAGAAAAAAGAAACTTCCATAGAGGAAAATAAAAACCAGCATGAAGGAATCATTTTGTGAATGTTATTACAGTAGTTATCATTCTCATACCATTCTGTTAGTATTTCCATGACTATATCCACCAGAACATCTGGAAGACAAGGACTTTCTGGTTTTGGAGGCAGGCGGAGGCTGGACCGGGCTGGACAGAGGGAACTATGCATAGCCACACAGTGGGGAGGCAGGAAGCGAAGCTGGAGAGGAAGCCAGAGGCTCTCAGGTTTCTAACAGGGGCATTACTGGCACCCTGGGTGAGATAACTGCTCATTGTGCGGGAGAGTCCCATGCACTGCAGGATGTTTGCCATCCACGGCCCAGGTTCACTAAATGCCAGTAGCTCCCCTCAGTCACTGTGACTAACCAAATACTCCCCTATATTTCCAATTCCCTCTGGGTGTGGTACCACCCCTGGTGGAGGCCCAGTGGGGCTAGGCAATGAAGGTTCCTATATGTCATTCTTAAGGAATTTGGGTTTTATCATGAAGCCGATAAAGAACCACTAAAGGATTTTAAGCAGGAAAGAAGCTTGGTCAGGCTTTCACTTGGAAGAGTGAAAGAAAGACAGGAAGAAAGACTGGAGGGGAACCAGATTACACATAAGGAAAACAATTGAGAAACAACAATAAATTGGTATAGAGGTGTAGAGAAAGGGAAGATAACTGCAGTATTCTTGGTCACATTTGGGATACCTATCAGATATTTAAGTAGAACTATCCTTAGTTGGGTATACTTATGGGGGGTTGGGGAGATGAAGGAAGATATAAGGGCTAGAGGCCTATTTTTCCCAATGTTTATAAGAATGTTTCAATTTAAATCCTAGTCACCACCCTTACTCAGCATAAGAGAAAACCTACCTTGCCTTCCCAACTGGTAAAGCAAGTGGTCCAACATTTTCGCCAGTAGAGAAATCAGATATGGCAGTTTCTTCAGATTGAAGTTCTTCAATATGACTTGTTTCTTCCTTTTCTAAAGGCTTTAAAAATGTTCTTAATTATTTAACCAGACAAAAGAGCACTTAAAATAACAGTCGATTCTTTACTATGCTACAGAATAATGACAAGCAGAACATACGACAAGGGTACTTATTTCTATACCCTTAAGCACAAATGATTGGGTTTTGGCAAGAATAGCCACAAACTAGCATGGTACCAAAAAATCCATTAGGAGCATTTCCACTGTCCTATAAAAAGATACTGACCTTAGTTGCTAATGGCAAAGGAAGCAACCGATGCTTTTAGAAAAGGAAGTGCTCAGCAGGACATGGTGTCGCATGCCTGTAATCCCAGCATTCTGGGAGGCTGAGGAGGATCACTTAAGCCCAAGAGGTCGAGACAAACCTGGGCAACACAGGGAGACCTGTGTCTACCAAAAAAAAAAAAAATCAGCCAGGGTGGTGACATGCACCTGTGGTCCCAGTTAGTCAGGAGGCTGAGGAGGAAGGATTGCTTAAGCTTGGGAGGTGGAGGCTGCAGTGAACCATGACAGTACCATGGCACTCCAGCCTGTGCGACAGAGCGAGGCTATCTTAAAAGTAGAAAAGGAAGTGCTCCAACATGCACAAAATGATTAGGTAAAGGTAAAATACAAAGGAAACCCAGATGTTCTTGGATTTTTCACTCTCAAAACAGGAAGACCTTCTTTCTGGGCTATAACCTTAGGCCCACAGTCTTTTTTATCTATTCCTCTTAGGGCAATAACCTCTGATTGGTGTTAGTGGGTACAATTAACCATGTGTTTACAAAATAGCTCAGGCTTGCCAATAATAACAACAAGGGAGTTTTTCAGCGAGATGAAACTGTTACATATCCTGATTGTGGTGCTGACTGCAAGAATCTACGTATGTGTTAAAATTCATGGAACTGAACAACAAAAGAAATAAGTTGGCAGGGTGGCAGCGCGAGGTGGCTCACCCCTGTAATCCCAGCACTTTGGGAGGCCAAGGTGGGCAGATTATGACGTCAGGAGATCGACATCATCCTGGCTAATATAGTGAAACTCTTTCTCTACTAAAAATACAAAAAAAAAAAAAAAAAAGCCGGGCGTGGTGGCAGGTGCCTGTAATCCCAGCTACTCGGGAGGCTGAGGCAGGGGAATTGCTTGAACTCGGGCGGCGAAGGTTGCAGTGAGCTAAGATCACACCACTACACTCCAGCCTGGGTGACAGAGCAAGACTCCATCTTAAAAAAAAAAAAAAAAAGGCCAGGTGCTGTGGCTCATGCCCGTAATCCCAGCACTTTGGGAGGCCGAGGCGGGTGGGTCATCTGCGGTCGGGAGTCTGATACTAGCTTGACCAACATGGAAAAACCCCATCTCTACTAAAAATACAAAATTAGCTGGCCGTGGTAGCAGGTGCCTGTAATCCCAGCTACTCGGGAGGCTGAGGCAGGAGAATCGCTTGAACCTGGGAGGCAGAGGTTGCAGTGAGCTGAGATTGCGCCATTGCACTCCAGCCTGGGTGACAAGAGCGAGACTCTGTCTCAAAAAAAAGAAAGAAATAAGTCAATTTTATCGATTTATTGATAATTTTACTTGCTTCTTTCTTAACGAGGCTACTAGAAAATGTTAAATTGCATATATGGTTCATATTTATTTGTACTGGACAGCACTATACTTACTCCTAAAAGAATGAGAACTCATTTTCACTGATGCTGATTTTAAAAGGTGTACATGTTAGATTATTCCCAAGAAACCATATTTGGTTATGGAGAATTAAACAATCACAAAGTCAAACCACTACTTACCACTTTTTCCACTATGAATACTAGGTCATTTTCATTTAGAATATTTTTCAAAGGATTTGGTTGGCCTTTGCTGATCAACTGCACTTGGACATCAGCCTGTTAAAACAGGTATCAAACAATGTTATATATACACTTGTATATTTCTACTATTTAAACACATAAAGACCAGTTCTATGCAAGTCAACGGAAAATGTCCTTAAGAGACAGAGTCTCGGCCAGGCGCGGTGGCTCACATCTGTAATCCCAGCACTTTGGGAGGCCAAAGTGGGCGGATCACGAGGTCAGGAGATCGAGACCATCCTGGTTAACACAGTGAAACTCCGTCTCTACTAAAAATACAAAACATTAGCCAGGCGTGGTGGTGGGCGCCTGTAGTCCCAGTTGCTTGGGAGGCTGAGGCAGGAGAATGGTGTGAACCCAGGAGGCGGAGCTTATAGTGAGCCAAGATCGTGCCACTGCACTCCAGCCTGGGGGATAGAGTGAGACTCCGTCTCAAAAAAAAAAAAAAAAAAAATGAAAAAAAGAGACGGAGTCTCACTATATTGCCCAGGCTGGAGTGCAATGGCTATTCATAGGCACAGGCATAGTGCATTACAGCCTCAAACTCCTGGGCTCAAGCAATCCTCCCATTTCAGCCTCCCTAGTAGCTGGAACTTCAGGTGTGTGCCACCACACCTGGTTAATTATTTTATTTTTCATACAGATGGGGTCTCGCTATATTGTCCAGGCTGGTCTCAAAATTCTTGCCTCAAGCAATCCTCCCACCTCAGTCTCCCAAAGTGCTGAGATTACAGGCATGAGCCACTGTCCTGGCCAAAACTTTATACATTCTCATTCCAACTGGAAGTTTATTCAAAAGTTTGAAAACAGGCTGGGTGCAGCAGCTCACGCATGTAATCCCAGCACTTTGGGAGGCCGAGGCAGGCAGATCACTTGAGGTCAGGAGCTTGAGACCAGCCTGCCAACATGCGGAAACCCTGTCTCTACTAAAAATACAAAAATTAGGCCAGGCACAGTGGCTCACGCCTGTAATCCCAGAACATTGGGAGGCTGAGGCGGGTGGATTGCTTGAGGTCAGGACTTCAAGACCAGCCTGCCCAAACTGGTGAAACTCCATCTCTAAGACTACAAAATATTAGGCAGGCATGGTGGTGGAGGCCTGTAATCCCAGCTACTCAAGAGTCTGGGGCAGAAATCGCTTGAACCTGGAATGTGGAGCTTGCAGCGGGCCAAAATGTGCCACTGCACTCCAGCCTGGGCAACAGAGCGAGACTCCATCTTAAAAAATAAGAAAAAATAAGTAAATAAAAATGCAAAAATTAGCTGGGCATAGTGGTGGGTGCCTATAATCCCAGCTACTTGGGAGGCTGAGGCAGGAGAATTGCTTGAATCCAGAAGGTAGAGGTTGCAGTGAGTCGATATCATGCCACTGCACTCCAGCCTGGGCAATGGAGTGAGATTCTGCCCAAGATAATCATTACTGTTATTAGCCTGGTTTATTTAAATGTATTTAAATATAACTCTATTTAAATACAAATGTATGCTGGACACAGTGGCACCTATAATCCCAGCTAATCGGGAGGCTGAGATGGGAGGATGGTTTCAGGCCAGGAATTTGAGACAAGTTACAACACAGCAAGACTATGTCTCTAAAAAAAAGAAAAGAAAGAAAAAAAAAATTAGCCAGGTATGGTGGTGCACTGGTAGTCCCAGTTACTTGGGAGGCTGAGGTGTGAGGATCACTTGAGCCCAGGAGTTTGAGGCTGCAGTGAACTTTGATCACACTACTGAACTTCAGCCTGGGCAACAGAGTAAGATCCCATCTCTTTAAAACATCCTAATAAAAATAGAAATGCATCTATTTAGATATCTAGATAGGATTTTGCCTAATAAAAACAGGATTCTAATAGTTTTATATCATGAATGTCTATGTCATTCAATGTTCTTTGGCAGTCTAGTACCACAGCTCTTTTGTCACATAACTAATTCCATATTGTATGACACTTTAGTAGTTTCCAGTTTTTTGCTATTATAAACAATTGATGACATCAATTCAAGTGAACACTTTTGAATTATTTTCTTAAGATGAATACCTAAAATCACACTGATACTATCAGACTGCCTTTCAACATGTTGCACCTACACATTTATACTTCCATCACTTATATCAGCACATTAAGCATTTTCATGGCAGGGCACAGTGGCTCACGACTATAATCCTAGTACTTTGGGAGGCCAAGGCAGATGGATCACCTGAGGTGGGGAGTTTGAGACCAGCCTGGCTAAGATGGTGAAACTCCGTCTCCACTAAAAATACAAAATTAGCAGGGCGTGGTGGCGGGTGCCTATAATCCCAGCTACTTGGGAGGCTGAGGCAGTAGAATCACTTGAACCTGGGAGGCAGAGGTGCAGTGAGCTGGGATCATGCCACTACACCCCAGCCTGGATGACAGAGTGACTCCATCTCAAAAAAAAAAAAGAAAGAAAGAAAAAAAGCATTTTCATTGTTTATTTTTACCATCTCACAGTAAAACATAAGATCTTACTGTTTTGTCATGTTTGATCAATAATGACGGTGAACAGTTTCTTTTTATTTATTTATTTATTTTTTTGAAGACAGGGTCTCGCTCTGTCACCCAACTGGAGTGCAGTGGCACGATCTTGGCTCATTGCAGCCTTAACCTCCCAGGCTCAAGTGATCCTCCCACCTCAGCCTCCCAGTAGTAGTAGCTGGGACTATAGGTGCATGACACTACACCCAGCTAATGTTTTTGCTTTTTGCAGAGACAAGGTCTCACCATATTGCCCAGGCTGGTCTCAAACTCCTCAGCTCAAGCAATCTTCCCACCTCAGCCTCCCAATGTGCTAGGATTACAGGTGTGAGCCACCACACTTGGCCAAGGTAAACAGCAGTTTCTAATATGCTTATTAATCATAAATATCTCTCATTATTTGAAACCATTTGGCTTCTTAGTTTGGATACTAAAGCATGAAGAAACCAAGCACAGAGAGCCAAAGATACTGTGTTATTCTAATCTACTAGGTTCTACTCTACTGAGTTTCAGGTACTATTGTGGGTTGAATCGTGTCCCCCAAAATGGTATCTTAAGGATCTAACCTCCAGTTCCTATACATGTGACTCTACTTGGAAATAAAATCTTGGAAATGTAATCAAGATGAGGATTAATTTGGATTAGGGCAAGCCCGAAATCCAATGACTGGTATACTTAAAAGGAAAGAGAGTTAGAGGCATAGACACACAGGGGGAGTACCACATGTCTACAGAAGCAGAGATTGGAGTAATGTGTTTACAAGCCAAGCAATACCAAAGTTTGCTGGAAATCATCAGAAGCTAGAAAGAGGCAAGGAAAGATTCTTTCTTAGAGAATTCAGACAAAGCATGCCCCTGCTGACACCTTAATTTCAGAATTTTAGTCTCCAGAACAGGGAGAGAATAAATTTTTGTGTTTGAAGCTGCCTAATTTGCAGTATTTTGCTATAGCAGCTCTAGGAAACTAATACAGATATCAAGCAACAAAAATTCAGGCAGGAAGGGATAAATGAGTTTACGCAGATATATCTGATTCTTGAGTTTGGTTAGTGAGAATTCAGACAGTGAAGGGTAACTCTATTTGTACGTTTCTTTCTTGATTACTTACTCATGTCCTTTGCCTATTCTTCTTTTATAGTTTTTTGTCTTTCTCATTGATTTTTATTTTTTTGAGATAGTCTTGCTCTGTCACCCAGGCTGGAGTGCAGTGGTGCGATCTCTGCTCACTGCAACCTCTGCTTCCCAGGTTCAAGCAATTCTTCTGCCTCAGCCTCCCAAGTAGCTGGGACTACAGACACGAGCTACCGCACCTGGCATTTTATTTTATTTTATTATTATTATTTTTTGAGATAGAGTCTCACTCTGTTGCCCAGGCTGGAGTACAATGGCTTAATCTTGCCTCACTGCAACGTCTGTCTCCCAGGTTCAAGTGATTCTCCTGCCTCAGCCTCCCGAGTAGCTGGGACTACAGGCACATGCCACGATGCCCAGCTAATTTTTGTGTCTTTTAGTAGAGCTGGGGTTTCACCATGTTAGCCAGGCTGGTATCGAACTCCTGACTTCAGGTGATCCACCCACTTCAGCCTCCCAAAGTGCTGCAATTACAGGCATAAGCCATCATGCCCGGCCATCTTTCTTATTGATTTTTAAGAGCTATATATCATTATATATATATGTGTGTGTGTGTATTATGTGTGTGTGTGTGTATATATATATATATATACACACACACACATAGATAAATATAGATAGTACAGCTTCTCATTCATGAGTATTTCCCCCCAGCTTGTCTGTTAACATATACTTCATTTTAGTTTGCTAATTATTTCATGGACATAGGTTTTATCTCCCCAACTATGGAGAGTTTACTTATGAAACACTTAGCACATATTAGATGCTAAATAAATACATGAATGTTTATAGCAGCTTTCGTAATCATCAAAAACTGGAAACAACCCAATGTCCTTCAACTGGTGAACGGATAACCAAACTACGGTACATCCATACAACGGAATACTACTCAGAAACAGAATGAACTGCTGACACACACAACAACATAGGTGAATCTTAAATGCATTATACTAATTGAAAGAAGCCAGAATCAAAGGCTGTATGATTTTATTTATAGGACATTCTGGAAAAGGTAAAACTACAGAGACAAAAACTAGATTAATTTTTGCCAGGAACTAAGGGATGGGAAAGGGCTGACTGTAAAGGGACAAAAGAACATTTTTTGAGATGATAGAAATATTCTATATCTTGATTACAGGGTGATGACCAAATAATTTATCAGAAGTCATCGAACAGGCTGGGTGTAGCGGCTCATGCCTGTAATCCCAGCACTTTGGGAGGCCAAGGCAGGTGGATTGTTTGAGGTCAGGAGTTGGAGACCAGCCTGGTCAACATGGTGAAACCGTCTCTACTAAAAATACAAAATTAGCCAGGTGTGGTGGCACATGCCTGTAGTCCCAGCTACTCAGGAGGCTGAGACAGGAGAATTGCTTGAATCCGGGAGCAGAGGGTGCAGTGAACTGAGATCGCACCACTGCACTCCAGCCTGGTCGAGACACAGCAAGACTTCATCTCAAAAAAAAAAAAAAAGGTCATAGAACGGTACCCTAAAAGGATAAAATTTACTGTATATAAATTAACTTCAATAAACTTGACTTTTAAAAACAGACAACTGGCCAGGCGTGGTGGCTCATGCCTGTAAGCCCAGCACTTTGGGAGGCCAAGGCGGGTGGATCACCTGAGGTTGAGAGTTGGAGACCAGCCTGGCCTGACCAATGTGGTGAAACCCTGTCTCTACTAAAAATACAATAATGAGCCAGTTGTGGTGGCCTGTGTCTGTGGTCCCAGCTACTCAGGAGGCTGAGACAGGAGAGTTTCTTGAACCTGGGAGGTAGAGGTTGCAGTGAGCCAAGATCATGCCATTGCACTCCAGCCTGGGTGACAGAGCGAGGCTCCGTCTCAAAATAAAAATAAAAATAAAAACAGATAATTTTAGGATTATAGTTGTGTTTAAAAACCAAATTGTTCATACCTCATAGAGAAATGGGTCTTTATGGACTCCTTTCTTTTCTTCATTAAATGCCCTGAAATGCAGAACCACATGTGAAAAATAGAACATTATCTCTCCTGTTATCACACTCAGGAGTCAGTCATCACTTTATCTCTGCAGGACACCTATGGGAAAGGCAAAAAGCACATACTTACAGCAGCCCTAAGATATAATTGGGGAGAGAGAAAAAAAGCAGAAAAGAAGCATTAGGTTAAGAAGAAAAGAGAAACAAAAAAGAAACCTGGGATAGAGATGAATAGACTGTTGCCCTCAATTGGGTACAACTGATTCTCAGAGGCAGCAGGAAATTGGGGTGCCTACCTCTACTCTGTGTCTTTTCAAACACATCACCAGTTAAAATTAAAATGTAACTTGCCACATGACCTTTCGAAGTAAAACTGATTGGATTCTGATCTGTTACGGAATCAGTAGGTCACCACAGAGAAGTTACTTAAGGGTCCTGGGCCTTAGATTTCTAGGGCTAAAATGGAAGCATCTGTCCTCCATTTTTAAAACTTGTTACTCAAAGTTAGTAGATTTGATTATGTTGAACATCTCCTTTTCAAAATGTAAGCATGAAACTCTAGGATATCATTTAATTATTATCCTTTAATTCAAGAAAGTTTTAAAATAGTGAATCTAAAGCACTTAAACTGTAATCCGTTAACATGCCAAAATGCACACCAGCCTGATCTACACTGAAAACAAATCTTTAGTCATTGAAGGAACCCAACAGAACTGTTTCAAGAAACCATTTATATCTATATTTGATCTAATACTATATGACTTCCTGAAACAGAAACAGAAGAGCTAGGCCTATGACTAATTCACTTTTGCCATATTGTGAAAGATTGTGATTTATCCTTACAGATGTTTATGTCTTATAACTCAGGGATGTTATTTAATCAGTCTTTTTTTTTTTTTTTTTTTTTTGAGATGGAGTCTCGCTCTGTCGCTCAGGCTGGAGTTGGAGTGCAGTGGTGCGATCTGGATTCACTGCAAGCTCCGCCTCCCGGGTTCATGCCATTCTCCTGCTTCAGCCTCCCTAGCAGCTGGGACTACAGGAGCCTGCCACCACGCCTGGCTAATTTTGTTTTTGTAGAGATGGGGTTTCACCGTGTATTTAATCAGTCTTGCAATAATGTCTCAAGCATGTGTAATAGAGGCCAGTCACTCCTGCTAAATGCTGAGAATATCAAACAAAAGCATAGTCCCTGGTTCATAGTCCTAACTGGATTCCAACAAGTAAACCACAGTTCCATGGTGATAAGTGCTCCGAGAGGCAAGCATAGGAAGCTATGGTAGAAATTTAGCTATAGGGCTTAAAATTTATCCTGAAAGCCACGAGGAACTCACTAAATGACTTTAAATGGGAAAGATCTGACAGTAACGTGGAGGGTAATAACTTGCAGTCCAGGAAAATAGCTGTGAAAAACTTGCAGCACTTCAGAGAACTGAGAATGGCCTGAATGAAAACAGCATGGATGGAGGGAGAATAAGAGGATCGACTAGATAAGGCAGGGGTGGGGGTTTTGGAATTAGAACTCTTCAGAGACGGAATTCAGAAGTAGAATGTCCGCTTGGAGGAAAGGATTAATTCAGCTTTGCAGATATTGATCTGAGGTCCCATGTGAAAATTCCCAGTCGGGGGAGGGGGAACAGTGTTATACTTTCTAAGTGAAGTATAAAGGGTTTAAATAGGTGGGGCACGATGGCTCAGGCCTGTAATCCCAGCACTTTGGGAGGCCGAGGTGGGCGGATCACGAGGTAAAGAGACCGACACCATCCTGGCCAACATGGTGAAACCTCATCTCTACTAAAAATACAAAAATCAGCTAGGCGTGGTGGCACGCGCCTATAGTCCCAGCTACTCGGGAGGCTGAGGCAGGAGAATCGCTTGAGCCCAGGAGGTAGAGGTTGCAGTGAGCCAAAATGGCGCCACTGCACCCCAGCCTGGCAACACAGCAAGACTCCGTCTCAAAAAAAAAAAAAGAAAAAAAAAGGGGGGGGTCTAAGTAAAGTTGTATCAATAGAGAACTTACTTATTTATTTTTCGAGACGGGTTCTCACTATGCTGCCCAGGCTGGTCTCCAACTCCTGGGCTCAAGCAATCCTCCTGCTTCAGCCTCCAGAGTAGCTAGGATTACAGGTATGCACCACCATGACTAGTTAATAGGAAATTTTTATGGTGGTTTTTTTTTTTTTTTTTTTGAGACAGTCTTGCTCTGTTACCCAGGCTGGAGTGCAGTGGCACGATCTTGGCTCACTGCAACCTCTGCCTCCCGAGTTCAAGCAATTCTCCCAAGTAGCTGGGATTACAGATGCCCGCCACCATGCCTGGCTAATTTTTATATTTTTAGTAGAGATGGGGTCTCGCCATGTTGGCCAGGCTGGTCTAGAACTCCTGACAAGTGATCCGCCCGCCTCGGCCTCCCAAAGTGCTGGGATTACAGGCGTGAACCATCGCACCCGGCCTTATCTTAAATAAAGATGAAACAGCCATAGAATGAAATACTCTAAAGCAGTTAAAAACAATGAAATAGATCTATAAGGTGTCACAATGAAAGATGTCCAAGACATGCCAGTTTTTTTTAAAAAAGCTAGTGCTCTTTCTATTCAAAACGTTTACAAGCAAGACTACTTTTGTAAGCAGGAAAAAAAGCAATGAAGATAAACAATGAAAAATTACAACATTTAGGAAATCATGGGCTAGATTACACAGTGGTTCTCAAAGTGTGATGCCCAGCCAGCCATATCCGTTACACCTAGCATTTGTCAGGAGGGCAAATTATTTCGCCCCATCTCAGATCTATTAAATCAGAAACCCTGGGGGGGGGGGGCAGCAATGTGTGTTTTGACAATCCCCCGGTGATTCTGATGCATGCTAAATTTGAGAACTATGGGTTAGACTTTTACAGAGGATGCAGAACTTGATGGAATCCCCTTGGTAGGAGTACTTCACCATAAGAATAAAATGAAGTCGGCCGGGCGCGGTGGCTCTAGCCTGTAATCCCAGCACTTTGGGAGGCCGAGACGGGCGGATCATGAGGTCAGGAGATCGAGACCATCCTGGCTAACACGGTGAAACCCCGTCTCTATTAAATACAAAAAAACTAGCCGGGCGAGGTGGCGGGCGCCTGTAGTCCCAGCTACTTGGGAGGCTGAGGCCGGAGAATGGCGTGAACCCGGGAGGCGGAGCTTGCAGTGAGCTGAGATCCGGCCACTGCACTCCAGCCTGGGTGACAGAGCGAGACTCCGTCTCACAAAAAAAAAAAAAAAAAAAAAGAAAAGAATAAAATGAAGTCTCGGAGCACAGTGAAAATAAAGGTGGTTTCAAAACGCAACACACCAATCAGGTATCATCACAATTGCAGCTCAGGTGGCAACTACCTCGAAGTATAAAGATTAACAGACTAACCAAGACATTTCACTCTTAGAAGTCAACAAGGCTTTAAACAGGGGAAGGACGCCAACACCTAGTTTTCCGTATCCCAGGTGATGCCTCTACTTACGGCAAGTGTGTCCATCAGCAGAAAGAATAAATCGCCTCTTGGAACACTTGCCACCTTCCACCTCGTCTGATGACGTACACTTTTTCTCCTGAGACAAGCAAGCTCCCACACGGTCAACTCCACACTGGAGCTCAGAGCCGGCCTCTCCCCAACTCTTGGACCCCAGGAAAGCTGGCAAAGCGCTGATCCCCAAAGAGTGGCAAGAGGCTTAGGGCGGGGATCCAGATACCCAGGGAAAGAAGTGCCGTCCCAGGACCCCAGCCAAAAGAAGAGGCTAGACTCACTGAAGGAGACGAGAATAAAACTTCTCAGCCGCGCAATTTAGTCGCTCCCACATCCCGCCCCAATGTGAAAGCGGGACCGGAACCGCAAAACTGAACTGCGCGCCGGGAGGGCGACGACAGGAGTCATGGCCCCGCCCCGCCGGGACTACTTTGACCCCTCACCATAAGTCCCATTTGTCCGCAAAGTTAAACTTTTGTTTCAGATAGCCACCCAAAGCTATTTACTATGTCAATAGTCTTCAATTTCCGTCTGCAATAATTAAAATAAGCGTGGTGGTTGGGGAGAAGATACCCTGACTCGCGAGAGTTGGCCACGCCCCCTATGGATTATTCCGCGAAAAGGAGTCCCTATTTTCTAAGAATTATTATTAGCTTTGGAAGAAAATAGATACCGTAATTTCCCACAAATAAAGAAATAACACTCTCGTTTTTATTTTTGTAATGTGGTAGAGAGATATTTTGTGTATCCGTCTTGGTTCTAAGGCGGGGCAAAGTGGGGCGGTCTAGGGGAAGGTGACATATACAGCGGAAGGTGACATATACGGCGGAAGGCGTAAGCACATCCTTTTCCTGTAGCAGCGTCCGGGGTGAGAGGAGCGTGGTTTTCTCCTCTCTCCGCCATGGTGAGTGGAAATCATTTTCGCTGGCCTTACCCCGTATCTCGGGGCCAGTAAAGAAGGATTTGGGGTTTGGAACATAGAATCTGTAGGAGATAGAGCGAGGAGAACGAGATGAGGACCAAAGACGTCTTTTTCTGGTGTGGAACTGGGATGTGCGGCGATACGGCAGCCATCTTAAAGGCAACGTGGGGTTCCCAGCACGGGACGCGCCGGGAAGCAGTAGTGGAAAGCAATGGGTCATTCTCAGGAGCAGTGGAACCTTTTCTTAGAATACTTGACTATTTAGTCTTTTTCTGAATGCTCATCTCTGCCCAGCTTAGGAATCATCTCTATTAAAAGTTTTCTGGTTCTCTTCACTTAAAAATTGTTCTGTTCGGTGTCATCAAAATCTTTGAATTCTTAGTCAACTCGTAATAAGACCAGTGTTATATGTGTACTGCTTTTCCACAAATAGCGTCCGTATATGCTACGTAGTGTTGTGTAGGCCAGCCTCAGGATTTTGATTTTACTCACAGATGGGAAGCCTTTGGAGGTTTAAACAAAAAGTAATATCACCCAGTCTTTCTACTGGTGAGCTTTGGAAACGTGTTTAGTAGAGGGTGAGGGTGAGTGGGACAGGGATGGAAGTTGGGATGAGTAGAGCCTGGGTAGACAGGATTTACTGATTAATTGGCATTAAACAGCATCTCCAAACCTTGCAATATGGTTTTGATTTAGCTATTGTGCTTTATAAGGCTTGCTTTGAAAGTTTTACAATAAACAATTCTCTTTGAAAATAAAAATGTACGGTAGAGTTTGAGCTTATAAGGGCTCTAGTCATTTACTGCTATTTTGGTTTAAGCGTTGTTTGCCCCACCATACCAGTCTTTTCTGCAATTGAGTATTTAATGGTATTGTTGGCATAGGAGAAGAGTTTGCTTCCAACATTACTTGTCAATAAAAATAATCCTTTCCTTTTTTTTTTTAGGCGTGTGCTCGCCCACTGATATCGGTGTACTCCGAAAAGGGGGAGTCGTCTGGCAAAAATGTCACTTTGCCTGCTGTATTCAAGGCTCCTATTCGACCAGATATTGTGAACTTTGTTCACACCAACCTGCGCAAAAACAACAGACAGCCCTACGCTGTCAGTGAATTAGCAGGTATGGATTTATACCTTCTGCAGATATTTTAGGGACTGCTTTACAGTAGTGATGAAATTCCACTTCATTGGTCCGTGTTTCTGAACCACATGATTTTCTCGGATGTTCTGATGCTGTTTGCTACCATGCGTAATAATCATAGGTTGGTATTTATGATGAAGCAGCTAAAGTTTTTCTCTCTCAATTTTAGGTCATCAGACCAGTGCTGAGTCTTGGGGTACTGGCAGAGCTGTGGCTCGAATTCCCAGAGTTCGAGGTGGTGGGACTCACCGCTCTGGCCAGGGTGCTTTTGGAAACGTATCCTTTGTTTCACTACCTAAGACTGATCAGCTGTGATGGAATTTAGCAGACTGGGTCTGGTTTATTGATGATAATACAGTGTAAAAATACTACCTTTTTTGTCTTGAAGAAAGGGGCTTCGTTTATATGGGGTTATTTTGCTTGCAATGATGTCGTAATTTGCGTCTTACTCTGTTCTCAGCGACAGTTGCCTGCTGTCAGTAAGCTGGTACAGAAGGTTGACGAAAATTTTTACTGAGCAAGAAATAACCTTATTTTAATTACTAAAATTTGAGAAATGTGATTCTTGACTGGAAAAATAGATGTGTCGTGGAGGCCGAATGTTTGCACCAACCAAAACCTGGCGCCGTTGGCATCGTAGAGTGAACACAACCCAAAAACGATATGCCATCTGTTCTGCCCTGGCTGCCTCAGCCCTACCAGCACTGGTCATGTCTAAAGGTTTGTAACACTTGTATTATAAAAGAGTTTGATAGAAGAAATAAGACACCTACTGTTTGATGATTAGGGTGGTGGTTATTCACAGTAACCCATTTCAAGATGGCTAGAAGAGAATAATTTGAATGTTTTTAGCATAAAATGTTCTAGTTAATGGATATTTCAGTTGACAAATGAGGGCATTCAGTTATTAAATGTACTCCAGAAATACATGTTACATACCAGTTTAAAAAAATTTTATATCAGAGTGATACAAAATGCCCCACTTTTCTTTCCCATGAATGTTTGTTAAAATTGCACATTCTTTTCATCCTGAAGTGTCTGATTAAATTTTAATCCTTTACTAAATATTAGGTCTGACTACTTAAATCTGACAAATCAATCATCAGCGAATACTAGTTTAACTGGGGAACTAATTATTCAAGTAGTGGTTTAGTATAATCCTTAGAAAACTGTCTACTTAAACTTGCCTATTGTGTTCCCCACCGCATTTTTATTTAACTGTCAAAATGATGAGATTCCACTTAATTGGTCCGTGTTTCTGAAACACATGATATTTGTGGAAATTCTGACTTGGCAAATTGAATGCCATTTTGCTTTTATTGGTTGTATAAAATGGTTGATTTTTTTTTTAATTTCCCAAAAGGTTCAGGATAACCAAGTAAGTGTCAAATTGGTTTTTGTTAGGTCATCGTATTGAGGAAGTTCCTGAACTTCCTTTGGTAGTGGAAGATAAAGTTGAAGGCTACAAGAAGACCAAGGAAGCTGTTTTGCTCCTTAAGAAACTTAAAGCCTGGAATGATATCAAAAAGGTCCGTTTAATGAACACATTTACAGTTTGGTACTCCTTGTTCACAATTTGTCACTTTGAATTTCAGAAGATAAGGGTGGTAGGCTAAGCCTTAATGTGTGAGAGAACAAGAACCTCAGAGCCCAGTTACTTGGGTTTAAATCCTAACTGCCGTTTAAGGCTCTGTGTAACCTTGGCAAGTTATTGTGCCCAGTTTAATCATCTGTAAAATGGAATTAAGACTCTGAAGATCTATTGCAGAAATTGTATCTTAATCAAAATACTAAAACTGCTCACTTTGTAGGTCTATGCCTCTCAGCGAATGAGAGCTGGCAAAGGCAAAATGAGAAACCGTCGCCGTATCCAGCGCAGGGGGCCGTGCATCATCTATAATGAGGATAATGGTATCATCAAGGCCTTCAGAAACATCCCTGGTAATTAAACTGCTTACATATATTGACTAGGTATAGTCTGCAACTCTACTCAGCTTTTGTTATGATGAGATTCCACTTCATGGTCCGTGTTTCTGAAACACATGATTTTGTGGAAGTTCTGATTTATGGCTGAAAGAGTTGCACCATTGATGGTTGAAACTTCATAATTAATAAGTTGTCAGGTACCTTTTGTAGCTCTTAAGCCATAAAGATGATTTGTGTTTCTTTTGTTGAAATACAGGCTCCCTAATGTTTCTTTCCCTTTAAAAGGAATTACTCTGCTTAACGTAAGCAAACTGAACATTTTGAAGCTTGCTCCTGGTGGGCATGTGGGACGTTTCTGCATTTGGACGGAGAGTGCTTTCCGGAAGTTAGATGAATTGTATGGCACTTGGCGTAAAGCCGCTTCCCTCAAGAGTAACTACAAGTGAGTATCTTTCATATACTAAGCACAGATGTTTATATTGTGGATATTAACATTCAGAATTGGCTTACATGTTTGCTAGATAATTTTGTTCCCATTTGCCCTTATGTGCAGCAACAATATGCCAAAATGGAACCCATCTGGTCCGTGTTTTTGGTTTTTGTTGGTTTGGTTTTTGAGACAGTCTTGCTCGCTCTCTCCCACGCTGGAGTGATCTCAGCTTACTGCAGCCTCCACCTCCCGGGTTCTTCTGTCTCAGCCTCCCGAGTACCTGGGAATACAGGTGTGTACCACCACACCCGGCTAATTTTATATTTTTGTAGAGTTGGGGTTTCACCATGTTGGCCAGGCTGGTCTCGAACTCCTGACCTCAGGTGATCCAACTGCCTCGGCCTCACCAAGTGCTGGGATTATAGGGCTGAGCCACTGCACCCGGCCTGGTCCATGTTAATGAGAAGCGATAGTGTAGTAGATATTTTGGAGAGTGTAGTGGTTAAAAATAAAGCTTCAGTTGAGCTTCATGTTCTTTGGTTGATTACTTTTACACGTACATGTCAATCTTTCCCTTTCAGTCTTCCCATGCACAAGATGATTAATACAGATCTTAGCAGAATCTTGAAAAGCCCAGAGATCCAAAGAGCCCTTCGAGCACCACGGTAAAGTGACACTTAGAGTGTAATTCTTGCCCTAACCGTATACTATTGGTTGTTTCAAAAATTTGTATGTGTATAAAGTTAAGTGTTGATCCAGTGTCTGCCTTTTTATAGCAAGAAGATTCATCGCAGAGTCCTAAAGAAGAACCCACTGAAAAACCTGAGAATCATGTTGAAGCTAAACCCATATGCAAAGACCATGCGCCGGAATACCATTCTTCGCCAGGCCAGGAATGTGAGTGGTTTTGTTGTTGTTGTTTGTTTTAGACAGAATCTTGCTCTGTCACCCAGGCTGGAGTGCAGTGGTGCAATCTTGGCTCACTGCAGCCTCCACCTCCCAGGTTCAAGCAATTCTCCTGTCTCCGCCTTTTGAGTAGCTGGCACTACAGGCGCACGCCACCATTCCAGCTAAATTTTTCATTTTCAGTAGAGACGGGGTTTCACCATATTGGTGGGGCTGGTCTCAAACTCCTGACCTCAGGTGATTCACCCGCCTCAGCCTCCCAAAGTGCTGGGATTACAGGCGTGAGCCACCGCGCCTGGCTGGGTTTTTTTTTTTTTCTACTGATACATTAAGTTCTTAGAATATTTTGATTCTTACTGTTTTCTGCTTAATTTGTTGCAGCACAAGCTCCGGGTGGATAAGGCAGCTGCTGCAGCAGCAGCACTAGAAGCCAAATCAGATGAGAAGGCGGCGGTTGCAGGCAAGAAGCCTGTGGTAGGTAAGAAAGGAAAGAAGGCTGCTGTTGGTGTTAAGAAGCAGAAGAAGCCTCTGGTGGGAAAAAAGGCAGCAGCTACCAAGAAACCGGCCCCTGAAAAGAAGCCTGCAGAAAAGAAACCTACTACAGAGGAAAAGAAGCCTGCTGCATGAACTCTTAAATTTGATTATTCCATAAAGGTTACATCATTTTGGACAGCTTCTCTTGAATAAATACCTGATCATACAGGCAGTGAGAAACATGGCTTGTTGGTGTGTTCTGTAAAGCTTGGTTATAATTTTTTTAAAGTGACATTTTGTTGGCCATAATTTAGACTGTTCCATTTTATACTGAGTCCATGGAGTTCAATGGAAGGGGAATGATTAAAAAATTACGATTTTTTAAAATAATGTGGCTTAAAAGTAAGTGTAACAGGACTTGGTGAGAAACGCAGAGGCTGTTCAAGTTTAGCTCCCCACCAGGTGGAAAATAGGTTAAATTTTGTAAATATTTAACACTTTAACCACAAGAGGGCACAATTGGAGAACAATTTTTTTGGTACTGCAGTAAAATTAATTACCTTTTGAAAAGTGTTCTTTTTAACCAGCTATGACAATAGAGTTGAATATTTTCACCCATGGTTTGAAAAAGTGCCAGAAGGCCACACCTGTAATCCCAACACTGGGACCCTAAGGTGGGCAAAGCACTTGAGGCCATGAGTTCAAGACCAGCCTGGCCAACATGATGAAATTCCATCTCTACTGAAAATTAAAAAAAAAATAGCTGGTCATGGTACACGTCTGTAACCCCAGCTACTGGGGAAGCTGAGGCAGGAGAATCACTTGAACCTGGGAGGTGGAAGTTGCAATGAACCAAGATTGTACCATTGTCCTCCAGCCTGGGTGTCAGAGGGAGACTGCCCCAAAAGTACCAGAAGCATTTTTCAGGACTTACGTGTGTCTTGGTGATTGTTAACCAAGTGTGTCCAAAAGAAATAGCCATGAAATGCCTCCAATGGCCTCCAGATACAAGGGCCCCCCCTTTTTTTTTAACTCATAAAGCTAACCTGCAAATAATACCCTAGAATTAACCTCTTGTCCTGTGTCAAAGTCTTGTTTTGCATCTGGATTGTTAAACTCAGCTTCCCTGTGACAGTCTCAAACTGTCAGACATTCTGAAAGTTCATAGCCAAGGTGATCTGTTACCTTCCCCATTTCCAGGGCCAAATCTCAGTTCTTAAGCACATCATTTCTTAGCACGGCTTTATTTTCATGCTCTTTAGTTCTCTGTTTTGTGCAGCCTTACCCCTTTAAAGTCCACTGTGAGTCCTACCCTGCAGACCCTCTTAACACAGTAGAGTTCATGTGCTACTGATTTGGTGCCTGCCTTCAAATACATCTGCAGGTTTTGTGGGGTTAAAAATAGCCACTTGCTGGAACACCACATTGGAAGTGCTGTTCACCCAGTTATTTGAAACGGTGTTTGACCACTTGGTGTGGAAATGGCCTATTGGATTAAAGGATGGCCAAACCCAAGATTTCTTCAGGTTCTTTGCCGCTCCATGGATCTAATTTCGAAATCTTGATCATTACTCATGAATCAAGGTGTTTTGACACAGGCACCCTTCCTGCAGCTCGTCGCCCGCGGAGTGGCCAGGTTACGGCGGGCGCCGGAAGGGGGCGCATCCCTCGCCTTTCCCCAATGTGGCGGGCAGCCCCGTCTCCCCGCTCGGTTTCCGGGAGTCGGTGGCGATGGCGTCATCACCGAGCGCCGGGCCGACGGCATCGCGGAGGTCGGCTATGTGACCAGGAAACATGCTGAGCCGGCTTCAGGAACTGCGCAAGGAGGAGGAGACGCTGCTGCGGTTGAAGGCAGCCCTGCACGACCAGCTGAACCGCCTCAAGGTGACCCCGCGGCCCTCTCCCGCTCCTCCTCCATTCCTCCTGAGCGACCCCCCAACCTGGGCCTCTGCGGTGCAGACCCCCCAACCTCGGCCTTTGCGGTGACCACCTGCTGCGGTCAGTTCTCCCCTACTCACTATCTGTGGTGGCGCCAATTTACAGGTTTACAAACAAACAGGTATCTGAATCACCTGGGGAGTTTGCTGTGCGCTTCTTAGGCCCCACCTCTCAGAAATTTGACCTCGCAAGTCTAGGGTGAGGCCCAGGGATGTGTGTTTGGCAAGTGCAGTCCTACCTGCTGCTTCCTGTAAATGTTAATGGCCCTCAGACAGCAGTCTGAGGAAGTGCTCCCTCCCGAAGGCTCGCCTAGACCCCTCTGGCCACCGACCCCTTCCTCCTGAGCTGCTGTTTTCTAGTTTGCCTTGGCGCTTGAAATGGCTCTAGTTTTGCCAAGCCAGAAGGAACTCCCAGATCCTCCCATGCTACCAAGGAAGACACTGAGGCCGTGGGAGAAGAGACTTGTCCTAACGTTTGGAGCTTCCAGACGCCATGGCCTTGAGGAGTCGGGATTTAGGCCCACGTGGGCCACTTCCCACACCTGTGCTTAATGCAGCCCCTCAGCCCGGGGTATATAGTGAGACCTCGTCTCTACAAAAAATTGAGACAGGGCCTCACTCTGTCGCCCAGGCTGGCATGCAGTGACACGATCTCGGCTCACTGCAACCTCTGCCTTCTGGGTTCAAGCGAGTCTCGTGCTTCACCTTCCCAAGTAACTGGGATTACAGGCGTGCACCACCATGCCCGGCTAATTTTTGTATTTTTAGTAGAGACGGGGTTTCGCCATGTTGCTCAGTCTGGTTTCGAGCTCCTGAGCTCAAGCCATTAGCCACCTCGGCCTTCCAAAGTGCTGAGATTACAGACTTGAGCCACCACGGCCGGCCTTACAAAAAAAATTAAAATTAGCTGAGCGTGATGGTGCGTGCCTGTAGTCCAGCTACTTGGGAAACTGAGGTGGGAGGATAGCCAGAGCCCAGGAGGTCAAGCTGCAGAGAGTCCAGATTGTGCCACTGCACTCCAGCATGCGCTATACGGGGAGACTCTGCCTTTAAAAAAAAAAAAAAAAGTCCTGGGGAGGTTATTATGCTAATCCCTGCTCAGCATCCTTTTCAGAGTCTTTTTTTTTTTTCTTGAGACAGAGTTTCACTGTTGTTGCTCAGGCTAGAGTGCAATGGCGCGATCTTGGCTCACTGCAACCTCCACCTCCTGGGTTCAAGGGATTCTGCCTCAGCCTCCCAAGTAGCTGGGATTACAGGCATGTGCCACCACGCCGGGCTAATTTTTTGTATTTAGTAGAGACTGGGTTTCACCATGTTGGCCAGGGTGTACTCGAACTCCTGACCTCAGGTGATTACCCACCTCCAGCTCCCTAAGTGCTGGGATTACAGGTATGAGCCACTGGGCTTGGCCCTTTTTCAGAAACTTTAAGTCCATATGAGGTGAGGATTACCAAAGCCCTTTGTAAAATGAAAAGTACACCTATGACATATCAAAATCATAAGCATTTTTCCTTGGGGAAGTTGTATTTTTAGTAGAGACGGGGTTTCACAGTGTTAGCCAGGATGTTCTCGATCTCCTGACCTCATGATCCGCCCGCCTCGGCCTCCCAAAGTGCTGGGATTACAGGCATGAGCCACTGCACCTGGCCTCCTTAGGGAAGTCATAATGCCCTCCACTTATTTGTGTCCCTGTATTCCCACAGTACCCAGTACCTAATGAGTATATCGATGACCACCTCCAAAGCCCAGATTTCCTTATGCTTCAGATGACACCTCTGTTTTCTATTCTTTCCTTCACCTTCTCATTACTGAGTTGACAGCCTCAGGTCCAGGGAATCTCTGAGGAATCAGATGACACTTGGCTGTTTTAATGACACACTTGTACTTTGAGTTGCTAGGTCTGGGGAAGTGGAAGTCATGACTCAGCCAGAGCACCTGTTCAGCCCAGGGGAAAAGGGCTGGAGTCTTTCTTTACTCATCTCCTTAAGAGAAAACCTAAGAGCCTCCAACTTTCCCTCTAGAGCAACAGAGATAGTTTTCATTCCCTCTCTTGATGCAAACCTTTCATGGTGTGCCCAGCAGTTTAACCACATCCAGTGAAATAGTAAGGAAAAGTGTCCCCAACTCTTCTTTTCTAGGTTGAAGAATTAGCCCTCCAATCAATGATCAGTTCTAGAAGAGGGGATGAGATGCTGTCTTCTCACACTGTACCTGAACAGTCACATGATGTAAGCTTAATCAAGTGCAGGCCTAGGAGAGAATGCAAAGTCTGCTCTGCTCCTATGCTGCTTGGGTGGTGAAGAACTGTTGTAAATCACATTACCTAGCCCAAAGGGCTCTGGAAAGTGCTGATAAGAATTTTCTGGTTTAATAAGGTGGCAACTCTACATTACCCACCTTCCTACCAGCTGGTTATACACTAATTAATTTATTAAGTAGTTACTAATGTTTTACCTCTATCCTCCTCGTCATCCATTCTGTCTAGTTACTCAGATGAACCCGGGGGAGAGTGATTTTTGTAGGGATATGTCAAAACTCTTGCTTTTTTGTGAGTAAGTAACCTTGGGAATCAAGAGTGTGGCTTCAAGTACAAAGCACAGTGCTAAAAGATGAGTTCCAGTCCTCATCATACTCATCTCTTACCAAATGCCCTCAAGTCAGTCAGCAAAATCATATTTCTAAGTACACAATATTTGAGTTCTCCCAGATTTTGTGTGTTAAGACATTTAAAACCATGATACAGCAGCACATGTAAGTTGGCACAAATCTTATGGAGCTTTCTGTAATAATGTTTGTAAATGAGGTAACATTCTAGTGAATCAGGGGCATTTACCTTTGCCCCATTTTGGTAATGGAGGTGGGGGTATAAAAGGAAAGTGGCCATATCTCTTAGTCATAAGTACTGGGGATACACAATTGAGATCTGATTTTAAATCATTTTTAAGAATTTGCTGTTTTGAGGCCAGCAGCTTTCCTACTAATCTGTGATGCCCTTGGCCAATACAGATGTTGGTGCATGTAGACAATGAAGCATCAATCAACCAAACGACCCTGGAGTTGAGCACAAAGAGTCATGTGACGGAAGAGGAGGAAGAAGAGGAAGAAGAAGAATCAGATTCCTAAAGAAGGGGGAAAGCCAAGCTGGTCAGTTATACAAATTGCATTTCTAAGTCTCAGGCACTTCTCCTCAAGGAACTCATCTTGCCCTGGGCCCTGTGATCTGCTTGAAAGGAAAGCAAGAACTATAAGGAGGATGTATAGTTGCAAAAATGGCTCCATCAGTAACTCAAGCTTCAGAATGTTATGACATACAGAAAATCAAAGATGCTGTGTCTTAGCATTGAGCAATATGGGTGGTGCTGTCTGTAATCTGGTCAGATTCGGTTAACTGTTCAAAACAATTTCCTCTGAAATACTGTTGGGAAAGTCTGGCATTTGCAAAAAGAGCAGAGTTTAAATACAAGCCAGTCTTTCCAGTCAACAATGCCTCTTTGAAGAAAACCAATTAAAGGCTGTTTGCATGCCGCTGAATCCTTGTGAGCAGTTAGCTCACAGTCTAGGACAGAAAGATGACAAGGGGAAGGACTGAGGGCCATCTGAGAGCACAAGCTTGCTACCTCTCAGAGGCATTGAAATACTGCATGCTATAAACTGCTTTGTGTAGCTGTTATCACCTCTCACTTGAGACATCACTCACTGGTAAAATGTTTTTATAAATAAATTATAAATAGCCATCATGGAGCCTGCTGGTTTCTAGATCGTGACAGAGAGAAGCAGCAGTTCCTTCTCTGAGGAAAAGATACAACAGGATGGTTTGAAATCCATTTCTAGCCCTTAAGAGAGATGTGCCATGCTTGGAAGACTGGATTTTTTTTTGTTATTTGTTTGAGACAGATTCACTTGTTGCCCAGGCTGGAGTGCAATGGTGTGATCTCAGCTCACCGCAACCTCCCCCTTCTGGGTTCAAGTGATTCTCCTGCCTCAGCCTCCCGAGTAGCTGGGATTACAGGCACGCATCACCATGCCCGGCTAATTTTGTATTTTTAGTAGAGACAGGGTTTCTCCATGTGGTCAGGCTGCTCTCGAACTCCCAACGTCAGGTTTTCTGTCCGCCTCGACCTCCAAAAGTGCTGGGATTACAGGCGTGAGCCACTACGCCAGGCCGGAAGACTGGATTTTTGTAACAGAGTAAGAGTTGTTACTTCGTATTTGAAGTTGAGGTTCATTTCTGCATACTGTCCCTTTTCCACTAACTACTATACTGTGAAATAAGTAGTTCTTTAATTTTATAAATTAATTTCCCCTGCTCAAGCAACAGTAAAAGCCAAACAAAACACAAAGAATCATGTCAAGCAGAACTTATGCAGCAGTTCCCAAACAAAGCAAAGAATACCTTTTTTTGTTAATCCACATTTCATTGAAGTTATTTTGAGCTGCTATTAGAGGAAACAGCCAGAAGTTTAAATGAGCATGTTCCTTAGAACACACAATGGGAAGATAGTTTGGGAACAAAAAGCATCAAGGTACATAAATTTTGGGGGTCTAATTTAAAATACGAACATGGGTTTGCAAAGTTGGAAAGACTGACTATGAATTCCAGCTCTACCACTAACTGGTCCCTTGTCCTCCCACCTCTTTGCAACTCACTTTCCCATCTGTAAGGTGAAGATACTCACATGTGTTCTAGCAGTTTTCACAGGTTGCTATGAGATGCTAACGAGATCATTTGAAACTCCTACTATCATTGGTATCTCAGTAAGAATCTGGCATTGGGAGCTCAAAACACTGCAGGATTCATGCGGGGATCATAATTCTTGGTTAAAAATTTAAAAACAAAAAAATCTAAGCACCCCTCAAAAGACACCGAGCATGAAAGTGGTCAGATCTGGGTTTTGGATACCAGTTCATAACATTTCTCCTAAGGATGTAGTCTTCTCATTTTAATGAAACATTCTCAGTAGTGGTGGTATCCTGTCATTTGTAAAAGACACAGGGTGTAATTGTTAAAACCCAGCCTGAATGTTTATGTGTTGAAAATGTGTAAGTTGAACTGTTGACTTAGAAAAGCTATACCTCATGGCGAGAAAAAATAAAAAAGCTGACTAGCTTAGGCAGCAGTATATACAACACTGATCATTTTTTTAAAATCCTGGCAGTATCCCAATTTCTGATACCTCTAGATTGGAACTACCTACTTAGAAGATTATTTACTCAAGTTTTGTTTTTAATCTAAAAAGGAATGGGCCTTTTATTTATAAATATACATGTTGCTTTTAGTTTCTATAACCTGCCCTTTCAAAGAAAATAATGAGGGGAGAGGTATTGACCAGGCAGCCTCAAATGTACCTAAAAGTTCCCAAAGACTTCTCAGCTAAGGAAAGGGATCCTGTGGCCAGTGGGCCATGGCTTTGTGACATCACTGCCACCTCACAGGCATGACAAAGCCAGCATCAGGCACATTCCTCCTTTCCAGGAAGGTGTGCTTAAGTGGTGAAAGAAGGGAAACCATTGCTTAATGTCGCAAACAGACTATGCTGTCGTGCAGAAAGCTCCCACACCAGGTAGGCAAGCTGGTTACCAGCAAGGCCCTCCTGTGAGCATGACAGCCTGGAAGTGCAGACAGGCCCTCAGCTCAACTATTGGTATATGGAAAATGAGAAATGTTCTGTGAGATAAGAAATATTTTGTGATTTTTCTCAGATTTGCTCCCAGACCCCCATCTGCTGCTTTTCCCTTGTATAAAGAGATCAAAGGAATATACAGGATCTATTCACAGGTCCCACAAGGAACGGGGTTGGACGAACAGAGAAGGGTGTGGGATGAGAAGCGGTGGACTGAGTCCAGAGACTGAAATTACAGGAAGCCCCATTAGTCCAAAGCACTGAACTTGGTGTGGTGGTTCTGCCTTCCAGCCTCCTCCTCATCTTCACCTTTCCCCTTCACCAATAATGCTTGGCTCAACCAGTATTTCTTGCGTACTAAAGAAATTGAAACGCTTACCACAAAAGCAAAAGTAGCTTTCATCCTTTTTTTTTTAAACTTCATAGTATATTTATTAGAGTAAGAGATTAGATTTGTTAAACATCTAGGTTAAAACGGTTAAAAGGATTTTCATACAATTTTAGGCACTATACACGTTGTTTACAACAGCATTGGTACTTGGATATGGGGAAAGATAAATCTGACCTTTTAATGCCTTGATCAATTTGTGACATTCAAAATAATTCCACCATTTAAGAAACATTAATCAAAACTTAAAGAGACATACCACTAAGTATCCCACACAGTATATTGAAAATAAATATAGAAATACAACCAGAAGTCTACAGATCACCACAGTAGACAGACTGGTGAAGCCCCAGCTATCTTGGCAGTGAAGGGCTCTGGCTAGATTTGGATGTAAACTGCTGAATTCTACATGAAAAGCTAATAATAATAAAATAACATGATGTACACTTTCTGATGCTCATTTTCATAGCAGCAAAGCATGCTTCACATGCACTGCCTGTGAAGGATCTCACAAGGCTCCCTCCTACTCAGAGAGAAAGTATGCCCAGCAAGAATAAAGTACCACCAAATGTCAAAGAATCCCGAAAATACAGGCAGCCAGCCAGTCATGGAGCAGGAACAGCAGTGCAATTGTAAGAATGACTACCCACAGTCACCAAAATTTCACTGTAGTTCAGCCTGGCACGCGTTTTGATCATCAACATATACACAAATAGCCCCAAGCACAAAGCCAATCCACTTAGGGGAACAATAATAGTAATAAGAATAAGGACAGTAATATTAAAAATGACAAGAGTAGAATCTTGGCACATGCTGTGTTCTTCATCCTTTGTCACAGGTGAAATGCACATCTGAACAGAGACAGGCATGAGAAGGAGGCCTGAAGGTGACATGGCAAACCACTGGGCAGGGGACTCGCTCTTTGCTGCTTCCTAAACACTTAGACGCCAGCAGCATGGGTTGGTGTGCTGGGCTGGTGAAGGCCGATAGTGGAGCAGAGCCAACCTGCAAAATCCACTTCCTCAGCATCAGATCTCTTGATAAAAGCATGAACCTGCATGTAAGGAAACGAGAGAACGTGGTGTTAAAAAGAAACAACAACAAAAACACCCACCAGGAAGGAAAATCCCAAGAGTTTCAGGTCTAGAGCTTGTGCTGCACTTGGAAGGAGCACCTGGCACCTGCCCCTAAGCAGCAGTGGGGCCAACTGCAGGCCCAAAGACCCGCTCCATCAGTCACAGCAGCTGTGAGGCCTTGGGCAAGTCACCTCTTGGAGCCTACTCTTGCAGTATGGACACAGTAACTCTGCCTTAAATGCCTCACAGGCTTGTTAGAAGGGACAACGAAAATGATGGACTTAGTGCATATTATGCACAGTCTGGCTCTCCAGATATTTACAGTATTACTTAGCTAACCCCACTGCCACCAAACGAAACAGCAGGCGGAGGGTGACTCAGGAAGGAGGCTGAATGTAAGGTGAGGCAGTCAGTATTAGGGAAAGGCCCCATCCCCATGAAGGGGGTGGGCTGACCTTTTCTTTCCCATGGCCCCCTAAGGCCTTTCTCTGGCATGCTTACTCAGGCTGCAGGGGTCACCCCAGCTTTCCCTTAAACTGATGGGAGGGCAGAGGAGACTGGTGTTTGGTATTCTGCAGCCCCAGGCTCAGCTGGACCACAGTGGGCAGGGAATGAATGGGCTCTGGAAGTACTGCACAGGTGACTGACAGAACAACAAATGAATAAACAGGTACTGTAAGAATCTGGAATAAATGGACTCACCATGAGTTGCTTCAAATCTGCTCTCTCTGCGGGGTTTTTTATTAAGCTTAAAGGAAGAAAGACAAGGTGAGAGCTATTGCCTGGCACTGGTTCTAGCTCAAATAACATGTTTGCATGCCTGTCTTCTCTGCACACTAGAGGCTGAGGATTGCCTGGGCTTGACTCATCCTCCGGTTCTAAGCACAATATCATGCCCACAGTAAGTTAATACATTCTTGCTGAATCAAAAAGCAATGTGCCAATCCCTGGAGAGCAAGTACCAAAAGGAGCAGCTACTACATCCATGATGTAGTTAGACATGTCACATAAGTCTTGGCACTCTAAAAAAGGGCTTATGGCAGCAGCTGAGAATCATCAGAGGGGAGGGGAAAGGGCAAAGCTGTGCCTGCAGAAGCAAAGCTGGTGCTTCCAGAAATGGGGTGGGGAGCCTGACAAATCCAGAGTACCCTTCCAGAGAACAAGGAGCCAACTTACCATTTATTCACAAAATCTTGAAATTCCAGACTGAAAACTCCACTGGGCAATTTTGGAGGAGGCTGCAAACACATGTTGAGATAAGAAAAATGCCTGGCTTCTTGCTCCAGCCATCTCCTCTCCCCATCCCACCCCTCCTGCCAGCCAGTGCTATTTTTTTAAAGTCTTCTCTGCAGTCCAAAGGCAGTGCTACTCTCATCCAGTCAAGGAAAGGCACAGATGGAAGGCCAGTGCTGCCTTTTGGGTAACCATCTTGGAACCACTGGTTTCAAATAGCACACTTAGAACTGGGACCAAGTCAAGTCCACTCACTTGTCTGGTGATTTTGAACTAACCACTGTTCCTCTCTGAGCCTCAGTTTACTCTTCTATGACATGAAGAGGTTGGGCCTAATGATCTCAGGGACCCTTTTAAGCTCTGAAACTCTACAATGGTAAATCTTGGAGTGCGACATGGAAACGTAACTAGCAATTTACTGGCAGCAACAGCTAGGGGCACATGCAAACCACCAGGCTGGCCCAGGTCTGACAGCACCTGCAGAAGCAAACCGGTTTTTAAAAATCCCTTTTCTGAGCCCTAGAGAGGCAGTGCAAAGTTGATGAAACATGAACTGACAGGGCTGGGTCTGGAAGAATGTTACCTGCACACTCCACAGCAAGGCTGTTGTCAGGTCCCCAGAGCGATCACGCAGCGCTATACACTACAAGGCTCTGGAGCACTGGGTGCACGGTGTTCCATGCAGTCCAGGAAATGTGGGCCAACTTACACACCCAGGCTGGGAGCTGCGTGTAGCTTCTTTGGGAGGTGCTGACCCACGGACATAATGTCCATGATGTCACTGCTCTGATGTACAGCCCCAAATCTCATTTTTAATCTCAAATTAAAATGAGATTAAAAATGAGACACTGATCGCCACCACCACAAAGCCCAACCTAGTGCTCTTCCTCTGAGGGCCATGTCAGTCTGATCTGAGGTGAGGACTAGAACTCAGCTCTTAGAACAGTGACCCAGAGCAAGTCCTACTCTGCAGACTGTCCCTGCTGCTGAGGGAATCAAGGGACTATTCAAGGGAGAGAGGAGACCAGCAGCTTGGCCTCCAGAGGCAGCATCCATTCCTTCTGAACAGGAAAGAGCTAGGCAACAGAGGGGCTGTGTGTCAGCAGAGGCTGCAGTGGATCAACTGCCATGCGGCCAAGCCTCCTAGGAGGTAAGAGTGGGAGGTGGGAGGTGGTGAGGAAGAAAGAGCACTGGGTGGGAATGACGTGGGCTACTTTTCATCTTGGAGGCTCAATTTCCTCACCTGTTTGAAAAGGAACCAATTTGGCCTACCTCAGCAATGCTTGGGAGAATCACATGGGAAATTAATGTGAAAATTTGGAAGAGAGCAGTGCACGCTAGGAGACCAGCAATGGCATATCTAACCTCAGATATCCCTTCCCTTAATATGACTACCACCCGGAACCACCCAGCTTAGGTCCACAACAGTAGAGGATAGATGGCTTTTTTTCTGACTCCTACAAATGCAACATCCTCTGCCTCCCTCATTATCCTTAAGCAGCAATGATCTGATCCTGAAACTGCTTTTCTACAGCCCGTGGTGCTTAGTATAAAGCTGTGCATATAGTAAAGAGAGGTATATTAAACTCTAGTAGACTGAACCTGTGACAGGGATGTTCTTTGGTTTTTGTTTTTTCAGAGCCAACCTCTGCCTCCCAGGTTCAAGCAATTCTTATGCCTCAGCCTCCCAAGTAGCTGGGACTACAGACGTGCACCACCATGCCCAGCTAATTTTCGTATTTTTAGTACAGATGGGGTTTTGCCATGTTGGCCAGGCTGGTCTCGAACTCCTTAGCTTATGTGATCCACCTGCCTCAGCCTCGCTAACTGCTGGGATTACAGGCATGAGTCACCGCGCCCAGGATCTGGGTGTTTTCTTAAGATGAGCAAGTAAATTCTAAGGTGAAGGAAACCAGGCAGTACTTACCTCGTTGACTATGTAATCCAACAACTCAAAAATTGCCATGGGAGGTCGGCTGTCCATTCCATATGCTACAAATTTTATAAAAAGAAAAAATACTTCTCAGAAACAGATTACTTCTTAATATGAGGCAAGGGATTGGGTATAGATCCCTGGGACCAGAACAGGGTCATGGACAATAAAAATTAAACATCCACAGATAAGGCTTGAACACAGAGGGGACCAGCAAAGGCAGGGTACAAGTCTGGGCTCTGCCACATCTTAAGTTCATAACCTTTGGCAAATCGGTTCATTGCTGAGCCAAAGTTCTGAGTTTTGTAAAGCACAGACATAATAATTATGTCTGTCCTTTCCCCCTTCCTTCTACTGAGAGAGGCACAAATGAGATAGCAGCTAAATAACTAAAGGACTTAGTTTTAATTCTCTATGAACTTGCATTTCTTCCTTTTGTCTCCTAGAGTCACAGGCCAGCCTCAGAGGCCACAGCCACCAGCCCCTCCAATGACCTGCCATCAGCTACCCCTAGCCCCCTCTGCTTTCCCCTTTATACAAGCTCTCTCTCATGTGGACCTCATGGAGGTATAGGGCAGGTATCCCTGGCCAGACAGGAGCTACATAAAAAACAGTTGGCTAGGTCAGGCTATTCCCTGAGTACCAGGTTTACTTTCCAATATTCACATTCAGAGAGGCAGGTGGTACTGCACAGTGTTTATCATCTTGGGAGTCAGACTTGGCCACTTACAAGCCTATGTGGCCTTGACAAGGGCCCTATACCTCAGTTTCCTCATCTTTAAAATGGAGATTATAATCATCTTCACAAATGAAATGCTACTAAAATTCTATAATGCTAGGCAAATCCATGGACACAAAGTAGATTAGTGGTTGTCAGCGGATCAGGCGAGGGGGAGTGGGAGATGGGGTTTCTTTCTGGGGTAATGAAAATGTTCCAGAATGAGACAGTGGTGATGGCTGCATAACATGGAACAATGTACTAAAAACCACTGAACTACATACTTTAAAATGTGAATTTTGTCTTACGTGAATTCTATCTCAATAAAAAAAAAAAAAAACTACCAAAAGTCATGATTAAAAAATTAGAACGCAGTGGCTCACGCCTAAAATCCCAACACTTTGGGAGGCCAAGGCAGGAGGATCACTTGAGCCCAGGAGTTCCAGACCAGCCTAGTCAACATAGCGAGACCTCATCTATACAAAAAATTTTAAAAATTAGCCAGGCATGCCGGGCGCGGTGGCTCACACCTGTAATCCCAGCACTTTGGGAGTCTGAGGGTGGCGGATCACCTGAGGGTCGGGAGTTCCAGACCAGTCTGACCAACATGGAGAAATGCCATCTCTACTAAAAACACAAAAACTTAGCCGGGCGTGGTGGCACACACCTGTAATCCCAGCTACTCAGGAGGCTGAGGCAGGAGAATTGCTTGAGCCCGGGAGACGGAGGTTGCAGTGAGCTGAGGTCATGCCACTGCACTTCAGCCTGGGCAACAAGAGTGAGACTCCATCTCAAAAAAAACCCAAAAAACTAGCCAGGCATGGTAGCACGGTGGCACATGCCTGTGGTCTCAGGTACTCAGGAGGCTGAGGCAGAAGGATCACTTGAGCCCAAGAGGTCAAGGCTGCAGTAAGCCATGATGGCACCACTGCACTCCACCCTGGGTGACAGAGCAAGACCCAGTATCAAAACAAAAACAAAAACAAAAAAACCCCAGAAATTAGAAGCCAGGCATGGTGGATCATGCCTGTAATCTCAGCACTTTGGGAGGCTGAGGCAGGAGGATTGCTTGAGCCCTAAAGTTAGAGACTAACCTGAGCAACATAAGGAGACTATGTCTCTACAAAATAAAAAACAACCTAGGCCGGGCGCGGTGGCTCAAGCCTGTAATCCCAGCACTTTGGGAGGCCGAGGCGGGTGGATCACGAGGTCAGGAGATCGAGACCATCCTGGCTAACATGGTGAAACCCCGTCTCTACTAAAAATACAAAAAAAAAAAAACTAGCCGGGCGTGGTGGCGGGCGCCTGTAGTCCCAGCTACTCGGAGGCTGAGGCAGGAGAATGGCATGAACCTGGGAGGCGGAGCTTGCAGTGAGCCGAGATCGCGCCACTGCACTCCAGCCTGGGTGACACAGCGCAAGACTCCGTCTCAAAAAAAAAAAAAAACAACCTAGCTGGGCATGGTGGCATGTGACTGTGGTCCCAGCTACTCAGGAGGCTGAGGTAGGACAATCACTTGGGCCTGGGAAGTTAAGGCTGCAGTGAACTGTGATCGTGCCATTGCACTCCAGACAGAGTGAGCCCCTTCTCTCCCAACCCCCCAGATAAATTATAGCCTGTAGTCCCAGCTACTCTGGAGGCTGAGGGAGGAAGACTGCTTGAGCCCAGGAGTTGAAGACTGTGACTAGCCACTGCACTGGGCAACACAGCAAGACCCTTAATAATAAAAATAATACAAAAGGTTAAATAATGTATACAAAGTCCTAAGTGCAGTGCCTAGAACATAGTACATACTCAACAAATGGTAGGAAGTAGTTGGTAATAACAACACCCACCTGGAGACCCTTGCTGCTTCCTCCTAGCCCTAGCCTGGCATCCAGGGACAGAGAAATCAGTCTTGGCAGAATGTACAGAGAATCAGCCCTCCAGAAACCCCTGAAAGTAAGGGACCCCCCAACACACAGTCCAAGATGGGGACACACCAGGCTACTCACAGCTAAGGGGCCTCCCGGGGGTCCTTGGCCTAGGTGGGGTCTCAGCTGCATCTCCCTCCACCTGGCACCCAAACATCAGTTCCAGCTCCTTGGCATCTGGAGGAGGGATGGGATACCTCCCAACCGCCATCTCTACCAGAGAGAGTCCCATGCTCCAGATGTCTGACTGCACAGAGTAATGAGTCCCCTGGAGTCTTTCTGGCTGCAGGAGAGACAGACAGTTATAAATACCTGACCTAACATGGACCCCTGGGTCTGCTAATGCATTTTCTCTTCTGTCTCTTCTCAATAGTTCATATCCTGTTTCAAGAGCTCCACTAACCTCTTGAATTTGGCCTTCTACCTACCCCCAAACATTGTGTTTACCAAATCCTAGCTGGCTTCTGTGGCTTTGACCCCTCATCCCTGCTCTCTCTCTCCTATAATCTGGCCTAAACTGACAGACCACATGTAATCAGCTGGGCCCTGGCTGCCACTTCAGCCTGTGGTTCCAGCTTTACCCAGCTTGGCCACAGTCTTGCACGCACAGGGCAGCCTGTCCGAACCCCAGCATGAGTGGCTCATCTTGTCACTGAATGTGAAACATGAAGCTTGTGGAACGCGGGTTGGGAATGAGGTGTGCCGTGGATACATAGAACAAAAGATCTTGGGTCAGTGGGCCTGAGACTTAAATCCCAGTTCCGGGACTTACAAGCTAAAGGATCCTGACTATCAGCCTCATCTATAAAATGGGGCTGCTGCTGGTCCAGGGCGCAGTGGCTCACGCCTGTAATCCCAGCACTTTGGGAGGCTGAGGCAGGAGGATCACATGAGATCAGGAGTTCGAGACCAGCCTGGTCAACATAGCGAAACCCTGGTCTCTACTAAAAATACAAAAATTAGCTGGACGTGGTGGTGCATCCCTGTAATTCCAGCTACTTGGGAAGCTGAGGCAGGAGAATCATTTGAACCCGGGAGGCAGAGGTTGCAGTGAGCCAAAATCACGCCACCACACTCCAGCCTGGGCAAGAAGAGCGAAAACACCGTGTCGGAAAAAAAAAGGTGGGGGAGTGGGGAGGGTCAGCTGCTGATGATGAAAATGACAATAACAATGACATAAGAAAACTCTACTTAGGGTTACTAAGAAGATCAAATGACAATGTATGTCACATGTTGTAAAATGCTGTACAAATATTGGTTGATATTGGTGGGAAGAGCCAAAGAGAAAAAATGTATACAGTGCTATGTAAAAGCATTATTTTTAATGAGCATTATTTGAAATAGCACATGTATTTCAAGAACCCTACCGAAAAAATATTTATTCTGGCCATAGTATATTCATTTAGACATTAACTTCTCCTGTAGCATTTTTCACTAACTCCAACACTGGACTATTTTGGAACTGACCATATAACCACAGAAACCCAAACCATTAAACCCTTGACCAGTAACTCCGAGGGCCTGTTAATGGATTTTGAACTTGAGAGTTGGCAGTCAAATGGCCCAGGATGCCAGCTGCTCAGTTATTAGACATTTAGGGAAGAAACAATAAGGAGATGACAGAGAAGGAGTTCTACTGTGGATCACTGGAGTGGAGGGGTGGGGATGTGGGTCAGTGCCAGGTGAGTGATGTTGACAGTGGCTGGAGTCACAGTGGGGGGTAGGCGCCAGCAAGAAGGAATGAGGATGTGTTCACACTGGGATCTGGGCACAGGTGCCAAATCCTCCCTAAGAGGCAAATGAGGGTGTGCTGTGCAAAGGGCATCTGCCTGGCAAGGGGGCAGCTAGCTTTCAATCCTGGCTCAGCAAGGTTAAGCAGGCAGGTTGCTTAACCTCCCTGAATCTAGACTTCCTCACCTCTAAAATGGGAACAATAATCTTTATTTCCTGGGACAACCACATGGATCAAATGAGACCTTCCAGGGACATGACATGTGCTTTGACAGAGAACACATAAAATGTGATCTCAGTTAAGATCTGAGCCTCTGCGCCTGTCCCCCCTTCCACAGGGGCCTGCACTCCCTGCCACTTCTGTAAAGACTGCCTACTCACTCCAACGCTTCTCCACTCTGCCACACTTCAGCACTGGCCCAGACTCACGTTTCCACCTTTCCGAATCATTCTCAGAAATGTGCTATCCATGTACCCTCCCACTCAGCCAACTAAACATCTACCCACTTGCCAAGCATTCCCTGAACACCTACCACATGCCAGGCCCCACGCCAGGCACTAGGGACAAGAGAGACACCTTGTCCCTGTCCCCAAGGAACTGGTGATATGGAGGAGGGAAGAGAACATGCTGGTGCTGCCATAGTGTGAGGATAGCCCCACACAACACTCTGGTGACAGTGGGAGCCAGCAGAGCTGGGAGCAGGAGGGAAGACGCCCAACACTGGGTGTTGGCTGAAATGGAGCAGAGACTCTGGCGAGGGGTCCAGGTGTGCTGCAGTTAGAGGGAGGAGTAAATGACTGACAGACATAGTGAGGAGGGAGAAAAGAGGCTGGACAATTCTGAACAGACTCTCAGGAGTTGGGAGCTACAAGATACTGAAAGGATGGGCTGCTGAGAAGGCACATTAAAAGCCAATGCTCAGGTTTCTACCTTGGGAAACCAGGAAGATGATGCTGTCTATTTACTGCTAAGAGAAAAGGAGGAGGTGAGGTAGTTTGGGGTGGGTCATATCTGAGCATCCTGGGTTTGTGGAGCTAAAGACGATCATGTAGAGATGCCTAGAGGGGAGCTGGAGCTCACAATCCTTCAGAATGAAAAGCTGCATTCTGGAGCTGCACAATCCTCTCAGTGAGTCAAGGCCCCAATATCCCAGTTATGCTCCAAGGCCTAAGAAAGACCAAGACCATCTTCCCATTCAACTTCATCTCCTCAGGGAGGACCACTGTGCCTCCTCCCTCACTTCTCATCCCCCACCCAGCACAAGACTCTGGCTCCACAGGAAAGATACCCCCTGGGCTCCTATCCCTGACCGTACAAGAAGCTCAAGCAATGGAAACTTCTGTTCATACCGACATGTAGGACCTTGTGCCCACGAAGGAGTTGGCCATGGAGTCGATGAGCTGCCCGCTGACCCCAAAGTCACAGAGCTTGATCTCCCCACGGGAGTTGACTAGGATGTTGGAGGGCTTGACATCTGCAAGGAAGAGAAAATAGAAAAGGAAGGAATTGACACAGGTAGATTGGGGAAGAGAAGGGTCAGCATTCCACACAGACCAGCCCTGACCCTGAGTCCCAGGACAACACCCCGTCCGCCATCAGGAAGCCCTTGGCTTGCAAACACTGTACACCAAGGCCCCCTGTTCCAAGTTCAAGAAGCAACTGTCAGGAGATGAAATGAGCAGCTGCTTTAGAAGTAGAATAGAAAGACAGTCGATTTCCACTCTGAGAATGCAGACTTGGCCAGATGACCCACAGGAAGGAGTCTGTTATCATGAACAGTCAGGATTTCGAAGTCTGTTGCTTCAACCACCCATACTGGTAAGACATACTATCTATGGTTGCATCATGAAGGAGGCAGAAAAAAAACAATAAAACCTATCTGCTTGCTGAAGCTACACAGGCTAGAAGGGGACAGGGTTTGGCGGGAATTCCCATTCTAGACCTCTGCACCAGGCACAGAGCATGTGGGTCTTTTTCTTATGAGTATGTGTGGCAGGGGTGGGAGCTGAGTGATGATTCCATTGCACTGGAGTCACTCACCTAACAGCCTACACAGCTACATCTACCCTGCCAGTCAAGGGGAACCCCTTGCTATCTGGCGCTGGAACGTGAGAGGGCTTAAAGCTGCTCCTCAGAGGCAAAACAATGTTCCCATCCCCCTTCCTTGCACTCTTATTATCACCCCATCCCACCCATCTGGTCACTGTCACAAATACCAGTACATTGGCCCTTAGTTTGCAGAGACCTAAATTTCCAAACTTTTTTTTTTCCCCACTGTATCCTCTGATTCATAAAGTGTCCTGTAAAGTGCATAGACCAGGGTCAATTATCCTCATTTATAAGTGAGAAAACCAAGGCTGGGACTTGGTGAAGGCCCCTGGAGCAGGGCTTTGTGGAGCAGACATCAGCAATGAGACTCACTTTGAGGGCAGACCATGTCTAGGGAAATCCTTAATAGTCGTAATATAAACACCACATAGGACATCTAGAAAATCACAGAAAAAATCCAAACCTCCTATGATACAACCCAGCAGAGTCACTACTAACGTTTCATTATTTTTCCCTTCAACACTGTGTTATATGAATGCATTTATTTATTATTTCTTTTTTAGACACAGAGTCTCACTAAATTGCCCAGGCTGGGCTTGAACTCCTGGGCTCAAGCAATACTCCCGCCTCAGCCTCCCAAGTAGCTGGGAGGATAGGTGCGGGTCACCATGGCCGGCTATTTATTCTTAAACAGATTCAAACAGGTCTATTTAAGTATCTTTCCAAGGGCAAATTGAAAAACAAAAGCTGGCGGTGCCTCATGCCTATAATCCCAGCACTTTGGGAGGCCGAGACAGGAGGATCACCTGAGGTCAGGAGTTCAAGACCAGCCTGGCCAACATAGTGAAACCTTGTCTCTAATAAAGATACAAAAATTAGCCAGGTGTGGTGGTGCACACCTGTAACCCCTAGCTATTCAAGAGGCTGAGAGGCAGGAGAATCATTTGAACCCAGGAAGCAGAGGTTGCAGTGAGCCAAGATCGTGCCACTGCACCCCAGCCTGGTGACAGAGTGAGACTCTGTCTCCAAGAAAAACAAAAAAAGGCTAAGGCCCAAGAGATCCAGCAACTTGTTCAAAGTCACACAGCAAAAACTGGGTAAAGCTGAAAGCAGATCCCAGGCCCTCTGACACTTAACACCTGTCCTCTTCTACCCACCCTACTGCCATGGTCTAACAGTCGCCACCTACTGTCCACTGAGCACCTGCTACCTTACCTGTGGGCTCTGTGTGGGCACCAGGCAGACAGCAGGCAAGAAACTGACCAAGTCCCCCACTGTCATGAAGCTTCAATTTTAGTGTGAGGAGACAGACAATAAATCAATCAATGAACAGATGTGTAACATCAGGTGGTCTTAAGTGGCACAAAGAGAAACATAAAACCCAGCTGGGCATGGTGGCTTACACCTGTAATCCCAGCATTTTGGGAGGTTGAGGTAGGCGCATCATTTGAGGTCAGCATGGTGAAACCCTGTCTTTACTAAAAATACAAAAATTGGCTGGGTGTGGTAGCACAAGCCTGTAATCCCAGCTACTCAGGAGGCCGAGACAGGAGAATCGCTTGAACCCAGGAGGTGGAAGTTGCAGTGAGCCAAGATCATGCCACTGCACTCCAGCCTGAGCAATAGAGTAAAACTCCGTCTCAAAAAAAATTAACAAAACAAAACCCTGTGAGGGCAGAGAGAGTAAGGGAGGTACTGCCATGACAAGGTGGAAGAAACGGCCCTGTGAGGAGAGGACACTTGAGCAACTATGTGAACAGAGAGAGGGAGTGAGCCACGCAGCCTCTCAGAGAACCATGGGGAGATTCTGAACTTCGGGAGGAGAGGGGCGAGTTCTGTTCTTTCCCTGGGCCTAGTGTTAGGACAGGGCGCACAAACACTTCAGCCGAGGCATGAGTCCAGCAGTTGCTTGTTGGAGTTGTACCTCCTCATCCCACCATGCCCATGGCCCCTCAGAGGACAGGCGTTGGGTGCCTGGCCTCTGGAGGTCAGGAGCTCAGGATTTGGAAAATCATGCTGAGAATGGAACGAGACTGAGAAGGGTAAGGGGTGTGACAGCCCCTGCTGGAGTGGCACACCAGGGCGCTCTGACACAAGCCCTCTTCCACACCTCCCACCCAGTGCCATCGCCTCTCATCCATGCCAGGCCACACGGCACCAGGCTCCCTCACCTGGCCCATACTCTCCCCATGGGCTGTTTAGGCATGACCTGTTAGGCCTGTTTTAGAGTAAAAGAGTAGCACTGGCTAGTGACACAGAAGCCCTGTGTCAAATCCTGACCCTGCCACTTACTCTCCACGCAGCCCCGAGCAAGTCACTTGACTTTTCTGGGCCATGGTTTGCCATGAATGAAAGAGTCACAATGGCGGTTCTCATACCATCACAGACCAGGATCGATGTAATAAGGCATGGCATATGAGCAGCACACCACGTTATAGGAATAGAGAATGACTGCTTCACAGGCTGCCCTCCGAGATCAGCAGTTCACAGAACCAGACACCTCTCCTTCCCCACAAGAACACAGTCTCCTCCACCCAGGCCAGCAGCTTCTTCCTTTGCTGGCTCAGACACCTCTCTTCAGGCTGCAGCTACTGCTCAGGCATGACTGTGCTGCATCTAGCTGTCCTTGTATCTGATCTCTATTCACATGGCAAGCAAGCCTCCCTTTTTCAAACTTACATAACACAGCTTGCCGCCATCCCTGGCTGTGAGCTCCAGCTTCTCCCACCCGTTCCAGGAAACAATACTGCCTAGGAGGCAGCAGAGATGCAAGGGGTTGGAGAGGAAGAGAAGGGAAATTCTAAGGGGCTTTTCACTGCTGGACCACATTGGTCCTGGGAGCCAGATCCCAGAGGGCCTCACAAGAAGCCACCTGGAAACCTGGGCACATGAGATCACTGAACCCCAGAGCACGCTGCCGGAGCTGCCAGGCTAGGACATCCCTCTTGTCCCTGCGCCTGCCACACCCAAGTCTAGCTCTTCTCTGGGGATGGAAGAGAGGCACATGATGGCAGACAAATCCAGAGAGAGTTCATTTCTTGACCTCCCTCAGCACCCCACACTTGCTTCCCACAATAGCCAGGTGCTTCACACACCGTTCCTGTCTCCAGCATTTTCTCCCTCCACCCGCCTGCACAGAAACCAGCACTCCTCCAGTGGGACAGCCCCTGCACAGAGCCTGCCATGGCTCCCCTCTGCCTCAGAGCACAGTCCCAAGCCCCTCTGCCCAGGTTTCCATGCCCTTCACTGTTTCCTCCTTTCCTCTCCAACTTCTCACCACAACACATCTCCACATCCACTTTCTCCTGGTTGGGGCTGCTCTGCCTCTCTAACTGCCCCTGTGTAAGAGTCTCGCCTTCTCTTGTGCTGGTCCTTGCATCTAACAAGTAGTCCTTTCAAATCACCCTGTCACCTCTACTCCTAGGTGCCTAGTTCTTCTGAATCCCCTTCTCAACTTGGGATAATGCCCTGCTCCTGGAGTCCTGGGAGGATTAACTGGGCTTCCTCTCATTCTCCTAGCAGAGCCCTCAAACATTCGAATCACAGGCCCAGTCCTTCTCTACTTAATGAGGCCACCTCTGGGCCTTGGGTTCTCTTTCTGATCCTTTGTTAACCGAAAGGTGATGCTGAGAGGGCCCCCAGCAGCTGGTGGGCCAGGCTGCATTCTGGAGGAAGCATCAACCACCCAGTAGACTCCCAGGCTCACAAGCTTCCCTAGGAATCCCACAGGAGGCTGAGATCTAATAACCCCAATTCTGCTCAGCTTCTGTGACAATGAGTATGGGTAACCCCTCCTTCCTCAAAAATGAACAAGGAGGTTTTATGAAAAACTCAGAAAGTATGTTCTTCTCCGGTATTTTCTGTCCCAAAATAACACTATTCAAAGCCTCCTGATTTTTCCCTCAAGAGCACATATTTTGAAGTTTAACTATTAAGTATTTTCTAACCCTCTAAAATAAGGTGTTTGGATAAAATAATTTAGGGAGTTGTTTATTCTAGAAACACAGAGTATCTGCACTGAGCTATGAGTAAAAAGGACACAGGGATTGTTACCATCAGGGGAGACAGAATCCAACAAATGACAAGAAAACGTGCACGTGTAAAGGCAAAGATGAAGATGTGGTCAAGGCCCCGTGGACTAGTCTAAATTCTTCCAACTAGGTGGGATGGGTGCCACCCACTGGATGATAGCCTGAGTAGCTGACAACGCCCTGGCAGGCAGATGAATCAAGGTGAATCTCAGCCTTCTATGTGTTTCCACTATATCCTAATACCTTCATTTTGTTTGGTTTAGGCTAATATTAAAAGCAACTTAATTCCCTAAGGCAAGATGGAAGATGATGGGGCCTGGAAGAAGAGAAAGGCAGAGGAGGGGTGGAAGTGGGGAGCCCAAAAGAAAGAGAAGAGGTGGGGCTGGGCGCAGTGGCTCACACCTGTAATCCCAGCACTTTGGGAGGCTGAGGCGGATGGATCACGGTCAGGAGATCGAGACTGTCCTGGCTAACATAGCGAAACCCCATCTCTACTAAAAATACGAAGAATTAGCCAGGCGTGGTTGCAGGTGCCTGTAGTCCCAGCTACTCGGGAGGCCGAGGCCGGAGAATGGCCTGAACCTGGAAGGCACAGCTTGCAGTGAGCTGAGATCATGCAACTGCACTCCAGCCTGGGTGACAGAGCGAGACTCCCTCTCAAAAAAAAAAAAAAAAGAAGAGGTGGAAGGAAGGAGTGAGGGGCTGCTGAGAAGCAAGCAGAGTGACACAGGGAAGCTGCATTCTTGCTTATTTGTGACAAAGGCTGAATCCAAAAGTAGATAAGCAACAGTTAAAGGATTTAAAAAATAAAAAAACAAAGGCAAATGATTTTTTTAAAAGGCAACTTGAGGCTTCAAACGACCTCTTCTTAGCATCCTTGGCAAAGCCTTAATAACTCTCCCCACTGAAGATGAAGAAACAGAAAGGGAGCTGACTGGATGAGTCTAATTGCACCCTCTACAGAGCCCCTCCAGCCATCCATGGCCTCGGGGAGCTAGTTAAGTAGCAGAGATAATTAAATTCAGAGAAAATCCCCAACTCTTCAATTAGCCATTACGCATAACCTCTTTTCCCCCACCCAAATTTCCTTCCCCAGGAGCACTGGAAAAAAAGCCAGAATGCAGCTGGGAGACTAGGTGGGAGAATGAGAGGTGCAGGTGAGCCTAGCAGGCCTACGAAGATCCTACAGCAGCTCTGGTTTATGGAACACCTGCTGTGGCAGGCCTTTTAAATATACTAGCCTCTGTTTTTGTTTTTTGGGGGGTGTTTTTGTTTTGTTTTTCTGAGACAAAGTCTTACTCTGTCACCCAGGCTAGAGTGCAGTGGCATGATCTCGGCTCATTGCAACCTCTGCCGCCTCCCCAGTTCAAACACACTATCTTCTTTAATCCTTACAGTAACACTGTGAGAGAAGCATTATAAACCACTGCACACAGATGAGAAACACTGAGGCCCAGAGTAGGGAGGCGTCACCTGTCAGGGTGGCACAGGGAGCTAACGATAGGGCCTAGGGTTAGAACTCAGACCTCTGAGGGAGCATTCTCTCCAGGATCTAGAAAATCAGGGCCCAGACAACAGGACTAAAGGCAACCCATAAGAAGCTGTACTCCAAAGTTTCAGAAGAGGCATTATTGAGCTGTGGCTGGGGAACGAATCACTCACATTACAGATGTAACGAGCTTTACTTCTGGGAACAAGGATTTGACTTGGGACAGGCTGAAATCCCTGAAATTCAGTAAGGAGAGAATAATTCCCACTCCAGTTTAGCGAGTGAGCACGATGCTTCTTTCTCAGCTCCAGCCCATTATCCTTCTTGACAAGGCCAACTGCAAGAAATGTGCTAGTAGCAGGAACCACTTTCAAGTTTATCTCCCTCACTTTCAAGATTTTTACAACCAAGCCCAGCAACTGCGTTTTCTTTTCTTCCTTCCAAGCCTCATTAGTTTTGAAATGCTTTCCTTCTCTACCTTCCCTACACTTCTCTCTGCCAATTCACTGCTCATCCTCTGACCCAGAGGGCCCATAAACCCTGACAATTAAACACAGGATGATGTTGCAGGAGTTTAGGATTTGCTTTTCATTAGCACACAACATTCCAATAAATTATCTAAATTTTGAGGCCGGGCATGGCGGCTCAGGCCTGTAATCCCAGCACTTCAAGAGGCTAAGGCGGGTGAACTGCTAGAGGCCAGGAGTTCGAGACCAGCCTGGGCACCATGGCAAAACTCTAGCAAAAATACCAAAAAAAATTATCTAGGCATGGTGGTGTGCACCGGTAGTCCCAGCTACTCAGGAGGCTGAGGCATGAGAACTGATTGAACCTAGGAAGCAGAGGTTGCAGTGAGCTGAGATCGCGCCACTGCACTCCAGCCTGGGTGACAGTGAGACTTTGTCTCAAAAAAGTAAAATAACAAAATAAATTATCTAAAATTTTAATACAGAATGTAACAAAAGCCAGAGCAAAAGGTATAGGGGGTTACAGAGAGAAGAGAGGTGTAATAAAAGGAGAAAGAAAGGAAAGAAGAGCAGTCAAGGGAAATGCTTATGAATCCCAGATTCCCTGACAGCACTCTTTTTTTTTTTTTTTTTTTTTTTTTTTTTGAAGTGCAGTGATACGATCATGGCTCACTACAGCCTCGACCTCCTAGGCTCAAGTGATCCTCCCACTTCAGTGCACGCCACCATGCCCAAGTAACTGTTTCTGTTTTTGGTACACAGGGTCTCCCTGCTTTGCCCAGGCTGGTCTCAAACCTCTGGGCCCAAGCGAGCCTACTGCCTCAACCTCCCAAAGTGCTGAGATTACAATTGTGAGCCACTACGCCCAGCCTGATTTCTCGTTTTTAATGACCCTTCATAATATTTGGCAGAATAGCCCTAGTTTACAGAGATGGAAATTGCGGCTGGAGGATAAAATCTCTTGCCAAAGGTCACAAAATAACATGAAAACAGCATATTTCCCCCCCACCAGATTTGGACTACCTCAGAAGAGCAGATACGCAATGTATCACAAAGCCAATCAACCACCTACAGGCAGCAGAACAAACTTGGCTAACTTGAGTACTTCTCATATGCTATTCAAGAAACGGAAATTAGCTAAAAATCTGTTTTGACCTGCTGAAGGCTAATTTTGTTCAGCAGGAGAAGTGGGAGGTAGTGAGGTGGGTGTTAAAACAATGACAAAAGAAGATAGGCCAGAGTTCTGTTCATTATTAAACAATGAGTAGGAAAGAATTTCTAGTAATGTCACCATATTTATGTGACCCTGCTCCACCAAAGTACGGCCTCCCCATTTGTGCCTGGGTCACAGCTTAACATAATTCACCAAAAAAGGTCTGGAAAAAAGGTCAGGAAACTACTCACCAGTTATTTCTAGCTTGGGATAACCCCTAATGGAAAGACTTAGAAGAATGTGTTTGACAATTTAAAGACAGATGTCAGGCATTCCTTGTCTCCCCATCACACATACTTCTTTGGGGCAAATGCAGCTTTAGGTGGAGACTAACAATCAGAGAACCTTGTCCCTGGCTACAGGGCAGCCCCCTGACCTAGGCTCGGCTACTCATAGCTCCCTATCCCCTGGCCATGGTGATCTCATAGGTCTGGGCACATGACCCCTAAGAGTCCAATCAGGAGTCCTCGCTCAGAACTTTCTAATTGAAGTGAGAAAATTCTTCTGATAACAAAACTGTAAAGCAGGAAACCATGGTTCCATCTGGTAGACAGCTGGCCCGAGAGAAGAAAGCCAACATCGAAAAGGAAACGAGAGAGAGAGAGATCTAACAGCTTTTTATTTTTTTTTTTTTGAGACGAAGTCTCACTCTGTCGCCCAGGCTGGAGTGCAGCAGCATGATCTCAGCTCACTACATCCTCTGCCTCCCAGGTTCAAGCAATTCTCCCTGCCTCAGCCTCCCGAATAGCTGGGACTACAGGCACCTGCCACAATGCCCAGCTCATTTTTGTATTTTTTAGTAGAGATGGTGTTTCGCCATGTTGGCTAGGCTAGCTAAGAGCATCTTTTTTTCTTTTTTTTTTTTTTTTTTTTTTTGAGACGGAGTCTCGCTCTGTTGCCAGGCCAAATTGCAGTGGCGCAATCTCGACTCAATGCAACCTCCCGCCTCCCAGGTTCAACCGATTCTCCTGCCTCAGCCTCCTGAGTAGCTGAGACTACAGGCACCTGACACCAGGCCCAGCTAATTTTTGTATTTTTAGTAGAGACGGGGTTTTACCATGTTGGCCAGACTGGTCTCAATCTCTTGACCTCGTGATCTGCCCGCCTGGGCCTCCCAAAGTGCTGGGATTACAGGCGTGAGCCACCATGCCCAGTAGCTAACAGCATCTTTTAAAAGCACATTTTAATCAAAGTATAAGAGCTAATGACATTTGAGCCCCTAGATACAATTATCCATCAGGCCAGCTGTATTCCTATCCTTTCTGGAGTTTGGTTAGCTGATACAAACAAAACAAAACAAAACAAAAAATCATCTTTATTGTTTGAGCTAATTCAAGTTCACTAGCAACCAAGAATCTTAACACCCAGTGATTCTTACCATCAGCTGGCATCATAAATTTCATTATTAAGTAGGTCGTTTAGTGTGGTGTGGAAACAGCACCACTAACCTAGATCTGGAGTTAGACAGATCTGGGTTTGAATCCTAGCTCTATCATCTACTAGCTCTGTGGCCCCAGCCCAGTTCCAGAACCTCTCTGAGCCTTTCCTTGACTGTCAGGTGGGAATAATAACTCCTACCTGCTAATGTCTGGTGGTACTAAGTACTCAAATCAGGAGGCTTTAAATGTGAGAAGCACAGAAGTTAGAGTTCAATGGCTCTTGCAGCTTGGAGGGAAAATAAAAGCTAACATTTATTTCAGAAAAAAAAATACAACCAATATAAGGAATCAGATTCCTTCTCAGCCTGGCTTCTACCTAACACGGCCCCTGTGAAAGGAAAAGAAATCTTGGGGCCCCAAAAATGACTAAGCTAAAGGGAAGTCAAGCTGGGAACTGCTTAGGGCAAACCTGCCTCTCATTCTATTCAAAGTCATCCCTCTGCTCACTGAGATAAATGCATATCTGATTGCCTCCTTTGCAAAGGCTAACCAGAAACTCGAAAGAATCCAACTGTTTGTCTCTCACCTACCTGTGACCTCGAAGCTCCCTCCCTGCTTCAAGTTGTCCTGCCATTCCCAACAGAACCAAGGAACATCTTACATATACTGATGTCTCATGTCTCCCTAAAATGTATAAAACCAACCTGTGCTTGGACCACCTTGGGCACATGTCATCAGGACCTCCTGGGGCTGTGTCACAGGGTCCTCAACTTTGGCAAAATAAACCTAAATTAACTGAGACCTGTCTCAGTTATTCAGGGTTCATGTTTTGGTAACCACAAAGGGATTCTGAGTGGAGGTGCCCCTGACCTTTGACAAATCTCCCATTGGTGCCTGGTACCAGCTTGAGCTATCTTTATGGCTCAAACCAACTGGACAATTTGCTGAGGCCTAGAAGCACCTCCTCCAGAGAATCCCTGATCTCCCAAAATCAGGGAGTGGTCTAAAGTTTATTTTGCTGTACAACTCCTTTTTTTAAATTTTTTTTCAGTTTTACTTACTTCCAACACAAGGCAGGCAAGTTTTCCTGCTTCCGTGACAATGGAAGGCAAGTAACTCCTTTATGGAGTTTTGAGCTTGCTTCCAACAGGGAGGGCAAGTTTGAGTCTCCTCCTGCTTCTAGGATGGTAGAGGGCAGTCTTCAGCATGAAACCCATCCCTAAGTAACTGAATTAGGGTTTGTCTTGGCTACAGTTAAGATTAACAACCAGCTGGTCTTATTTTCTCCTTATCATGAGACCTCTAAGTACATTGTATAGGTTGTGTGATCATTTGTTTGCTTTCTTTTTGTTGTTTCTGTTTTTGTTGTTATTTCGGTCTTTTTCCCATTGGGATTGACCAACTCCATGCAACCTGATCAAATTTGAAGGAAAGTTCCAAATTATGGGGAATGAGGCCTATGAAATGGCTAAATTCCTACAAAAAAACAAGCAAAAAAAAAAGTGGCATGGGGGCGGGGGAGAAAAATGGCCAGCAAAAGAAAAGGAAAAAAAGGAAAGATAATGGCTATCACCTCAGGTTGCAGTTCCATACCTAAGGTTCCGCCTTCTTTTTTTCATGACAGCCTAGGTTTGGTTCCCAAATCAAGCCCTTTCTGAAAGGTTTGATATTTGGTACTTCTGAAATAGCAAAAATTTGTCCAAGCAGAAATATGGCAATGAGATCTAAACAGATTTTTTTAAGGGAGTTCAATGGTTAAAAGTCAGCTTAATGAAAAGCTAACATCCAAGATATGTGTGTGTGTGTGTGTGTGTGTGTGTGTGTGTGTGTGTGTGTGTCTTTAAAAGGACTTTATGTTTTGAGTTTGTTTTTTCTCTGTCTAGGACCTTGTCTTTTTTTGAGACAAATTTTTCTTCTTCTCAGTGGACAGAATTCTGTTTTCTTAATTGATTTCTGCTCTCTCTCCTTTCTCTTGCACCCCCTGCTGCATGAGAAACCTAAAATAGTTTATAATAGCCTGGAGTTCCTTAAAGAAAACAAAGAAGGCACCAGACTCCCTTTGGGGGAGAAACCTGCTTTTTCTTATGGGTCCCCAAGAGTGTAAACAAACAAGTTCCTCTCAGCTATTAAACTGCTTTTGTATTGTGTTACCTGATTTTCTGACTAAAATAGTTATTGCAACAGAGGCTACTCTTGGGTTTTTAAGGAAGAGTGTAGTTTAGACACTTAGAAATGTCTTTGTTTAAAAAAAAAATTTTTTTTTTTGAGACGGAGACTCTCTCGGTTGTCCAGGCTAGAGTGCAACGGCGCGGTCTTGGCTCACTGCAACCTCCGCCTCCTGGGTTCAAGCAATTCTCCTGCCTCAGCCTCCGGAATAGCTGGGGTTACAGGTGCCTGCCACCATGCCTGGCTAATTGTTATTTTTAGTAGAGACGGGTTTTCACCAGGTTGGCCAGGCTGGTCTCGAACTGCTGACCTCGTGATCCGCCCACCTCAGCTTCCCAAAGTGTTGGGATTACAGGTGTGAGCCACTGTGCCCGGCCAAAAACAAATTTTTTTTTTTTTTTTTTTTTTTTTGAGACGGAGTCTTGCTCTGTTGTCAGGCTGGAGCACAGTGGCGCGGTCTCGGCTCACTGCAACCTCCACGTCCTGGGTTAAAGCGATTCTCCTGCCTCAGCCTCCCAAGTAGCTGGGATTACAGGCACCTGCCACCATGCCCATCTAATTTTTGTATTTTTAGTAGAGATAGGGTTTCATCATGTTGGCCAGGCTGGTCTTGAACTCCTGACCTCGTGATCCACCCACCTCGGCCTCCCAAAGTGCTGGGATTATAGGCATGAGGCACTGCACCTGGCCAAAAACAATTTTTTTTAAAGCATCATGTGGTCTAGCCTCCTTTTTGGAGACCCAGGATTCAGTGTGGGCTCTACCCAGAGCTCAGAGATCCAGTTATGATAGGTAGTACCTATCTAAATAAATTGGTCTCCTTATAGAATCCTATGATAGATTTCTATAATTGTATGTTTGATTTGGTATCCACCTTTAACCTTCCTCTGCACCAGAGTTTTCCTCTCTGTACTTTACGATGTAAATTTTGCTATCTGATTTTTCACCTTAGAGTTGTGTCCTTCAATACACAGATTTAGGAGCTATTTAGCTGACAACTGCCAAGCATAATGAAACAGGTTATCAAGAGTTTGCAAGTCTGACAGAAGGGGGAAAAAAAAAGGAGGTCTGTCTTACCTTTAAGATGTACTTTTATTGGTATAGCTAATATGTCCATGTATTTATGTGTTGTGCACACAATGATTTACTACTAAAAAATATATAAAACAGCTCTAATTAATTGGCTTAAGGAAAAATAAAGCACAAATCAAATACTTTATCAGAAAATGAAAGACTAGTCAAAAGTTTCTCAAGTTTACATGGTTTAAGTAAAATCTTTAATAGATAAGCTACCTTTAAGATTGTTGGTAAAGTACTTACTATTAGAAATGCCTTAAGAATAGCCAGGGTACATTTTTGTTTGCATTTTTTGACCAAGAAATTTCATACGTATCCCTGCCAAATACTATAAGGTGTCAAAATTTGGCATAGGGGTTACAAAACTATAAACCCAGCCCAAAACAGGATGATCTTTGCTTGTGAGCCACCAGGCGCGGTGGCTCATGCCTGTAATCCCAGCACTTTGAGAGGCCAAGACAGGCAGATCACTTGAGGTCAGAAGTTCAAGGCCAGCCTGACCAACATGGTAAAACCCAATCTCTACTAAAAATACAAAAATTAGTTGGGCGTGGTGGCAGGCACCTGTAATTCCAGTTACTCAGAAAGCTGAGGCAGGAGGCACACTTGAACCCAGGAGGCACAGGTTGCAGTGAGCTGAGATCATGTCACTGCACTCTAGCCTGACAGAGCCAGACTTCGTTAAAAAAAAGAAAAAAAAAAAAATCTTTGCTTCTGTAAATATTGATAAGACACTGATATTGGTTTAGTGAAAATAGCTAAGTCTTGAATTATTTAGTAAAACAACCATAACTTCTAATCATGTGGTTTTAGGCAGCCTAGTCCCCAGGCAGGAAGGGGGTTTGTTTGGGGAAAGGGCTGTTATCGTCTTTGTTTCAAAGCTCATCTATAAACTAAGTTCCTCCCAAAGTTAGTACTGTCTATGCCCAGGAATAAACAAGGACAGCCTGGAGATTAGAAGCAAGATGGAGTTAGTTAGGTCAGATCTTTTTCACTGTCTCAGTTATAATTTTGCAATGACAGTTTCTCTTTTTTTTCTTTTTGAGATGGAGTTTCGCTCTTATTGCCCAGGCTGGAGTGCAATGGCACGATCTTGGCTCACGGCAACCTCTGCCTCCTGGGTTCAAGCAATTTTCCTACCTCAGCCTCCTGAGTAGCAGGGATTACAGGTGCTCACCAGCATGCCAGACTAATTTCTTGTATTTTTGTAGAGATGGGCTTTCACAACGTTGGCCAGCTGGTCTCGAACTCCTGACCTCAGGTGATACACTATGCCCGGCCCTGCGGTTTCTCTTTAAAAGGTGGTTTTATAATCAACTATAAAATTCTAACAGGTGCTCTTGAATACAGGTTTCTGATAACTTTAAAGGCTGTGACATCAAAACAGAGGAAAAACTTTCATGACTCATGGAGAGCTGAAATGTTCATGAATATCAAGCAGAACAGGAATTAGCTGCATGAACTGAACTTACAGGAGACTGGTGTAATCTTTTTATTTTTTGCTTAAAATGCTGCTGATTCTTTGTGTTCTTTTTCAGAGTCAAGGAAACTTTTCTTTTGAGCTATTGACAGGTTTTAACAATTTGTTTTTTGAGATGCAGTCTCGCTCTGTTGCCCAGGATGGAATGCAGTAGCATGATCTCAGTTCACTGCAACCTCCACCTTTAGGGTTCAAGTGATTCTTCGTTCTCAAACTCCTGAGTAGCTGGGACTACAGGCACACACCACCACGCCCAGCTAATTTTTTGTATTTTTAGTAGAGACGGTGTTTCACCATGTTTGCCAGGCTGGTCTTGAACTCCTGACCTCAAATGATCCACCCACCTCAGCCTCCCAAAGTGCTGTGATTACAGGCAGGAGCCACCACACCTGAACAGGTTTTAACAATAAAGTATACATACGCTCATGAAAAAAAACTGAAGCATATTTCTCTCCACCTGATTTCTCCAGAATTTGGAAACTATGTGGGAGTATTCTTAACTTACGGCAATATAGTTATCAGCATAAGTGCAAAAAAATCTGTTTTCATTTGTAACAGGACACGATTGGAGAAACTGGTTATTTTACCAAGGTTTTGACTAGAATGGTGTGCTTTCCTTTAAGGAATCCAACTTGACTTATAGAGCCAATAAAAGTCCCTTGGGAAAACTGGTCTCATACCTTGTCTACACAGTCCCTGTACAGGGATCATGGCCTGTGATAAGTAAAGAATGTCACTTTCTGATAGGCCCAGGAGCCCCAAGTTATCTTGGGACATCAAGAGGAAATGAATTCACCCAACTCGTACGTATTTGATGGTACAAATCCATGGCTGGGCTTAGCTTTAAAAAAGTCTTATCTGAGAGTCCTTCTACAGAGCAAAGTTTCATCAAAGCCAATTTTAAAAGCCTATGTGAAAAATAATTATTCTTACTGCACTTTATAGAAATAATATGCCCAAGTATAATAAAGCAAATTGGTCCTACCATGATTTGTCTTTAGTAAAAACGGGAAAGTGTAGAGAGAGAAAAAGTCCGTTTCAAAAACTATAGTACAGTTTGTTGTTGTCGTTTGTTTGTTTTTTTTTTTTTCTCTTGAGACAGTTTCACTCTTGTTGCCCAGGCTGGAGTGCGGTGGTGAGGGAGGAGACCACCCCTCATATTGTCTTACACCCAATTTCTGCCTCCAAAGAAAGAAGAAGTAAAAACTAAAAGGCAGAAATGAAATCCACAAGCAGGCGGCCCGGCGCCACACCCTGGGCCTCGAAGTTAAAAGATCGACCCCTGACCTAATCGGTTATGTTATCTATAGATTACAGACAGTGTATAGAAAAGCACTGTGAAAATCCCTGTCCTGTTCTGTTCCTATCTGATTACCGGTGCATGCAACCCCCAGTCACGTACTGGCTGCTTGCTCAATCGATCGGCTCCCAGCTGAATAAAGCCCTTCCTTCTTTAATTCGGTGTCTGAGGGGTTTTGTCTGCGGCTTGTCCTGTTACAGTGGCACAATCTCGGTTCTCTGCAACCTCCGCCTCCCAGGTTCAAGGATTCTCCTGCCTCAGCCTCCCAAGTAGCTGAGTTTGCAGGCATGTGCCACCATGCCCGGCTAATTTTTTTGTATTTTTGGTAGAGATGGGGTTGGCCATCTGTTGGCCAGGCTGGTCTCGAACTCCTGACCTCAGGTGATCCACCCACCTCTACCTCCCAAAGTGCTGGGATTACAGGTGTGAGCCACTGTGCCCAGCTAGATTCTAGTCTTACCTAGTTTTTCAACTTTTATCATTTTTTACAGTTTGGACTTAATTCTAATTTTTCCTGGCTACAAGTCTGTAAAACAATGTTTTTGGCCAGGCACGGTGGCTCATGCCTGTAATCCCAGCACTTTGGGAGGCCGAGGTGGGTGGATCAGCTGAGGTCGAGAGTTCGAGACCACAGCCTGACTCAACATGGAGCAATCCAGTCTCTACTAAAAATACAAAATTAGCTGGGCGTGTTGGCACACGCCTGTAATCCCAGCTACTCAGGAAGGCTGAGGGAGGAGAATCGCTTGACTCCGGAAGGCAGAGGTTGCGGTGAGCCAAGATCGCACCACTGCACTCCAGCCTGGGCAACAAGAGCAAAACTTCGTCTCAAAACAAAAACAAAAACAAAAAAGAACAATGTTTTCAATTTTTTTTCTTTTCCTTTTTCCCATTTTTCCTAATTTGAAATTACTGAAAACTAAGCTGTGCTTTCTTAAAGCCCTGTGAACTGAAGCTAGACAACTTCAAAAGAAAATAACAGCATACATAAGCCACTTTCATACCTGTATGGACTTCAGAATAATGTGCCCTATCTCACTTTTCCAGGATTATTCTTCTGTTTATTGTAGTTTTTCTCCCTTTCTCCCCCTATTTTTTGTCACAGGACATGAGACCATAACCTGTAAAAATGAGCTTTCCTAGTAACTTGGGACCTACCTGTCTAGGAATAAACTGTCCTAGCTGTGAGAGATCCGATGAAACCTGAGATAAAAGATTCATTTTCTTCTAAAATGCTTTCTCAAAAGTTTTTAAAAAGAAAAGGGGAGAAATGTGAAAGAAAATAAATCTCGGGGTCCCCAAAAATCACTAAGCTAAAGGGAAAAGTCAAGCTGGGAATTGTTTCTGGCGAACCTGCCTCCCATTCTATTCAAAGTCACTGAGATAAATGCGTATCTGATTGCCTCCTCTGGAGAGGCTAATCAGAAACTCAAAAGAAAACAACCATTTGTCTCTCAGCTACCTGTGACCTGAAAGCCCCCTCCCTGCTTTGAGCAGTCCTGCCTTTCCGGACAGAACCAGTGTACATCTTACGTATAATGACTGATGTCTCATGGACTCCCTCAAATGTATAAAACCAACCCCTGGCCAGGCGCACTGGCTCACACCTGTAATCCAAGCACTCTGGGAGGCCGAAGCAGGCGGATCACCAGAGGTCAGGAGTTCGAGGCCAGCCTGGCTAACATGGTGAAACCCCGTTTCTACTAAAAATACAAGAAATTAGCCAGGCGTAGTGGCAGGCGCCTGTAATCCCGGCTACTCGGGAGGCTGACGCAGAGGAGAATCGCTTGAACCCAGGAGGTGGAGGTTGCAGTGAGCCAACATTGCACCACTGCACTCCAGCTTGGGCGACAAGAGCGAGACTCCATTTAAAAAATTAATTAAAAAACCCCTTCCCTGACCACCTTGGGCACATGTCATCAGGACCTCCTGAGGCTGTGTCACAGGCATGCATCCTCCACCTAGGCAAAACAAACTTTCTAAATTAACTGAGACCAGTCTCAGATATTTGGGGTTCACACCCCCTCAGTGCCAGGAGGGTCTATACTGTTCCATAAATATTCCCTTCATGTTTGACTCTGAAGTACTTACTGTTCAATCAAGATATCTTCTCGTCACATACATCCTACTGTCCTTCCAGTCTGATTCAGACAAATGAGGGGGAAGGGAAGGCTGCCTAATTCAGATGTATCCCCCTAATTACCTCCCTTCATTACAGGAAGGAGCCCCACCAACAATATACACTATATAAGTTTTGGTGGATTACTCAGAGACTTGGGAATTGTGCTAAGAGGGTCAGGTTGAATCTGGGCTGTGTCTGGGAGGGACCTGTTACACACTGGTTGCTGAGGGGTGGTGTCTTCCTCCTGCCCTCTGGACAAAGCAAAGAAACAAGTGCAGAGCACGCAGAATAAGCAGGAAGGCTGCCTAGAATTCCAATGGCTTTCTGGTCCCTGTTCTTGTCCCATCCCTTCCTGAGCACTGACTACATCTGGCCCTCACGTTCCCTAAGGGCCCCCTGGATCCCTATAAGGAAGTCCCCTGTTCTGTTTATACCAGCTCAAGTTGGTTTCTGTTACGTGTAACCAAGAATCCTCACTGAAACAAAGCCCAGCTCCGAGCTCCCCTGTGAAGTCTCGCCTGACAGCTGTCCACCCACAAGAGTCCCTCTCCTTGGAATCCTTGAGGTTTTTCATCATGTATGTCACTTGTTATGTCAGTACATATGCTACTTTCTTTTAGCCAATTTTTTTTCTGAAAAATCTAAATATTCACAAAAGTAGAGACAATAACCATGTACCTATCACCCATATTCAACAATAATCCATTTTTTTACCAATCTTTTTTTTTCTTTTTTGAGATAGAGTCTTGCTCTGTTGCCCAGGGTGGAGTGCACTGGTGCGATTTTGGCTCGCTGCAACCTCCACCTCCCGGGTTCAAGCAATTCTGTCTCAGCCTCCCAAGTAGCTAGGACTACAGGCATGTGCCACCACGCCCAGCTAATTTTTGTATTTTTAGTAGAGATGGGGTTTCACCATGTTGGCCAGGCTATTCTCGAACTCCTGACCTCAGGTGATCCACCCACCTCAGCTCCCGAAGTGCTGGGATTACAGGTGTGAGTCACTGTGCCCAGCCCCAATCTTATTTCATTATAACCCCCAGCTCTTTCTTTGCAGAGTGGGAAGGAGTGGAATGTCTTAAGGCAAATCCCAGACCTCATGTGTTAATTCACCCATAAACCTTTCATCTAACTTTTAAAATACAGTCTTGCTTTTCCAACTAGGACTCACAGCTCTAAGAGGATAGGAACTATCTCTTCTGCCTCCTTGGAGCCCAGCATTGTATGCACAATATGTGCTTTTAAATGCCATAACTTCAATGCTATTACACAACACTTGGTCAGAGTTTCATCTGATCCTGAGGACAGTTCCAGGAAGCGGAAAAGGAATTGAGATTATCTCTAAAAGAAGGTAAGATTCAGAATAAACAACTCTGCCCACTGCACTCCAGCCTGGGCGACAGAGCGAGACTCCGTCTCAAAAAAAAAAAAAAAAAAAAACAACTCTGCCAGGATCACCCAGGAAGTCAACAGCCAGGCTAGAAGGAAACTTCCCTAAGATTCTATGCACAGCCAGAAAGGTAAAGGGAGAGGACACAGTGGCTCTGAGGTCACTTGGTGGGTAGCAGCTTCTTAGGGATTTGGTGCCTGTTACCACCACCTAATGACAGCCCTGCACACACTTCAGAGGGTGGTAAGCACTTACCTCCAACAGTAAACTTTGAAATGTTTTTTCAAATGAAAAAAGAAAATTCCATCGTGTTTGTTTCTAATTAGTTTGGTCTTATCAAGCCTTATGCTGGTTCCCACCCTCAAACTGAGTTATATCACTAGACTCTATTATTTTATTACTTATTTATTTATAGACAGAGTCTCGCTGTGTCACTCAGGCTGGAGTGCAGTGGCGCAATCTTGACTCACTGCAACCTCCATCTCCCGGGTTCAAACAAGTGTTGTGCCTAAGCCTCCTGGGATTACAGGCACCCACCACCACGCCCAGCTAATTTTTGTATTTTTAGTTGAGATGGGGTTTCGCCATGTTGGCCAGGCTGGTTTCAAACTCCTGCCCTCCCATGATCCACCTCCCTCGGCCTCCCAAAGTGCTGAGATTACAGGCGTGAGCCACTGTGCCCGGCCTACTCTTGTTGCTCTATGGTGTCGGGCATCATGAGCTAAGTTCTATCTTGCTTTGGGTAGTGGTTAATAAAATTCACTCTGAGTTTCATCCCTATGTGTCCAGATTTCCAAATCAAACCAGCTCTCTTGGGGCTGGGATCCTCCTCAGGAAGTAATCTGTAACTTAGGAAAGGGCAGCCCCAGCCTCAGGTTTCCATTAGAAATGAGGCTTTGTGATCTGAGGAGGAGGAGGACACAGCTCTCCAGGTACAGCCCTGGGGAACGGTCATGGGCCTCAGGCTCCTTCCCACCACAACCACCCCAGGAAGGGCTATGGCCAAGTCTCCCTGTTACTCCCCTACCCATCTTCCCACACCAGTCCGTGCCCTTTGCACCACCTCTCTCCCATCTGTCTCTCTCCTGTCCCTTCACTCTGCTACTATCCTAACTCAGACCCCCCTTATCTCTCACTGGCCCATAGCAAAACGGCCTCCTAATTAACCTCTCCCCTCTCCAGCTCACCTTAGCCACGACAGTAGAGTCCTCTTCCTTAAAGCACAGCGCATCTCACTTCTCTGTGCAGGATCATTCCACTGCTTTTCGTTGCCCATGATAAAATCCATTTCCTGAACACAGCAGTGAAGACCCTCCTCACTGCTTCAACTATTTCTTACTTTAATTCTCACCCCTTGCCATCAGGAACCCTTTGTTCTAGATAACTTGAACCACTTGCTATTTCCTGTAAAAACACGTCTGCCTTTTCCTGCCTCTATGCCATGATTCATGCTTCCCTCGACCTGGAATTCCTTTCCCTGACCCTGCCACATATATAACTTCTACCTATGCTTCAAAGCTCAGCTCAAATACCACCTCCTCCATGCTTCCCTAAAGAGATCTAAGCCTCTCTTGAGGAGTGAAGAGACAAACTTACCTGGAGCTATAATCCATCACTGTGAATCTAGCAGATGAAATAGTTCTAAATAAAACGAGACTCACATTTCTAACTAAGAGACCAGCATACTGAATTCTCCACTACTAATGGGCCACTCTGTCTCCCTCCATCTTTAAGGCAGGGCAGTCTAGACATGGTCAAAAGGAATCGCTTCCTGTGTCAGCCACACAGCTATGGGATGGGTGTGATGGGTAAAGGAAGAGAGATGTAGCCAGGAACACCTTGTGAATACCACGGGCAACCTTCTATGTTTCAAGGATCAGACAACAGTCCTTTGTCATACACAGATAGGAACCGTGCTCAGAACAGGACCCTGTGTGTAGCCTCAGGATGGTGGAGGCAGAGGCCACTCTGACTTCTGCTCAGGGATGCCTGGCAGAGGCAGCATAGTTCCTTGTAAAAATTGCAGAAGAAACCACTCAAATCATTACATGTGAGTCTGCTACAAACAGCTTATAAAACAACAAAACAAAACCAAACAAGCCACTTCAGATCTTGCTATCAGTGCCAACAAGTCTGAATGGAGAGGAAGAATTTAGAGGTTGCAATCCTGACCGTTGCTGAAGACCCCATTTGCTGGAGGCTGTCACTGGGACATTGTAAGATGCTTTGGAGACTCCTAGCTCTCCCCAGGAAAAGGATACAAAAATCGTGGGGTTTTTTTGTTTTTTCGTTTTTGTTTTTGTTTTTTTTTGAGATGGTGTCTTGTTCTGTCATCCAGACTGGAGTGCAGTGGTGTGATCTTGGCTCCCTGCAACCTCCGCCTCCCAGGTTCAAGTGATTCTCCTGCCTCAGCCTCCCAAGTAACTGGGATTACAGGTGCCTGCCACCATGCCTGGCTAATTTTTTTGTATTTTTAGTAGAGAAAGGGTTTCACCATGTTGGTCAGGCTGTTTTCGAACTCCTGACCTCAAGTGATCCGCCCATCTTGGCCTCTCAAAGTGCTGGAATTACAGGCGTGAGCCACCGTGCCCAGCCCCAAAACACTTCTTTTTTTTTTTTTTTTTTTGAGACTAGTCTCGTTCTGTTGCCAGGCTGGAGTGCAGTGACAATCTTGGCTCTTTGCAACCTCTGACTCCCAGGTTCAAGTGACTCTCCTGCCTTAGCTTCCCTAGTAGCTGGGATTACAGGCACGTGCCACCATGCCCGGCTAATTTTTAGTAGAGACAGGGTTTCACTGTGTTGGCCAGGATGGTCTCTATCTCCTGACCTCATGATCCACCCACCTTGTAATCCCAAAGTGCTGGGATTACAGGTGTGAGCCACTGCGCCCGGCCCAAAAACACTTTCATATAGGCTCTGCAGAAGCCTTAAATCTCATTCTGACCTGAGAGCCCTGTTTTTACATAACTCTCTGACCTAGGGAATAAAGGAACACTTTTGAGGCACACTCCAAGCAGGATGGCCCCAAGGTATAATAAGCTACTCTGGCTCTGAAGAGAGGCATCCAATTATAGTGGGCTATGTACCCCTCAAAAATCTAAGCTGGCGGCTGAACACAGTGGATCACACCTGTAATCCCACACTTAGGAAGGCCCAGACAGGTGGATTACTTGAGCCCAGGAGTTCAAGACCAACCTGGGCAACAGAGAGAGACCCCATCTCTACAAAATAAAATTTTTTAAATTAGCCAGGCATGATGGCACACATCTGTAGTCCTAGCTACTCAGAAGGCTGAGGTGAGAGGATCGCTTGAGCCAGGGAGGTGGAGGATGCAGTGAGCCATGATCGCACCACCACATTCCAGCCTGGGTGACACAGCGAGACCTGTCATTCATTCATTTATACATACATACATACATGTCATACATAAATACATAAAATTTAAAAATCTAGCTTACACATGGTTTCATCAGATAGAAGGAAAAGAAAAACAAGTTGAGTTATAATTTAAAAACTGTTCTTAGCATTTATTGATCTTTATCAGCTAACAACTTCAAGGCAGAAATAATTCACAGGCTCAAGTTGGATGAACTGTGTATTGATCTAAATCATGCAATGCTTTTTCAGGGTCTTAGTCAAAATAAGGCCTTGATAATTAGAGCAGGTTAAGAATGGCAGGGTGGCAATGCAAATTATTGCTTTAAATAGCATGAAAGAGAGCAGTATCGTAGCACCCTCTCCACCTCCAACCATTTTTAACTCACAGCACAACTACCTACTTGGTTCAGCTTTGGATGAAAAGCCTCAATATAAATTTTGGCAGCTAATTCTTTTCAGAGCTCTGGTATCAGGAAAAATAATCCTCTCTCCTACCCATGTCACCTATCATGTTTTCCTTGAGAACTTAAAACTGACGCATTTAAAAGTTTAGTTTTGTGTTTAAATTCTTTTTTTTTTTTTTTGAGACGGAGTCTCGCTCTTGTTACCCAGGCTGGAGTGCAGTGACACAATCTCGGCTCACTGCAACCTCTGCCTCCTGGGTTCAAGCGATTCTCCTGCCTCAGGATCCTGAGTAGCTGGGATTACAGGCGTCTGCCACCATGCCTGGCTTATTTTTTGTATTTTTAGTAGAGACAGTTTTACCACATTGGCCAGGCTGGTCTCGAACCCCTGACCTGAGGTGATCCACCCACCTTGGTCTCCCAAAGTGCTGGGATTACAGGCTACAGCCACCGTAGTTTTGTGCTTAAAAGCCCAATTTTGTGCTTAAATTCTAAAGCTTCCTCTGTCAAGGTATTCTCCTTCCCCTTTTGGTTAGGAAGCTTTTTCTGTAAAGGACCAGAGAGTAAATATTTTTGGCTTTGAGGGCCACACAGTCATCTCTTTCATAAGTAACTACTCAAATTTACCATTACAGCACAAAAGCAGCCACAGACAACATTTACACAAGCATGGCTGTGATCCATTACAATTTATTTATGGACACAATAATCTGAATTTCCGGCCAGGCACAGTGGCACATGCCTGTAATCCCAGCACTTTGGGAAGCCAAGGTGGGTGGATCACTTGAGCCCAGGAGTTCGAGATCAGGCTAGGCAACATAGCAAAACCCTGTCTCCATTAAAAATACAAAAAAATTAGCAGGCGTGGTGGCACATGCCTGTAATCCCCGCTACTCAGGAGGCTGGGGCACGAGAATATCTTGAACCTGAGGGGCAGAGGTTGCAGTGAGCCGAGATTACGCCACTGCACTCTGGCCTGGGTAACAGAGCGAGACTCGGTCTCAAAAAAATAAAAATAATAATAAATTGAATTTTGTATAATTGTTACATGTCACAAAATTTTGAAAACTATTCTTAGCCTGCAAGCCATACAAAAACAGGCAGCAGGCCAAATTTGGCCCATGAACCAGTTTGCTCACACCTGTGTTAACGGCTTGTTGTTTTCATCCTATGTTAGTGTTTTGTCTTTCTGACCCAATGCTTAACAGAATTTGTAGGGAGAAAACTTTTTTCAAATTTGCTTGCTTTCAGCACCCATTCATTCTCCGCATCTCCTGGTAACAAAGCCCCTCGTTTTCATTTGGGATACGCTCCTCCCCAGCATCAAGTGTTTCTGCTAGGGTGTTCACCAAGAGGCGCCATCTGTTGTGCCACAGTGGTGAGTGTATAACCCAGAGTGGCCCACCAGGCAACACTAGTCCCCTGGACACAGTGAATGATCCAGGAATGGGCAAGCACTCCAAGCAGAGGCACTGCCAATCAGTGGTTCAAACGCTGATCTGGATGCCAGGAAGAGTGGGTGGAGTACTTTCCCTGGGATAGGCAGCACTAAGGACTAGATGTGTCTGGGGCTAGTGAGGTCCATCCTGCCTCCAATTAAGAGAATCTGACTGAAAAGGAAGCCCACACAAGAATGAACAAAGATGAGAGGTGACCTGAGGCCATCATTTCAACCTCATATTCATCCCTGCCTTCCGACTTCTTGGTGACCCAAACCATACATCCCCTCTTCTGATTAAGTAATCTTGAGTTGGTCGGGCGCGGTGGCTCAAGCCTGTAATCCCAGCACTTTGGGAGGCCGAGACAGGTGGATCACAAGGTCAGGAGATCGAGACCAGCCTGGCTAACATGGTGAAACCCCGTCTCTACCAAAAAAATACCAAAAACTAGCCGGGCGAGGTGGCGGGCGCCTGTAGTCCCAGCTACTCGGGAGGCTGAGGCAGGAGAATGGCGTAGACCCGGGAGGCGGAGCTTGCAGTGAGCTGAGATCCGGCCACTGCACCCCAGCCAGGGCGATAGAGCAAGACTCTATCTCAAAAAAAAAAAAAAAGTAATCTTGAGTTGGGTTTCTGCCACACCAAAGAATTCTGACTAATAAACTATGTCACTATGTCACATCCGATTCTGTTTGAAAGTTGGCAGGGTAGTGATTCATGCACAAAACAATGATACTGGCTGTGTTCCACTATATACAAGAGTCATTTACAGATATGTCTCTTTCCCATTAGACTCAGCTCCTGGAGGGCACAATTCATTTATGAGCCCATTCTATGCCTAACAAGTAATTCACCTAGTACCTTGCACTTGGCAGGTATTCTATAAATATTTTACAAAATGAATTACTTCTCTTTGATGGGGGAAAAGACTGTGAGGAGGTAGGCGAATAGACACGGAGGAGCATATACCTGTACCTACCTATGACTGTAAGAATGTCACCCGGAGATTTCAGAGAAACTTACTCCCCAAAGGGGTAACAGCTCTATACCCACCCCGATCAACAGCTCACAAATCACATACACCAGGCTAAACTGCACAAATTGCTTCTCCCTTTGAACACCCAGGGGAAATAGAATGCAATGTTCTGTATAATACCAGGACAAATCACAGTGGACCAGTTGAGCTAGCCAAGCTGAACTTATTTTGCCCAAGAAGTCCTGCTCCATTATGGCAGAGACAAATCACTTCAGGAATGAGGGTGAGAACGTGCTTGCCTTTGTGTCCCCACCTGATGCAGACATATTAGAAATGTAGGAAAGCGGCCGGGCGCGGTGGCTCAAGCCTGTAATCCCAGCACTTTGGGAGGCCGAGGCGGGTGGATCACGAGGTCAGGAGATCGAGACCATCCTGGCTAACATGGTGAAACCCCGTCTCTACTAAAAATACAAAAAAACTAGCCGGGCGTGGTGGCGGGCGCCTGTAGTCCCAGCTACTCGGAGGCTGAGGCGGGAGAATGGCGTGAACCCGGGAGGTGGAGCTTGCAGTGAGCCGAGATCGCGCCACTGCACTCCAGCCTGGGCGACAGAGCGAGACTCTGTCTCAAAAAAAAAAAAAAAAAAAGAAATGTAGGAAAGCTACCATGTGTACAACCAAGGCAATGTACCAAACTAGGACCAGGACATACTCACCCAGTTGAAGAAAGATAACCGAAAAATGTTCAAAAGGCTACTACCTCGGTGGAAAAACAGTAACTAAATGGTACCTGAAAACAGCTAACCTTCCTCAAAATACCACGAGGCACTTCTCACTTAAAACTTTGTAAGTACGGGAATACCTACGTTTAAATCACTGACATATTTCTAAGAAGGAATGTATGAATCAAATTGATGTAATTTGCTTGCCTTTTTCAAGATTCTATGAAAACTTATATTTGAAGAATCCTACCTACAGTGAATGCTTTGAAAGAGCAAAACATTGGCCCCAGCGCACCTTTGTTATCTCGGCTCACTGCAAGCTCCATCTCCCGGGTTCACGCCATTCTCCTGCCTCAGCCTCCCAAGTAGCCGGGACTACAGGTGCCCGCCACCTCGCCCGGCTAGTTTTTTTGTACTTTTTAGTAGAGACAGGGTTTCACCATGTTAGCCAGCATGGTCTCGATCTCCTGACCTCGTGATCCACCCGCCTCGGCCTTCCAAAGTGCTGGGATTACAGGCTTGAGCCACCGCGCCCGGCCTTGTACATTAGTTTTAATTAGAGCAGGGAACACCCAGAAATCACTATCAACCTGGACTAGGTAATGGGACCACCAACTAGCCCCCAGCACTGAGCAGGAGAGGATGATGTCCCTTGACATCTGCATGACTGTGGTGAGAGTGGATGCTTCAGAGGCAATGACTCTGGACCCGTCTGGGAGGTCACTGAGCCCATGTCTACCCCCTAAACGAGGCTAGGAGAGGACAGTTGGCCCAGCAGCAATAGCACTGTTACAGTTGTGTGCCAGGGAGCTATTTTTCTGCCTGAGGGAGCCAACCTCCTAACCAGAGTAGCCTTGGTTCCTACCCTACCGTGGTTTATAGGATCAGCTTTTCAAAGGACTCTCTGAACTTCCCTTGGATCCTTCTAATGAATAAGTTTTAAGAAGCTTAAACCAAGTCAGGCTGGTTTCTGTTGCTGGTAATCATAAAAACCTCTACCAATTTATCTAAGCAACATGTAAAATGCATTAAGTGCCTACTACGTGTCAAGCACTATTCTAAGTGCTTTGTATGTGTTAATTAATCTGCACACAACCCTTTAGGTAGGTTCTGTTTTCTCTATTTTCCTGAGGTTTGGAGAAGTTAAATGAGTCATCCAAGGTTACACAATAAGTAGCACAGTCATGATTTGAACCTTCAACTTTATCATTGTGATAGAGTGGAAAAATAGGGGCTACCATATTTCATAGCTCCTCCCAACAAGAGATGGAGACTTCACTCTACTTTTTAAATCTTGGCTTGAAACACATGACTTGCTTTAGCCAACAGGACATGAACAAACGTGACATAAGCAGAGGCTTAAAGGGTACTTGAGTACTAAGGTTTACCCCCACTTGCTACTGGAAGAAACCAGGGCTTTAGCCTCACAGAGGATGGAGAAAGAGGACCTGCCAACCCACAGAAAAAGTAATAAATTGTATAAAGTAGTAAATTGTTATTTTAATCTACTAAGTTTTGGAGGCTTGTTACATAGCAAATGGTAATTGAAATAATCAAGTCTAGCCTAGCAGCTCATGCCTGTAGTCTCAGCACTTCGGAAGGCTGAGGCAGGAGAATTGCTTTAGCCTAGGAGGCCAAGGCTACAGTGAGCCATGACTGCACCACTGCACTCCTAGTCTGGGCACCACAGCGAGACCCTGTCTCAAAAAGAAAAAGAAAAAAACACTAAGCTATCTCCAGCAAATAAATATCAACAAATAAGAACAAACAAAAATTTGAGGCAGAGAAAAGACCTCTTTACTCTTCCCTATTTTTCCTAAAGGACAGAAGAAGAAATGAAGTTGAAATTTCATCAGGGAAGAATATATTTAGACCAGAGGTAGAACTGGCCATGAGGAAGCCCATACGCAGGGACAAGGAGACTGTTCTCTCTCATTTTCACCTGAACTCAGGTTTCCAGGAATCATTTACTCACTGTGCTGCTTGCTCGGGAACTGCTTGTGCACAAGTACCATTCCACAGTCCAGGCCTTACAGTTAATTCTTCCAGGGCTTCTGCAGAAGACTTGTAAACAACAGGAGTCTGAAATGCTGAGCAGCCAGGCCAGCCCACACAGAAGTCCTTCTAGTGACTTGCCTTTCTTGGCTGTGCAAGTGGTAAACTCTCCACTAAAGACATCTGTTCAGAGACCCATCTGGCTCACAAAGCAGCTCTTCATGCCAAAGAGCAACAATTGGTGAAGTCAGAAAAGAAAGCCCTAAGATGGTGGGGGCAGCACTAGGCGGAAGGGAAAAGAAAGCTGGTTGTTCCAGGAATGTGCTGAAACCTCCCTCTCCTTGGAGCAGAAATAAAGTTAGAGCTCTTCATTGAAAAACACAGGGCATGCTCCATAGTAGGTACATAGTAGAGAAAAACACAGGACTACAAAGAAACACTGTATTAAGAGCAAGAGACACGGGTCCTTCGCCCAGTTTCACAAGTTGACTCCTGTGTGTTCTGGCACAAGTTAATCATACATCCAACCATGTAACAAACCTTCAAAGAACAACTGTTTTCTACTATCATCTTCAGGACTGAAGATACATACACAGCAATTAGACATGTTCCCAGATTTGAAGAAACTTACAGGTTAATGAGAGACAAATAGATGAACTTCCTATTTTACACATATAGAAACCAAAGCTCAGGTTTTAATCACTCTGGTTTTTAGTTTCCTTATAAATCATATAAAGAAACAGGGAAGGCAATTAGCATTTGTTAGAGCTTTCTATATGCAAAACATTTTGCCAGTTGCTTTCCATATGTAATTTCTTAATCCTTACAGCAACCTCTGAGTAGGCACGCAGACTCCATTTCACAGAGGATGGGATGCCTTTACTCCACCAGACGCTCCTACAACACTGACCTCACTCGTCCTTCCACAGTGGTAGACTGCATATGTCAACTGCAGCCTAGAACATAACTCCGTGCTTAAGAAATGTTCATTTCTCCTCTCCTTTCAGCTACTCCTATTTCCTAGAAACTAATACATTAGGCCGGGCGTGGTGGCTCACGCCTGTAATCCCAGCACTTTGGGAGGCCAAGGTGGGTGGATCACGAGGTCAGGTGATCGAGACCATCCTGGCTAACACGGTGAAACCCCGTCTCTACTAAAAAAAATACAAAAAACTAGCCGGGCGATGTGGCAGGCGCCTGTAGTCCCAGCTACTCGGGAGGCTGAGGCAGGAGAATGGCTTGAACCCAGGAGGCGGAGCCTGCAGTGAGCCGAGATCCGGCCACTGCACTCCAGCCTGGGCGACAGAGCGAGACTCCGTCTCAAAAAAAAAAAAAAAAAAATTACCTGGGTGTGGTGGTGGGCACCTGTAGTCCCAGCTACTTGGGAGGCTGAGGCAGGAAAATGGCGTGAACCTGGGAAGTGAAGTTTGCAGTGAGCCAAGATTGTGCCACTGTACTCCAGCCTGGGCGAAACAGAGCAAAAACTCCGTCTCAGAAAAAAAAAAGAAAAAGAAAAAAAAAAGAAACTAGTACATTAAAATATTCTAACATGGAACTCAGAGGTCTTAAAAAGCCACAGATTAAGGACTAAACTGCTGGAAAAACTGTTTCCCCCTCAAACCAATGACTACTTCTTATTGATGCTTTCTTGTCAGTAGAAAGAGGACAAGATGGCAGCCAATACACTTAGAAAGCAGGTGGCTTTCTATATTTAGCACTCTTTTTTTCTTTTGGAGACAGAGTTTCGCTCTTGTTGCCCAGGCCGGACATGGCGCAATCTCGGCTCAATGCAACCTCTGCCTCCCGGGTTCAAGCAATTCTCCTGACTCAGCCTCCCAAGTAGCTGGGATTATAGGCGCCCACCACCACGCCCAGCTTAATTTTTGTATTTTTAGTAGATGGGGATTTCACCATGTTGGCCAGGCTGGTCTCGAACTCATGACCTCAGGTGATCCACCAACCTTGGCCTCCGAAAGTGCTGGGATTACAGGTGTGAACAGCCATACCCAGCCTACAGTTAGCATTTTAAGTGTATACTTTCATGCATTTTCAAAAATGTTTACACCTGTGAACCTATTACCACAAACAAGATTTAGTATTTCTATTACTCCAGAAAAGTTCCCTTACGCACTTTGATGTTAACCTATCCCCACCTCTAGACCCTCAGGCAGTCACTGATCTGCTATATGTTACTGTGGATTGTCTGTTCTAAAATTTCGTATTAGCAGGCTCTCACAGTATGTACTCTTCTGTACAGGGCTTCTTTCCCTTAGCATGTTTCTGAGATTCACTGAAGTTATATGTATCAATAGTTTGTTTTTATTGCTGAGTTGTACTCCATTGTTTGAATATATCAGTATATACCCACTCATCTGGTAATAAATATTTTTGTTGCTTCTAATTTGGGGCAATTATAAAACAAAGCTGCTATGAACATTTGTGTAACAAGTCCTTGCACGAGCTAATGTTTTCATTTATCTTAGGTAAATACCAATAAGTGCAGTTGATGGTGGTGTAATTTAATTTTAAAACAAATTTTAATACCTGTTTTCCAAAATGGTTGTCCTCTCTCTGAATGTTTTTAAGAATTTATTACTGGTGTTCAGCAACTTATTTTACAGCTTTACTGATATGTAATTTTCATATAATAAACTACATACACTTAAAACGTACCATTTAATGTGTGTGTGTGTAAAACCATCACCACAATCAAGATAATAAACATGTCCATCACACCCAAAAGCTTCCTCTTGTTCCTTTGTAATTGTTTCCTTTCTCTCCTGCCCTCAGTACCTGGGCAACCACCGATTTGCATTTTGTCCCTAAAGATAAGTTTGTAGTTTCTAGAATTTTACATAAATGGAATCATGTGTATCCTTTTTTGTCTTACTTCTCTCATTCAGCATAATTCTCTTTAGATTCATCCAGGTCTTGTTGCATGTATCAATGGTTTCTTCTTTCTACTGCTAAGTAGTATGCCATAGTATGGAAATACCATAATTTATTTATCCATTCAATTGTTAATGGATATCTTTTGGCTATTACAAATAAAACTACTATGTACGTATATGTACAAGTATCTGAATGGGCATATTCCTTCATTTCTTTACAGTAAATTATAGGAGTGAAATAGCTAAATGTATATTCAGTAAATGTTTAACATCTTTGAAACTGATAAACTGTTTTCCAACATGATTATACCATTTTACATTCCTACCAGCAGTGTAAAGTATCTTTATTAAAGTTCTCTAGTAAAGTGTCTGTTCAAATCTTTTACCTATTTGTATTGAGTTGTTTCTTTTTACTAAGTTATAAGAGGTCTTCATCAAATATTCTAGATAAAGTTCTTTGTCAGATATATGTTTTGCCAATATCATCTCTTGGTCTTTCCATTTCTGTCAGTGTCTTTCCACCACTCCCCACCCCCACCAGACAAGGTCTTGCTCTGTCCTCCAGGCTGGAGTGAAAGATTATGGCTCACTGCAGCCTCGAACTCCTGGGCTCAAGCAATCCTCCTGCCTCAGCCTCCCAAGTAGCTGGGACCATAGGCGCACACCATCAGGCCCAGCTAAATTTTTCTTTTTTTAGTAGAGATGATGTCTTGTTATATAGACCAAGCAACCCTTCTGCCTTAGCCTTCCAAAGTGCTAGGACTATAGGTATGAGCCACCACACATCAGCCCTGTCAGTATCTTTTGAGAATCAAATATTTTAGGTATAGATAAAATTCTCAATTGATTGATTTTTCTACCTAGGGCATGCCTTCTCCCATTTAAAAACTGCCAAAACATGGGTCACTAAGATAGTCTCCAGTGCTTTCCTCTAGAAGTTTTTATAGCCTTAACTCTTACAGTTAGACCTATGATCTACAGTGAGTTAACTTTTGAATATGGTATGTGGTAATAGGTAATGGTCAAGGTTCATCTTTGTGCATATGCATACCTAATTGTTCCAGCATCATGTGTTAAAAAGATTATCCTTCCCCTATTGAACTACCTTGGAATTTCATCTGCCAAAAATCAATTGACTATATAGGTATGTGTCTAATTCCGGACTCTTCATTCTGTTCTACTGACTTATTATGTTTGTCTTTACACCAATACAACACTCTATAACTATAGCTTTATAATAATTTTCTTTTTTTTCCTTTTTTTAAAGAGACAGGGTCTCCTTATGCTGCCCAGACTAGAGAGCAGTGGCTATTCATAGGTGTGATTCCACTACTAATCAGCACTGGAGTTTTGACCTGTTCCACTTCCAACCTGGGTCAGTTCACCCTTCCCTAGGTAACCTGTTAAGTCTTCTGTTCATGGGAGGTCACCACATTGATGCTGAACTTAGTGCAAACACCCAACTGGCATTAACACACTACAGCCCAGAACTCCTGGGCTCAAGTGATCCTACCGCCTCAACCTCCCAAGGAGCTGTGACTACAGGTGTGCACCACCACACCTAGCTATAATAAATCTTAAAATCAGGTAGTCTAAGTCCCCAGCTTTTTCTTTTCTCAATGTTGTCTTAGCTATTCCAGGTCCTTTGCATTTTCATGTAAATTTTAGATATAATTTGTTAATTTGACAAAAAAGGCTGCTGGGATTTTCAATATGATGGCTTTAAATCTACAGATCAATTAATATATCAATTGCCTACATAGCAATCATAGGGTTAGCACTTAAAGCAAAACTGTTACCTTAACAACACGAGTCTTCTCATCAATAACATATTTATTCATGTCTTCTTTAAATTCTCCATTTATTTAGGCCTTCTTTAATTTATTTAGGTCTTCTTTAAATCTTCTTAGGAATGTTTTGTGGTTTCTGGTATTAAGGTTTTGATATCTTTTGTCAAATGTGTCCCTCAGTATTTCCTATTTTTTGATATTATGGTAAACAGTGTTTTTTTCTCACATCAATTCCCAGTTGTTTACTGCCAGCACAGCCCCTCCTTTCCTGAGACTCCAGTTACTTGTATGTTCATCAGCATGACATTGTCTTACCTGCCTCTGAAATTGGCCCATAGGTCTCATTCTTTTCTTGCCCTTTCCCCCAGATTCCAATTACATGTAACTTAGACTACTTGAATCTTGTCCCACAGGTCTCTGAGGTTCTGCTCTTTATCTCTTTCTAGTCTTTTCCTCTTTGTGCTTCAGTTTCTATAGCTCTATTAGAGCATCTTCAGGTTAACTGGTCCTTTCTTATGTAGGGACTAATCTGCACAAGAAAATCAATTTTTCACTTCAGATACTGAAATTTTCATCCATAGAAATTTCACGGTTCTGGCCAGGCACGGTGGCTCACGCCTGTAATCCCAGCACTTTGGGAGGCCAAGGCAGGTGGATCACGAGGTCAGGAGATCCAGACCATCCTGGCTAACATGGTGAAACCCCCCCTCTACTAAAAATAAAAATACAAAAACATTAGCCGGGCGTGGTGGCGGGTGCCTGTAGTCCCAGCTACACGGGAAGCTGAGGCTGGAGAATGGCCTGAACCTGGGAGGCGGAGCTTTCAGTGAGCCGAGATCCTGCCACTGCACTCCAGCCTGGGCGACAGAGCGAGACTCCGTCTCAAAAAAAAAAAAAAAAAGAAAGAAATTTCACGGTTATTTTTATCCTCCATTTCTCTGCCTATATACTCATCTTTCCCTTTAAATACTTGCGCATATATTTATAACATCTCTTCTGTTTTTTTTCTTTTTTTTTTTTTAAGTACAGATGGGGTTTCACTATGCTGCCCAGGCTGGTCCACCACGCCTGGCCTCATATCTCTTAAAGTCATTTTCTGCTAATTCCATTATCTCTTTCATTTCTGGATCTCTTCCTACTGATTGATTTTTCTTTTGGTATGGCTTGGCTTTTCCTGCCTCTTTGCCAGTCTGGTAATTGTTTTTATTAGATGCTGGACACTGAATTTGAGTGTTTGGATTCTGTTGTCTTCGAGTGTTAAACTTTGTTTTGCCATGTTGTTAGGTAACTTGTAGATCAGACTGACCTTTCAGAGACTTGTTTTATTGGACAGCTTTTAAAAACTTTTCCCTGGAGCCAGTTTAACCTGGTAACTAAGGTGACTTTTCTGGGGTCTCTATTGCGTTTCATTTATGTTCAATTATGGCTTTCCATTCTGAATGGTTGGAACTTGAACTTCTCACAGCCCCGTGTAAACTCCGGGAATTGTTCAACATATAGCTCCTTGGTAATTTTCTGTCCGGTCTGATGGACTTTCACCCTGCACATGTGCAGATCAGTATTCACCAACAGACTCGAGGGGATTTATACGCCAGATGCAGTGGCTTATACCCGTAATCCAGCACTTTGGGAGGCTGAGGCAGGAGGACTACCTGAGTCCAGGAATTTGAGACCAGCCTGGGCAACAGAGCCAGATCCCTACTCCACAAAAAATCTAAAAATTATCCAGACATGGTGATGCACATCTGTAGTCCCAGCTACTTGGGAGGCTGAGGTGGCAGGATTGCTTGAGCCTGGGAGTTCAGGCTGCAATGAGCTGAGATCGAGCCACTGTACTCCAGCCAAAGTAACAGAGCAAGTTCCTGTCTCAAAAAAGGGGGATGGGGGTGGGATTTAAGAAGTACTTCCAGGCAAAAAGCTGAAGCAATCATAGGGATTACTGCTTCTGTTTCTTATCTCTCACTGATCACAGTCCTACCTTATCTGTTGTTCAGAGTCTGATTACAACTGTTTCACATGTATGTTTTTCAGTTTTATAGCTGTTTATGGTGAGAGGGCAAGTCCTTCACCAGTAACTCCTAATAATTTCAGAAGAGGAAGTCTAGTTTTCTTTTTAAATGTTAGCTCTGAGTTTCCTCGGCTCTTGTCAGAATAGTGGCTAGTTTTGTTTTTTTTTTAGACAGAGTTTCACTCTTGTTGCCCAGGCTGGAGTGCAATGGCGCAATCTCGGTTCACCGCAACCTCTGCCTCCCAGATTCAATCGATTTTCCTGTCTCAGCTTCCCACATAGCTGGGATTACAGGCATGCACCAACACGCCCGGCTAATTTTTTGTATTTTTAGTAGAGATGGGGTTTCTCCATGTTGGTCACGTTGGTCTACAACCCCCAAACTCAGGTAATCCACCCGCCTCAGCTTCCCAAAATACTGGGATTACAGGTGTGAGCCACCGCGCCCAGCCAATAGTCTGTAGTTCTTAACAATGCAGTTTGACGGCCCCAGGTTGAAATTAATAGATGCACAAAACTGAACCATATGTACAAGCTGTAAGCTGGTCATGCAAATTCCAACTACCAGTCTATCACGGACAGAAATTTTTCAATATTTTGAGAAATTTTCCCTGGAATGAGAGGGAACACTTGTACAACTTTCTTCTTTGTGCTTCATTTTCTATTTCTTTCCTCCCCACAAATCCCACTAGGGACAAGCTGCCATTACTCCTCTTTCTAGACAGCCCACCTAGCTACTCATTCTACCCCCAATGCACTGTTTCCCAAAGTGTGGCTATGGACACAGCATAAGAACTAGCACTTAACTTAAGAACCAGTGTCTAGCACATCATATAACATGGATGAACCATGAAGACATTATTCTAACTAAAACAAGACAGTACCTAAAGGACAAATACTGCATAATTCCACTCATATGAGGTACCTAGAGTAGTCAAACTCAGAGAGATAGAAGGTAGATTGGTGGTTTCCAACGGATGGGGAAAGGGGGAAATAGTGGGGGTTTTTTTGTTTTGTTTTTTTTGAGATGGAGTCTTGCTCTGCCACCCAGGCTGGAGTGCAGTGGCACAATCTCAGCCCACTGCAACCTCTGCCTCCCAGGTTCAAGGGATTCTCATGCCTGTCCTCTCAAGTACCTGGGATTACAGGTGTGTGCCACCACGCCTAGCTAATTTTTGTAGTTTTAGTAAAGATGGGGTTTTCGCCATGTTGGCCAGTCTGGTCTTGAACTCCTGACCTTGGATGATCTGCCCACTTCGGCCTCCCAAAGTGCTGGGATTACAGGCATCAGTCACCACACCTGATGAGAGCTGTTAAATAGATACAGAGCTTGAGGTCCGCAAGATGAAAAAAGTTCTGGAGATGGATGGTGGCGATGGCTGCACAACAATGTGAATATACTTAAAGCCTCTGAACTATACACTGAAAACTTGAGAAAATGGTAAACTTTATGTATATATTTTTTTACAATTAAACTTTTTTTTTTTTTTTTTGGAGACAGAGTCTCTGTTGACCAGGCTAGAGTGCAATGGCATGATCTCAGCTTACTGCAACCTCTGCCCCTCAGGTTCAAACAATTCTCTTGCCTAAGCTACCTGAGTAGCTGGGATTACAGGCATGTGCCACCACGCCCAGCTAATTTTTGTATTTTTAGTAGAGACAGGGTTTCACCATGTTGGCCAGGCTTGTTTCAAACTCCTGACCTCAAGTGATCCACCCGCCTCGGCCTCCCAAAGTGCTGGGACTACGTGCATGAGCCACTATGCCCAGCTAATTGCCTATTTTTAAATTTTCAGGTCCCTGTGCCCTACCCCAGACCTACTGAATCAGAACACCCTCCAACACTTGCAAACACTGTCATAATTAAGTGACCTTGACCTGAAAGCTCAGTATCTGGAAGAAGTAAGACTAACAAAAAGAACACTAGGGGAGAGAAGGGGGACGTTAAAAAAAAAAAAATGCATCCAGGAGTCAGCCATGTCAAAGGTGGCTCCACTTAGTGCTCAGCTTGCTCACCTGTGATGTATCACCTACTCTATGGGGTTTGTAAGCTGTCCATTCAGTTCCACCAGCCCACCCTAGTCCACTCATCCCCTCTTCAGCTCTCCTCCCTACACCAGTCACTGTTGACAGTGCTGCGGCAGAAGGGACATGGCCGACAGCACCATGTTTACCAATTTCCTGTTCTCTGGCTTCATCTTTTTAAAAAGCAACTATACCAAGGTATAATTTATATACTATAAAATGCAGTCACATTAGTGGACAGTTGACTTTCAACGAATGTATATACCCATGTATCCATCACCATTGTCAAGATGTAACATTTGCCCTTCCCACCATCTTGGATCCTATGGAGGTCTGCTGGGAACAGGACTTCTAAAAGGAAATATGTGGAAGGCTGTGGTGCAAGGCCATTTTTGCTGGCTATAAGCAGGGTATCTGGAACCAAAGGGAGCAGACAGTTCTTCCTAAAGTTGAAAGTGTTTATGCCCGAGATGAAACACAATTCTATTTGGGCAAGAGATGCGCTTACGAATACAAAGCAAAGAACAATACAGTAACTCCTGGCGGCAAACCAAACAACACCAGAGTAATCTGGAGAAAGGTAACTTGGGCCCACAGAACCAGTGGCATAGTTTATGCCAAATTCTGAAGTTCTCTTCCCGGTAAGGAATCCAAGTGATGTTGTACCCCTCAAGGATTTTTTTTTTTTTTCAGACAGAGTCTCACTCTTGTCACCCAGGATGGAAAGCAGTGGCGCGATCTCGGCTCACTGCAACCTCCGCCTCCTGGGTTCAAGCCTCTCCTCCCTCGGCCTCCTGAGTAGCTGGGATTACAAGCACCTGCCACCACGCCCGGCTAATTTTCTGTACTTTTAGTAGAGACGAGGGTTCGCCATGTTGGCCAGGCTAGTCTCGAACTCCTGAACTCAGGTGATCCGCCCGCCTCAACCTCCCAAAATGCTGGGATTACAGGCGTGAGCCACCGCGCCCGGCCCCCCTCAAGGATTTAAACTAATGAGAAGTCAATAAATATAAGTGGATTTGTGCTCTTGAAAAAAAAAAAGATGTAACATTTGTGTCACCCCAAAAAGTCCCTTCATGCCCCTTTAATCTCTCCCTAGACCCCTCAGGCAACCACTGATCTACTTTCTGCCACTATGGATTTGTTGTTATTCTCTCTGTAATTTCATATAAATGGAAATAGTTTGGGCTGTTTTGTGTCTGGCTTCTTTCACTCAGCATAAATGTTCCTGAAATTCAACATTACGTGTATCAGTAGTCTGTTCATTTTTATTGTTGAAGAGTATTCTATTGTATAGATATACAACAATTTGTTTCTCTCTTTGCCTGTTGAAGGATATTTCAGTTGTTTCTACAAGAAATACAGCTTCTTTAAATATTTGTGTGGATATATGTTATCTTTTATCTTGGACAAATGCCTAAGATGGTATGCTCACATGGTTAAGTCTATGTGTACCTTTATTAAAATAAATCAGTTTATTTCTTTTTTAATGTGTTTTGTTGTTGTTCCGGTTGTTGTTTTGAGACGGCATCTTGCTCTGTCGCCCAGGCTGGAGTGCAGCAGTGCAATCTCAGCTCACCACAACCTCCACCTCCTGGGTTCAAGCAATTCTCCTGCGTCAGCCTCCCAAGTAGCTGGGATTACAGGAGCTCGCCACCATGGCTGGCGGCTAATTTTTGTATTTTTAGTAGAGACAAGGTTTCACCATGTTGGTCAGGTTGGTTTCGAACTCCTGACCTCATGATCCACCCGCCTGCCTGGGTCTCCCAAAGTGCTGGAATTACAGGCGTGAGCCACTGCACAGAGCAATAAATCAGTTTCTTTTATAGCAAAACTCATATGCAGCTGGCCAGTCCTGACTTTGGGCATATGCACAATCTAGTCCAGTGAAAAGTGACACCAGAGACTGGATAACTAAGTTCTGGCTGAGGCTCTTAGCTGGACTTCCAGGGTGACTATGACTATGTCCATCACAGTTACAGGCAATAGATGTAGCAAGACCAAAAAGAGGGTAGGAATTGCTGCCCCAGCCACCAAACTAAACAATGACTTTTAATAAAATATTTAACATGTTATTAAAAGGCTTTTACATGAAAACAAAACGTACAAAAAAGAGGAAGCAACAACCTTTGGATTATATCTAAACTTCAAAGCACAACAACTAGCAAATAACTTCTTACCTCTGTGCATGATCTTGTGCTTCTCCCTCAGATATGTCAGGCCTTTTATTACCTAGAGGAACGGGAATGTAAAAGAAGACAAAATACTGGTCATTAGAAAAATAATCTATTTTAAAATATTCTAGGAAAATACTTCATTTATCATCATCACAAATTTGCCCTCCTTTTTTTTTTTGAGACAGAGTTTCACTCTTGTTGCCCAGGCTGGAGTGCAATGGTGCAATCTTGGCTTACCACAACCACCCCATCCTGGGTTCAAGCAATTCTCTTGCCTCAGCCTCCTGAGTAGCTCGAATTACAGGCATGCACCACCATGCCTAGCTAATTTTGTATTTTTAGTAGAGATGGGGTTTCTCCATTTTGGTCAGGCTGTTCTCGAACTCCCGACCTCAGATGATCTGCCCGCCTCCACTTCCCAAAGTGCTGGGATTACAGGCACGAGCCACCGCACCCAGCCCCTTATTTTTTATTCTTTTGTTTCATTTTCTTAACCTGCCTTATCAAGCAACCATCTTTTTACATGGTATATAGAGTTGTTTTGTTTTCAGACAGGGTCTCGCTCTGTCACCCAGACTGAAGTGCAATGGCACAATTATGGATTATGGCTCACTGCAGCTGAGTCTCAAGTGATCCTCCCACCTCAGCTTTCCAAGTAGCTGGGACTACACGTGTGCACCACCACGCCCAGCTATTTATTTTTTTGTAGAAGTGAGGTCTCATCATGTTGCCCAGGCTGGAGCTGAACTCCTGGGCCTCCCACCTCGGCCTCGCAAAGTGCTGGGATTACAGGTGCAAGCCACTGTGCCTGGCCCCTGGTTTTCAAGACACACAGATTTTAATATAAAGGAAGTCACATTTCTCATTCTAATGCGACAGAGACAACAGTGTCTATAGACTCCAAACAGGGAAGAGTCTACTGAGAAAATGCCACTTTTTTAAATAAACTTTCCCCTCATTGACTTCCCATCTTCCTTTCTTGTTCATTTCCTACCAACTCATTAACTTATCAATGAGGAACTTAGAAGAAAACCTTCATAACATACTCACAGCAATGCTAACTTTTCCTAAAATTTGTTCAGGAATTCTTCCAGCTTTCTTCAGGACTTGATCCAGAGAACCTCCATCCTAAGAATGAGAATACCAGACCAGTTAGTGACAATGTTTCCAACTATTCTTTCAAGGGATAACTTTCGGGAAGAAAATGAATCTTTAAACCTCATGAGGAAAGTGAATCTCAGGCAAATCCTCCTAAAAGGTTAAGAGTAAGCACCCATTGGTTTATTGCTGACATCAAATATGGCATGAATGCAAACCACTGTGGGAGGTGTCAAATAACAACTCTAATCCCATGAATATCATTCAATTACTAATTAAGTAGTCACAAAAAGGCCTGATTTGCACTGAAATAACAATATAATATAGTGGTTTGGGGTGCAGGCTCTAGAAGCAAACTATAAATGTGAATTCCAACTCTATTGCTTACTATCTGGGGAACTTGACTAAGTAACTCAACCTGCAAAATGAGGATAATAATCACTAGGCTATTATAATAATCACAGGGCTATATAAGGATTAAACCAGCTAATAGATATAAAGCACTTAGAACAACATATGGCACATAATAAGTGCTCAACAAATGCTGGCCATTTTATCACTATCATGTATGTCACAAGGTACACTTGGTATTGTGCTAATAAATCATAATTATCAATCCAAAGAAAAATGTCATAGAAAGCAATAATTCACTCCACAAATCCTACAAAGTACCACAGACTGTGTTAGCTTCTATGGGGGTCAGATATATGAAAAACAGCTGGTTTCTGCCCTCAATACATTTACTAACAGGGGAAATATGCAACTTTCAATAAAATATAACTGTGGTATTATTTTTTATATATATATATATAAAAAAAAATAAAAGTTTTCATCTATGGTTCCTGGTTCATAACTCCCATGTGCCCTTGTTACAGTCTTATTTTTCATTTTTCAAATCTTTTTCTTTTCTTTTCTTCTTTTTTTTTTTTTAATAGAGATGAGGTCTCCCTATGTTGCCCAGGCTGGTTTTGAAATCCTGGGCTCAAGCGATCCTCCCACCTCAGCCTCCCAAAGTGCTGGGATTACAGGTATGCCTTAGTCTTTTGTTGTAACTTTGGGTGTGTGAGGCCTCAGGAATAGGCCTCAGAATCTTTCCTGCCCTCTTTTCACCTGCCCCAAAGCAGGACTCTAATCTACCTCCCACCTTTTTAACTGTGGATCTCAACGCCTTCCCCGAGAGGGTCCTGCCCTATATGCTGGGGGAAGGAATGCTGACCTCATGAAGCTGCCATAAAAACCCAGAACGCGGCAGGGCACGGTGGCTCATGCCTGTGATTCCAGCACTTTGGGAGGCCGAGGCAGCTGGATCACAAGGTCAGGAGATGGAGACCATCCTGGCTAAAATGGTAAAACCCCGTCTCTAATAAAAATACAAAAAATTAGCCGAGCATGGTGGCGGGCACCTGTAGTCCCAGCTGCTCAGGAGGCTGAGGCAAGAGAATGGCGTGAACCCAGGAGGCAGAGTTTGCAGTGAGCAGAGATCGCCAACATTGCACTCCAGCCTAGGCCACTGCACTCCAGCCTGGGTGACAGAGCGAGACTCCGTCTCAAAAAAAGAAAAAAAAAAGAACAACAACAAAAAAAAAACCCAGAAGGCTGGGTTCAGGAAAAGTGAACAAATGGAGGTTCCTAGCGGGTGGTGAGCCCAGGGAAGGCATGGAGGCTTCGCACCCCACTCCCATACCTTGTCCCGTGTGTCTCTTCACCTGCATCCTTTACAATGTCCTTTATAATGAACCAGTAAAATTAAGTGTTTCCCCGAGTTCTGTGTGCCCATCCAGCAAATTAATCGAACCCAAAGATAGATAGGATCATGGGAGTCCCAACTTAAATCAGTTGGACATTTTGGAGGCCCAGACTTGAAATTGGTGGTGGTGGAGTCTTGGGGACTGAGCCCTGAATCCATGGGATCTGACATGATCTTCTGGTAGACAGTGTCAGAATTAAACAGGAAGACACCCAGCTGGTGTCTGCTGCTTAGAGTGTAGAGAAAATCCCTCCATACTTTTGGTCACAGAAGTATTCTGTGTTGATTGTTGCGGTGTGACAGTAAAGGAAAAAACACAGTCTGGGAGTTTTTCGCAATATTAACAATGAAACCATAATGGCATAGGAAAGTGATACAGACATGCAGAAGAAGGGATAAGTAATTCTGACTTCTCTTAAAAGATGGCATTTGAGCTGAATATTACTCAAAGGATGAGCATGATTTCTATACCTGGAAAAGGGGAAGAGAAAAGGGAGAGAAGAACAGAGTACTGCAATAAGATCAAAGCAGAGACGCATTAGATCAAAGCAGAGTTGCTGAGTACTCCTGGGATGATGTGGTCATTTCACTGTTGGTGCAAGAAGAGATGTAGTGACAGATCAAGCTGGAAATGGCCAGCTGTGACCAGAACCCCACCTAGGAACTGGGACTTGACTTTATGGAGGCAGAAGTAAAGGAATCCAACCTGAGTGTTTAAAGATAAGAATCACAGCAGCTCAGGGAGACAGACAAGACTCTGGAGGCAGAGAGACTGGTAAGGAGAAGAGATGACACGAATAGGGTGCCGGACAGAGGCAGTGGAAAGAGAGTACAAGAGAGGATACAAGTATGGTATGAAGCCAGGCTCTGCAGGGCTCACACACCAGGGGCTCCCATTGAGGGTTCTACATTTTTTTTTTTTTTTTGAGACGGAGTCTCGCTGTGTCGCCCAGGCTGGAGTGCAGTGGTGCGATCTCGGCTCACTGCAAGCTCCACCTCCCGGGTTTACACCATTCTCCTGCCTCAGCCTCCGAGTAGCTGGGACTACAGGCGCCCGCCACCACGCCCGGCTAGTTTTTTGTATTTTTAGTAGAGACGGGGTTTCACCATGTTAGCCAGGATGGTCTCGATCTCCTGACCTCGTGATCCACCCGCCTCGGCCTCCCAAAGTGCTGGGATTACAGGCTTGAGCCACTGCACCCAGCCGGGTTCTACATTTTAACCTGCGATCTTGAAGAAATGCCTGGCTAAGAGGATCCTAATATATCAAGGCAGAAATAGGTTAAGTTCCCCTGTGGCTTCAGGTGTAGCCAGTCACCACTTGCAACTTAAAATTACCCTCAGAGGCTGGGCGCCGTGGCTCAAGCCTGTAATCCCAGCACTTTGGGAGGCTGAGGCAGGCGGATCATGAGGTCAGGAGATCGAGACCATCCTGACTAACACAGTGAAACCCCGTCTCTACTAAAAATACAAAAAATTGGCCGGGCGTGGTGGCGGGCGCCTGTAGTCCCAGCTACTCAGCAGGCTGAGGCAGGAGAACAGCATGAACCTGGGAGGCGGAGCTTGCAGTGAGCAGAGATCATGCCACTGCACTCCAGCCTGGGCAACAGAGCAAGACTCTGTCTCAAAAAAAAAAAAAAAAATTACTCTCAGAGGTAGACCTAGTTCCTGAAAACTCAAACAATGATGGGATTTTCTAAAGTATCCCATCTATATTGAGCAGGTATCATCATCCTCTATCATTTATCAAATGCCTCTGTAAATGTAAGAACTACTTTTAAAAAATGTAAGAACTACTTTAAAAAAAAAAAAACCTATAAGATAAAGATAGAACACACTCTCTGCTTAGGGAGACAGAATATATTCGTAAAAGGTAAGGCACTTTAAATCCTCCTCTGAAACAAGACACGGAACAAACAGTTGAATGAAGAGAATGGTGCTCAGAGGAGGAAGTGATCCTCCTGCCTCAGCCTCCCGTGTAGTTGAGACCACAGGTACATGCCACCCCACCCAGGTATTTTTTATTTTTTTATTTTTGTAGATGGGGAGTCTCACTTTGTTGCCCAGGCTGGTCTCGAACTCATGGGCTCAAGCAATTCTCCTGCCTCAGCCTCCTAAAGTGCTGGGATTACAGGTGTGAGTCACTGTGCCCAGCCAGCACTACCTCTCAACTGACCCCAAATGCAGCCTAGGACAGGGGGCAGCCCAGGTAACTGTCTTGGTTTGCACTTCCCCTGGGGGATGGTAGGAGAAATATCTTTATCAAAAAGGAAAAAATAGACCAGGTGCAGTGGCTCATGCCTGTAATCCCAAATCTTTGGGAGGCCAAGGCAGGAGGACTGCTTGAGGCCAGGAGTTCAAGACCAGCCTGGGCCACATAGTAGTGAGACTCCATCTCTACAAAAAATAAAAATTAGCTTGGCATGGTGATGCACATCATTGTCCTAGCTGCTACTTGGGAGGCTAAGGCAGGAGGATTGCTTGAGCCAAAACTTTGAGCTACAGTGACCTATGATTATGCCACTACACTCCAGCCTGGGCAACAGAGCAAGACCCTATCTCTAAAATTAATTAATTAGTTAATTTTAAAACAAAAAGGAAACATTGGCTCTCTTCCCTTTAACAAACTCCACGAAGCTACAAGCAGAGTATAATGTGAACAATGGAATTACCAAATGTAAGGGGCATAAGCCAGTCAGGCTTCCCCAGGGTTGCCTGCAACTAACCATACAACTTTCTAATTCTAATTCACTGTTGCCAAGTCCTTGCCTTAAGCTGCTGAAATTGTGCTTATTTTTAGAAGCCAATTATTAAGTAAGTCAATGGTGCTTTTGTGAAGGTTTTCTATGGAAGAGACAAATGCTTTACAAAAATAACAGTTCAAAAGCTTTTATTCCTGCACAAGAACCATCAACTCTGGGTCCCTAGTTCTCCGCTTGCTCAGCTACCACCTAAGCAGGAATCTCCTTCCCCAAAGACAAAAGCATTCCTGTTCTGATCGGGAAGCATTCATTTCCCTCCTTGGGTCTCAACATTCAGACTGGGCAGTACACACAGGGCTCATTTCTAGGGAAGATCAGCCCCCAGCTGAGTGCTTTAGAAGACAGGGCTCAACCAATGCTGATGACACAAATTTACTGCAAAACGCATTCCCAGGGCCAGGCGTGGTGGCTCACATCTCTAATCCCAGCACTTTGAGAGGCCAAGACAGGCGGATTGCTTGAGCCCAAGAGTTCAAGACCAGCACGGGCAACATGGTAAAACTCCATTTCTAATAAAAATACAAAAATGAGCCGGGCATGGTGGCATGTGCCTGTAGTCCCAGCTACTCGGGAGGCTGAGGGGGGGAAGATCGCTTGGGTCCAGGAGGCAGAGGTTGCAGTGAGCCAAGATCACGCCATTGTACTCCAGCATGGGTGACAGCGGAAGACCCTGCCTCAAAAACAAACAAACAAGCAAGCAAACAAAAACCAAAAACAAAACCCCATACATCCCCCAAAATTGATCAGAGCAATGGATATGTGGTAAACCAAATACATCAAAATATAAGTTGTAGAATCTAGGTGGTGGGTTTACGACTGTACACTTCCTTCAAGTTTTCCTGCACGCTTAAATTTTTTTTTTTTTTTTTTTGAGACAGAGTTTCGCTCTTGTCACCCAGGCAGGAGTGCAATGACACAATCTCAGCTCACCACAACCTCCGCCTCCCAGGTTCAAGTGATTCTCCTGCCTCAGCCTCCCAAGTAGCTGGGATTACAGGCACGTGCCACCACACCTGGCTAATTTTGTATTTTTAGTAGAGATGGGGTTTCTCCATGTTGGTCAGGCTGGTCTCGAACTCCTGACCTCAGGTGATCTGGCCGTCTCAGCCTCCTAAAGTACTATGATTACAGGCGTGAGCCACCACGCCTGGCCATTTTTGTAGTTTTTTAATAGAGATGGGGTTTCACCATATTGGCCAGGCTGGTCTTGAACTCCTGAACTCAGGTGATTCGCCCACCTCAGCCTCCCAAAGCACTGGGATTACAGGCGTGAGCCACCACGCCCGGCCTGTGAAAATTTTAATAATAAAGTGTTGGGAAAATAATATTCATGACACAAAACTCATGCAAAGACTGTGACAGAGAGGACCAAAGCCCTTCAGAAGCTGGGATGTGGCGATCGAACAGCGCTCTCTCTACCTGACAACACCTTTGAAATGCTGAAGCTGAGGCAAAGCAGAAGGTCCAAGGGAAGCAAGAGCCCAGTCAGAACTTTCCATCCAGAGGAAGCCAGGGCAGGGCCTTTCCTGCTAGAGGACCTGCTCAGGAACAAGGAAGGGCTGAGAGTGCCCAGAGCTGAAGTAGAAAGCCACTCTGGCTCTCATGGCTGCCTGGTCTTCTGGTCTTCAGGCCACAGCTGCTTCCTAGATGGTCCATCTAGACGCTCCGGTATCACCTGAGCCTCTCCACCACTACTGACTGTTTCAGCTGCCCTCTGGGTCTAAGCACACCCAGGGCCAAAAGGTCCTATGGCAAGCTCCAAGGCCTAACCCTCCCCCAAGCCCCAAGCCTGACCAGGTCTTCCCCATCCCAGCCACCCTCATCCAGTAACTCAACACATACCAACGAACGGGTGCCAGACACTGTGCTTGGCCCTTGAAACATTTTCCCCTCCCAGTCTCAGGCTCCCCACGATAACTCCAGAGATACTTTCTGATTTAGAGACTTGTGCAGGAACATCTCACTATTTCCTGAGAGTCAAATCCATGGGGGGAAAAAACTGACCTGCAGTCACTGGAAATGGGCCAAGAGAATGGGAAACCAACCCCAGTCATTTCCAGTGTCATCTTCTCCTGAAGGAGGAGGAAGGCTTGAAGGAAGTGGAGGACATGGCAAGGGCACAAGAGATGTGATCAACATCTGTTAAGTTCAAAGTGAATAAAGAATTCCAGAATAAGGACGCCACCTAGTATCTCAAAAAAGGTCAATGTAAAAGAAGAAGCCTCCTAGTATCTCAAGAGGTCAATGTAAGAAAAATAAAAAGATTGGCGGCTGGGCGCGGTGGCTCAAGCCTGTAATCCCAGCACTTTGGGAGGCCAAGATGGGCGGATCACGAGGTCAGGAGATCGAGACCATCCTGACCTCGTGAAACCCCGTCTCTACTAAAAAATACAAAAACCGGCGAGGTGGCGGGTGCCCGTAGTCCCAGCTACACGGGAGGCTGAGGCAGGAGAATGGCGTAAACCCGGGAGGTGGAGCTTGCAGTGAGCTGAGATCTGGCCACTGCACTCCAGCCTAGGCGACAGAGCGAGACTCCGTCTCAAAAAAAAAAAAAAAAGAAAGAAAAATAAAAAGATTAGCTTAGCACAGTGGCTCACGCCTGTAATCCCAGCACTTTGGGAGGCTGAGGTGGGCAGATCATGAGGTCAGGAGTTCGAGACCAGCCTGGCCAACATGGTGAAATCCCGTCTCCACTAACGATAAAAAAAAAATTAGGGCCAGGCACAGTGGCTCAATCCTGTAATCCCAGCACTTTGGGAGGCCGAGGCAGGCAGATCATGAGGTCAGAAGATCGAGACCATCCTGGCTAACATGGTTAAACCCCGTCTCTACTAAAAATACAAAAATTAGCTAGGAGTGGTGGTGGGCACCTGTAGTCCCAGCTACTCAGGAGGCTGAGGCAGGAGAATGGTGTGAACCCAGGAGGCAGAGCTTGCAGTGAGTGGAGATCGCGCCACTGCACTCCAGCCTGGGCGACAGAGCGAGACTCCGTCTCAAAAAAAAAAAAAAATTAGTGGGGCGTGGTGGTGCACACCTGTAATCCCAGCTACTCTGAAGGCTGAGGCAGGAGAATCTCTTGAATCTGGGAGGCGGAAATTGCAGTGAGCCGACATCGTGCCACTGCACTCCAGCCTGGGCGACAGGACCGAGACTCAGTCCCAAAAAAAAAAGGGGGGAGGGACCTTTGATCACCCTAAAAAATAAAAATAAATAAAATTAAAAAAAAAAAAAAAAGAACACAAGAAACCCAGGGGATAAGAAACAGCTCCCTGAGGGGAAGCCAGGACCCAAGTAGAAAATAATCAGCAGCCCAGGCCAAGGACTAGAATCAAGCCAGAAATGTTCATATGCTTCCCACAGAGAATGCTTTGCTCTCATTGAGGACATTGAGGAAAGAGGGAACAAGCACTTTCTCTAACCTTTAGATGTGCAGAAGATGTTTTTAGGATTTAGGTTCCATATGGCACCCACAAATGTCGGCAGATGCCTGTAACAGTGGATGCAGCACTTCGTGATCATTACAACGAAGAGAGGTTCAAAATAATGGAGACACAAATAGAGAATCCTCCCAGGAGAGTTATTCTAAAGTTTACTAAGGCTGCATACCAGGACCCCTATTCTAGAGGTCAGGACAGGTCTAAAGTATCAGGAAGAAAATGGGGTAGGAGTTGAGAGACACAATACTGGACTGAAAGCATGACAGCCACCAAGTGTGCAGACTCACGTCAGCCCTCATCTCTAGGCCATCAGCCCAGGGAGAATAAAGCAAAGATCAACACTTGAAGAATTTCCTAAGTTGCACAATGTGTTGGAAGACTTACATCTGAAGAAAAGGAGGGACTCCAAGCACATAGTGGTAAAATGACTGGCAGCTAACACGCATATAATTAATTAGCCTATGAATGCCCTCTCTCTCCACTGCCCTCTCCTTCCACTAATGTGCATCATGCAGAAACCCACAGAAACCCTAGAGGCTGCCCTTACAGTAGATGATCTCATCTTCATAATCCCAGAGCCCTGCACCTAGCATACAGCATTGTACACAAGAAATGGATTTAAACTGTTATTTACCAGATTTTACTTACATCACATCTTAGGGTCATCTGAATCAAAAAAAAAAAAAAACTACGAGAGGTGCTCTAGGTACACCCACCAGGAATACTGCCACTTCTTTGAAGAGAGGCAAGGACCTAGAAAGGAGGTCTGACATCTTGTGAATATCCCAAGCTCTACGGTCAGACTTCCCAGATGCCTCAGATAGTGATGTGGATCCCAGGAGCAGCAGGGAGGCAGCTGGTCACCTCCCAGACCAAAGATTAGGCCAGAGCCATCCAACTCTTAAGGCCATTGCTCCAGAGGCTGAAAGGGTGTCACATACCATGTGCTCCATGCAGATACTGATCTCGCCATCACTGTAGAATGCACCATAGAAGCCCACGATGTATGGAGAGTTGCACTCATGCAGAACCTGCAGTTCCCTTATGATCTGGTTCCGGATTGCGGGTTTGATCTCCAGATGAATTAGCTGGAGAAAGGCAGAAGAAAGAGAGGTTTTATGAAAGAAAGAGGGAGGAAGGGATGAAAGATGTAGTCTTGTTAAATGTTTAAGCTCTTAAAGGTAGAGACAGGAGAAACAGGTTAAGCTGTAACAAGTTTCTGCTCAACCAAGAACTGAGTGTCACTGTACTAAGGCAGGCACTGGCACTGGGGGCTGTCCCAGCTGTGCCTCGGCTCCTGGGAGCCTAGACAGGAACAAAGTTAAGGGAAGGCTCACTCTGAGAGAGGCTTTGGAGCTCAGATAAGAAGAGAAATTGGCCGGGCGCAGTGGCTCAAGCCTGTAATCCCAGCACTTTGGGAGGCCGAGACGGGCGGATCACGAGGTCAGGAGATTGAGACCATCCTGGCTAACACGGTGAAACCCTGTCTCTACTAAAAAATACAAAAAACTAGCCGGGCGAGGTGGCGGGCGCCTGTAATCCCAGCTACTCGGGAGGCTGAGGCAGGAGAATGGCGTAAACCCGAGAGGCGGAGCTTGCAGTGAGCTGAGATCCGGCCACTGCACTCCAGCCTGGGCGACAGAGTGAGACTCCGTCTCAAAAAAAAAAAAAAAAAAAAAAAAAGAAGAGAAATTGACCTTGAGGATTTGGTTCACACTCAAGAGTTGTGAAAGTAGAAGGGTATGAGGGACTCAGGTATGCTAACCTAGGCTGCCCAAGAGATTCTTCCTTGAGCTCAGGAGACTGATGTGGTTGAGACTGAGCCAAAGTCTAAGGTGCTACCTTATGTCACCCTAACATTTTCCCTTGTTCCAGCTGGGGAGACAAGTGACAGTCACATTAAATAGCTACGCAGTAAGGCTGAACTTCTAAAAAATCCCACAGACAGCGAGTGTCAGAGAACATGGACGCAGTGGTTACCAGTGTGGGCTGGGGGACCTGGTATAAGCTAGACAAGAGGTGGACCTAGAAGATGGGTATTGTTTGAAAAGACAGAAGAGCACACACAAAAAAATTATGGGCACAGGAGTGAACACAATGTGCAAAAAAACATTGAAGAGCCCAACCTCTCTGGAGCAAAAGGGGCTATATTCCAAAAGAGGACCAAGGGTAGACAGGAAAGGGAAGTCCAGCTCTACAAGTACATCCTATGATGGTGAGTTCAGATGCTGTAATGCAGGAAGATAAAGGGGATTCACTGGCAGGGCTGGAGCACAAGTGGGAAACAACTTGAAATTCTTGTTTTGTGCATCACTGGGGCTAGGCGAATGAAAGCAGCTTCTCCAGCACCTGATAAGCAATAAACAGGTACCTTGGCATTCCTTCCACAGCACACAGAAGGTTAAAGAAGAGTCATTATTTTCCAGATGGGATGGGGATTAACACACTAACACAGTCATTAGTGTGTTTATCCATAATCTGATAAATAACATGCATTCAAAATTCAAACAGCACGGCCGGGCACGGTGGCTCACGCCTGTAATCCCAGCACTTTGTGGCGCTGAAGCGAGCAGATCACCTGAGGTCAGGAGTTCAAGACCAGCCTGACCAACATGGAGAAACCCTGTCTACTAAAAACACAAAAAAATAGCCAGGCATGGTGGCGCATGCCTGTAATCCCAGCTACTCAGGAGGCTGAGGCAGGAGAATCGTTTGAACCCAGGAGGTGGAGGTTGCACACCAGCCTGGGCAACAAGAGCGAAACTCTAAAAAAAAAAAAAAAAAAATTCAAACAGCACAAAAAGGTATTGAGTAAAGTCAGTCTTCCTTCTACCCTGGTCCCCAGGCTTCTAGGTACCCTGAGAGATAATTCAATTACCTGTTAATCAAGGCAGACTCACCTTTCTGGCCATGACCAGGCCAGAAGGCTTGTGGGAGACCTTGAACACCACACCGCCATTGCCGGCCCCCAGCTCACTGATCTTCTCAAAGTCGTCATCCTTCAGTTCTCCCACCTTCTGCTTCTGGGTGAGAAAGGCCTCAAGGCGCTTTCGCTGCTGCTCATCAAGCTCTAGCTCCTCCAGCTTCTTCTGCAAGGCCTCCAAGTTGGTCCTGTTCCAAAGCAGGGAGCACAAGTCAATACTGTCACCAGAGAAGTCAACCCAAAGAAGTACTCCTATCATGGAAAGCTCCAGCTCTGGGGCCAGACAGAGAATCAAAGAGTGAGGCTAGAGAAGAGGCCCCCTCCCACTGTGGCTCTGCCCACTTCACTCCAGCCACCCCAGATGACTATCACCAACATGCTTTACCTCTCAGGGCTTCAATTTCCTTATTTATAAAATGAAAAAATTAGGTCTTTCTCACTATGTTGTAAGTCAATGAGAGGAACTAAAGAACCTACTAAAATTCAGAATGACCCACCTTAATTCGCTTTAAAACTCCAGTTTAAAAAGCCCCACTACTGTTGGTTTTACTGTTTTTACCATACACAAAATAAAATTCCCTAAATTCACTAAAATGAAATCAAACCAACTTTAAACTGAATCACAACAGTAGAAATCCTCATTTTCAATGTAATCAGGTCCAGGTTACATTGGACCAGGTTAATCAAAAAAATCACAGCAAAAAATCATAAAAAGTATATATCTAAAGTTATTATTTTTGCATAATGTATATAAATATGCATTCATTCGTCCATTCTTTAACATAGGACAAGACTCTGAATAAGGGTCCAAAGAGGACCCACTGGTTAAGAGGTCCACATCATCCTCTCACATGGACCAGAACATAATACATTGTCGACAATTTCCTATTCCTGATTCATTAAAGCTGGTTAACGTTAAAATTTTAGAGTTTTATGATTTCCCACAATCTTAATGTTCATCTAGTTTGACAGTAATGTGTTTTAGTGACTTGGACTTATGAGTCTTTCCACAGCTTTTAACTAGTGTTGATGGAGGGGTGGGGAGTCACTTCATTTGCAGTTATATTTCGTCAGTTTATCTGATACCTAAATACATTACTTAACTACAATACCAGCTACAGCTGAACAAATGGGTTTGGGAACAAGCTGGCTCTTGGTAAGCACATAATTCAGCCAGTGGGTGCTGAAGCGAGTGGGTATGGCAGAGAGCAGCCTCCTGCAGTGCATGCTGTGGGCATTGCTCAGAGTGTTTCATCCAGGGAACTGAAAAGTGTTCATCACTCCTGTGAGCTGGTTAACAGGAAGGTGGTAAGAGAGTTTCCACTGTGTTTCACTGGATTTCATTGGGTTTCAAATTGAAGTCCTGGGAGGTGAAGCGTGTCAGTGACAGTCGTGTGGGGTGGCTGGAGTGACACAGCTGACAAGACAGGCCTTCGTTATACATCATCATGTTGGTGTTCCTGTCAACACACACACCCCAGTTCTGAGCTTAAAAGATAGAGCAAGCATAATCTGCTCTTCCTTCACACCCTCTATCCCAAACCTCTAGAAGACAGGGAAACGAAGACTCACCTCTCCACGTATGAGGAGATCCGACACTGCCTTACAAATAACATCATGCATGGGACCAAAGAAGATGCAAGGCCAAGGCTGCTGATTTTCCTCACGGATTTTCCCCCTACCCCACCCGCTGCACACATCAAAGAAAGGCCATGCAAGCACACAGTAGGAAGGCGGCTGTCTGCAGGCCAGGAAGAAGGCTCTTGCCAGAACCCAACCATGCTGGCACCCTGCCCTTAGACTTTCAGCCTCCAGAACAGTGGGGAAACAAACTATTGTTGTTTAAGCTACCTGGTCTACGATATTTTATAACAGCAGTCCAAGCAAACTGAGACAGTTACTCAATATTTTCATCCAAGGTTCAGCTATGTCTTGCAGTGTCCCCAGTCCCTAGGGTGTGGGAACCCAGAACATGTGTGGCTGGGGGTGCACAGTGCACACTCTCTGGTTTCCTTTCTCCCAGGTCTCCCCACAAAGGAGCTTACTGAGGACCACATTTAGAAACACATGTCAAATGTAGATGGACCCCACGGCTAAAACCTGAATGAGGTTACAGCTGCCTGACGGGCTCAGCAGGCCAGCTAGAGATGCAGATTACAAAAGCTGTCAAAACACACACACACAAAGTGCATGATGGGGGAAGGGAAGGACGGCTGCATGGAAGAAAAACTGCTTTCCTCACAACACTGTAACTCTCCTCAGTGCTTTACATTTATTAAGTCATTTAACCCACAACCCCGATTGGAACAGATGAGCAAACTCAAGCACAGACAGGTGAACTAAGATGTCAAAGGTCAAATAGCTGCCAAGTGGCACAGCCAGGTTTCAAATTCAGGCAGAGAGAACAAATGTCTCACCTTAACCATGATGCTATATTATCTTCAAAAAGCTCAATACTTTCCAGGGAGGCACCTGACAACCATGGGTAAGATCCCAGTGTGAGGCATTTAACACACCAGGACTCAATCATACATAAGGATGGTGTGCCCTACACAAAGAGGCCTTTGCACCAGAGACAATCCTGTCTCCTTTGCACATCAATCTGATGATGGATCTACTGGAGCAGATTGGAGCAGATTAACACTGCCTTGCAGCTAATACTTGCCACAGAAATTCAATCAATTTGCAAAGGAAAAGGGATTGCTGACTCTGTTCACTTTCCTGGCTCTCTGAAATAAGTAATTCTTACACCTTCTGGAGGAAAACCTAAGTCTGGGCTTTGTGCTACCTTTCTCCCTCCTCTACCTCCTATATCTTGCCATTTAACAACCCACCCCACCAGCTAAGGAACTGGCTTCTGACCTGTACTTTCAGAAGGTGGCCAGGGAGAGAAATGACAAAGACTGTAGGCTGGGGTGGCAAAGACTTTCCTAATGGCAGGTGTGTATGGGTGAGGACTGGAGATGGAATAGTGTTGACAAAATAACAAATCACTAGTATTCAAGAGTCCTGGATTCTTATCCCAAATTGTTCATCAACTAGCTGTGTGACCATGGACAAATCACTTAACCATGCCACATTTCAGATTTCTCTTCTATACATCATGGAATACTATGCAGCCATAAAAAGGAACAAGATTATGTCCTTTGCAAGAACATGGATGGAGCTGGAGGTCATTATTCTTAGCAAACTAACGCAAAAACAGAAAACCAAATACTGCATATTCTCACTTGTAAGTGGGAACTGAATGATGAGAACATATGGACACACGGAAGGGAACAACACACATTGGGGCCTGTCGGTTGGAGGAGAGAGAGAGCATCAGGAAGAATAGCTAATAGATGCTGGGCTTAATACCTAGGTGATGGGATGATCTATGCAGAAAACTACCATGGCACAGGTCTACCTATGTTCACAAATCTGTACATTCTGCACATGTGCCCCTGAACTTAAAAATAAAACCAACAAAAAAATGAGGATTTCTCTTCTGTAAAATAGGAGTAACAATTCCATGCTTATTTCATTCACTGGGGTGGGTCAAAATAGAAACTAATGGAAGAAGCATGAAATTTTTGACACATTTATACATTAACATAGAGGGGAAGGGAGGGGAAGTGGAGAAAGGGGAGGAGAGGCCAAGGCAGCAACGGCAGGATCCAGAAACTACGTGCCTTTCCTTTAATTATTCTTAAAATACTCAGGGTTTTTTTGTTTTGTTTTTTTTTTAAGAGAATGAAAAATGAAACATTTTATCTGAAGGTGAAATAAAGATTCAGTACTCATTAAAAAGATATCAATCAATAATGTAACAGTATTCAGTATTTCTTCCTCTTGCAGAGGGAGATATTCAACAAAGCTAATTTCTGCCTTTCCAAGGTGAAATGTTTTAAGCAAAGGATATAAGAGCGAGGGCCCTCACCCAACAACTGTATCACCAATCTCTAAAACTCAGAGGGCATGAGCCTGTCTCTGTCTCCCTTCACAATCTTTAGTTTTAACTGAAATCAGCAAAACTGACACTGGGGATTTAAAAACAAAACAAAACAAAACTGGAGCTCCAGCACAATAAATCTGACACACACAGCCCTCTCTCCAGGGACCAGCTGTGATCGGCTCCACCCTCCATCACATTCACCATGGCAGAGATAAAACCACACACTGTAACGTGAATTCTGCATCATGGCTAACGGTAAATACAAGTTCATCAAGATAAAAGAAGATTATAGGTTTGAATGGGAATGCAGAGAAAAACAAAGGTTGTCATTTGCTTTCTGAAAACACCAGGGAGGCGCAATGAAATGGGTGGGAAAGGATAATCCTATGGGCAAGAACATGTCCTTCCTCTCATCTCACCCATCTGCTAAGTCTAATTACACTGTTGCAACTGGAACCTTTCATTTGTGGCTCAGTGGTTTAAATCAAGCAGCAGCATAAAATGTATCCCAGGGAGGGACCTTGAAGACCACCTTATCCAACCCTCATTTTACAGATGAGAAAACTGAGGCCCAAGGGGACAAGTTCAAATAGTTCACTGGTGGCAGGTCTCCTAACTCCTAGGAGAGAGCTCCTTTCAAGGCCCCACACTGCCCTTTTCAACCCTGACGGTCACTGAATTTAGAGGCTGGCCTAAGGAATGATGGAAGGAGGTAGGGGGGTGATGTCCAGAAAAAGAAATGGGATCTCCAAATTGCCACACACCAAACAGAAATAGGCCACAATCGCATGCCTCCCAACCTGAGCCTTGCTCTAGCCTCAATGGCAGGCCTGGCCTCTGCCAGGAGGGTACATTAAAGGAAGGAAAGAAGATGACAACCAATCACTGTAGGAAGGAGAGGAAGGGTCCCCGTGCAGTTGGGTGTTCTTACCAGAGAGCCCAGGGAGTTGTAAAGTTCTCCTTCCCCTGTGGCATCTGGCAAGCAGGAATGCTACTAGGGCAGGAAACAAGTCAAGTAGCAGGGAAAGAGGGAAGGAGAGGCAGAAGAGACAGACCCAAGATAAGAGAGACCAGCACCTAGAGATAAAGGCTGCATACAATCCCTTGATGCATGCCTTCTAACCCTACTTACCCATCTGTGAGATCTTGGGTAAGTTACCTTCCTTTCTGGTCCTCAGTTCCATACACTTAAGAAAAGTATACAGGAAGGAGGAGAGGAGGTTAGGGAAAAGTTGTCTATCTCTGAGGTCCAAGTCTGTCAATGTGACAGTAATCTGAGGAGGTACAGAATAAGAATGGGGGCTTGTTCAAGTTGAGGGGCTGAGGAGCTTCAATGGACAGGGCCAATGTGAGAACAAAGAGAACTGGCACCATAGGTCTCTGTAAGGTCAAACCATGGATGGCTGAGGATTGAGGGTTAGGCGTCTAGGGAGTAGTAAGACAGGAAAGGAAAATGGACCTGAAAGAGGAAGGCAGAGGGTGCCAAAAGCACAGCTTACCAACTTCCAGATTCCACGCCAGGCTAGCCCATCTGTGTTGGGCAGTGCAGATGCACTGGCAAGGGATAGCCCCAGACAACATCTTGGGGAAGGCGTTCTATATCCTCCCATACCTCAATCCTGCAGGTTACTCTAGGAGAGGCTCTTCAACTACCTAGGAAATCAAATTCTAGGATTGTGTATATGTGCTCTGTGAAAGAAACCAGGCACAAAGAGTATGTACTATGTGATCTGGTTTGGCTCTATGTCCCCACCCAAATCTCATTTCAAATTGTAATCCCCATGTGTTGAGAGGGGGAGGTGATTGAGTCATGGGGGCAGTTTCCCCCACATTGTTGTCATGATAGTAAGTGAATTCTCACGAGAGCTGATGGTTTTATAAGTGTCTGGCACTTCCCCTACTGGCACTTCTCTCTCTTGCCACCATGTGAAGAAGGTCCTTGCTTCCCCTTTGCCTTATGTCATGACTGTACATTTACTGAGGCCTCCCCAGTCATACAGAACTGTGATTCAATTAAACCTCTTTCCTTTATAAGTCACCAAGACTTGGGCAGTTCTTTATAAACCAGTGTGAAAACAGACTAATACACTATGTCATTCCATCTATAGAAAATTCAAAGCCAGGCATGCTGGCTCACACCTGTAATCCTAGCACTCTGGGAGGCTGAGGCAGGAGGATCACTTAAGCGCAGTCGTTTGAGACCAGCCTGGCCAACATGGTGAAACCCCATCTCTACCAAAAATATAAAAATTAGCCAGGCGTGGTGGCATGTGCTTGTAATCACAGCTACTCGGGAGGCTGAGGTAAGAGAACTGCCAGAGCCTGGGAGGTGGAGGTCACAGTAAGCCAAGATCATGTCACTTGCACTCCAGCCTGGGCGACAGTGAGACGCTGTCTCAAAAAAAAAGAAAAAAAAAGAAAAAAGAAAATTCAAAAAAGGGCAACAGTAATCTTTGCAATTATAAATTAGGAAAGTGATTACCCTTCGGGGGAAGTAACTAAGAGGGGGTGTGCAATGGTTAATTTTATGTGTCAACTTGGCTGGGCCATGGTGTTTCTGTGAAAATGTTTTTGGTTTTTGTGGGAGTTTTTTGGATGAGATTAACATTTAAACTGGTAAACTTGGATTAAAGTGAATTACCCTCCATAACGTGAAGGGGCCTCAGCCAATCAGTTGAAAACCTTAAGAGAACAAAGACTGACTTGCCCAAAAGAAGGAATTCTGCTGGTAGCCTGTCTCTGGACTTGAACTGCATGCAACCCTACCCTGGGTCTCCAGCTTGTTGGCTTACCCCTGCAGATTTTAGGCTTACCAGACCTCTACAATCACATAAGCCAATTCCCTAAAATAAACATCGATAACCCTCTCTCTCTCTCTCTCTCACACACACACACATACACACACACAACTGCTGTTGGTTCTGTTTCTCTGGTGAACCCTAATACAGGGAAGCAGGGGAATTCCTGGGTGCTAGTAATGCCCTGTTCTTGATCTGAAGGCTGGTTATGTGGTATGTTTGGTTTCTGAGAATTCATCAACTATGCATTTATGATACATAAAAATGTACCTTGACCTGAACCTGGGAGTCAGGCTATCTGGGTATGAATTGCTATTTGGCCACTGAATAGCCATGTCAAGTTGGAGAGGTTTCTTTTTTTTGGAGACAGAGTCTTGCCTTGTTGCCCAGGCTGGAGTGCCAACGGCGCAATCTCGGTTCACTGCAGCCTTCACTTCCCGGGTTCAAACGATTCTCCTGCCTCAGCCTCCCAAGTAGCTGGGTTTATGGGCACCTGCCACCATGCCTGGTTAACTTTTGTATTTTTAGTAGAGACAGGATTTCACCATGTTGGCCAGGCTGGTTTCAAACTCCTGACTTTGTGATGTGCCAGCCTCAGCCTCCCAAAGTGCTGGGATTACAGGGGTAAGCCACCATGCCTGGCCAGAGAGGTTTCTTAAAAGCCTTAAGCTTCAGGTTTTTCATCAGTTAAATGGGGCTAACAGTAAACACATCATGGGGTTGTCAGGAGACTAAAGGAGCTCACCCACACTCACCTAGCTCACAGTAGGTGCTCAATGAATACTATCAAATGTTATTTTTTTATTTTTTTATTTTTATTTTTTGGAGATGGAGTCTTGCTCTGTCACCCAGGCTGGAGTGCAGTGGCATTATCTCGGCTCACTGCAAGCTCCGCCTCCCGGGTTCACGCCATTCTCCTGCCTCAGCCTCCCGAGTAGCTGGGACCACAGATGCCTGCCACCATATCCGGCTAATTTTTTGTATTTTTAGTAAAGATGGGGTTTCACTGCGTTGGCCAGGATGGCCTCGATCTTCTGATCTCATGATCCGCCCGCCTCAGCCTCCCAAAGTGCTGGGATTACAGGCGTGAGCCACCGCGCCTGGCCCAAATGTTATTCTTTTTAACCAATTAGATTACAACAGCAAAACAATATTAAATATGCATTTAGCATTTAGATGATTCCAACTTTTAAGAAAAATTTCACTTTCATTTAATTTCTACAACCACTTTTTACTTATTATCCCATTTTGACTTAAATTGCCCTTAGCTGTATATACTCCTTTCGTTACTTCACTGAGGGCCTTCTAGTGCTGGAACTTATGCATTCTCAAAGACCTGGGAAGACAAAACAAACAATTTATTCTCAAAGGAAAAACAAGATGAGATAATCATCAATAGGGTTTATATGCAGGCAAGAAGTAACGACCAGGGCTTCAAACCATATAACATGGGAAGCTAACCACTATGCTTGCAAAAAAGCACAGCCCTGGTATTTAGCTGTAGAGTTCTATCCTTGTAACACTACAGAAGGATATGTTAGGATTACAGAATTTTAGCACTGGACAAAACTTTAAAGACCACCTACTTTAACTGCCCTATTTCAACTGTAAGAAAAACTACAGAGAAGTGACTTGCACAAGTTCACAGAGTAAGTGCCTATTAGAGTTGAACCCAGGTCTTCTGACTCCTAATGGCTTCACACCTATTTCGCAGGCACAGAGTAGCCACAAGCATGTTTTTCTTCTTTCTAGTAGTTTCACCACAATGTGAAAGACCAGCTCTGCCCGGAGCGTGCCAATGTCCTTTCCCACACTTCTTAGATGCCTTCCTCTTCCTGAACCCCAGAAGAGAAGGGCACCTGAGCAGGAAATCTCAGGTGACTTAGTTTGCCAGTGCCTACTCTACTGAAGAACTGGGTTTTCATTCTTGAGAAGAAACTCATGGAAGGGTGTATTTCCTATCACAGGTACACATGCTAATTTTTTTTGTTGAATTTTCTTGGTGCGACTTATGCCAAGTAATTATAAAGATTTTTTTTTTTTGTCTTCTTGATGAATATCTCATGAAGGCTATGAAGTCAGAAGAGGAAAGTCCTGGGTGTGAAATCTTTTTCTACCTCATTTATTTTTTATTTTTTGTAGCCACAGTGTCTATTTTCCTATTTTAAGATCACTGGGCTGCTCTGCCTATGGAGTAGCCACTCTTTTATCCCTTTGCTTTAATAAACTTGCTTTCACTTAAAACAAACAAACAAACAAACAAACAACCAAAAAAAAAAAAAAAACACTGAAGTATTCCCAGGCCCTGTCTAAAACCTAAGAGTTGATGTATTGGCAGGAAGAGCTGAACGTTCAAGATGGTTTTGTGGTGCCTTTTTTTCTAATCTCCTTTTGTACATGTAATACTGAGCAAACAAAACACTGCTCTCGGTTTAACAAGAAAGGAGGAAGAAAGACCCTAACTTCTGAGAGAAAAGTCTTTCCCCTCTATGTGGAAGGCCCTGACTGAAATGTGGATCCAAGACTGGTAGCCAAAGTGTTGTCTCTTAGTTGTTGCACCTTACTTTGGGATTCCCCTCTTTTCTTCCCCCCGGCAAGGTGTGCCTTTCCTTCTGGAATGGTAAGTGAACACAATAATAGTACCTGTTTACTCTGTGAAGTGGGATATTGTCTCACAAAACACACCAGTGACTGTCTCACTGTCGAACTAATGCCTTGTGAATGTATCATCTATGGAAATACCCTTGTAGTTGTACCTGCTGATGCTATCTGTCTGTTGGAAAATAAATTCTGAACGTCCCCAGCCCTGTCTCCCGCCATTCCCCACTAAAAAAAAAGACCAGCTCTGTCCTGGCCCAGCAGCAGCTGATTTCCTGCATATGTCACTGGCCCTGGAAGTGGGTCTGGAAACTTCTTTCGGGAACAATGACTATGAGACTTTTCTCACCTACACATCTGTCAGCAAGCAAAGAAGAGTAGGCGGCCAAGATGTGATATGCACAAGCAGCTAGCATCAAGGAAAAGGTTAAAAAAAAAAAAAAAATCTGCTAAATTGAGTGAAGCACATTAGGAACCATGCAAAAGAATGACTGTATTGAAGCACAGCTTCCCCTAGTTGATGAAGAATCTAAGCCTAAAGCTGGGCTCAACACTAACAAAAAGCAAAAGTCTACTACTGCTGAAGGAGGTACAGAAAACTTTCTCCTGCCCAAGACCTGCCGCAGATACTCAAAGTCTGGCTGCCATACAGAGGAAGGGAAAGAATGCTGGGAAAACCCCAAACCCAAGATCTATACTCACAGGGTCTGCTAAAGATGGAGACTGGAGGCTGGGCACAGTGGCTCACGCCTGTAATCCCAGCACTTTGGGAGGCCAAGGCGGGCACATCACCTAACGTTGGGAGTTTGAGAACAGACTGAGCAACATGGAGAAACCCCGTCTCCACTGAAAATACAAAATTAGCCAGGCTTGGTGGCACATTCTGTAATCCCAGCTACTTGGGAGGCTGAGGAGAGAGAATGGCTTGAACCCAGGAGGCAGAGGTTGTAGTGAGCCGAGATTGCACCACTGTACTCCAGCCTCAGCAACAAGAGCAAAATTCCGTCTCAAAAAAAAAAAAAAAAAAAAGATTGAGACTGGATCAAGACAATGAGAACCTCCCTACCTTGACTTCAAGCTAGGAACCACTGAAAAGCAATTGCAGCTTATCCCTAGGAGAGAGGCAAGAGTGTAGAGAAAAAGTCCCTTTGTGGCAAAGGATTAAGGGACAGTTCAGAGCTGAAGAAGCAGTAGGAAGACTGAGAAAAAAATAAACCTATACAACTCAGGCTCCCCGCTAAGTGCAAGATAAAAACCCATTACTGGAGAAATTTGAAGCATGTGGTGCATTTAAGTTAACAATATCAAAAAGAAAGCCCAAACCCAGCTCAACTCTGGCTAACAGCCCAACACAAACTAACAGTATGAAACAAAAGCATGCCCATGTCTGAGGATAAAGACAATTTACCTAATTCTCTGTTCCACTACATAATATCCAATATTCAATCAAAAATTACAAGACACAAGCTGGACATGGTGGCTCATGCTTGTAATCCCAGCACTTTGGGAGGCCGAGGCAGGCAGATCACTTGAGGTAAGGAGTTCGAGATCAGCCTGGCCAACATGGTGAAATCCCACCTCTACTGAAAGTATAAAAATATAAAAACATGCCTGTAATCTCAGCTACTTAGGAGGCTGAGACAGGAGAGTCACTTGAACCCAGGACGCGGAGGTTGCAGTGAGCCAAGATAGTACCATCCAGCCTGGGCAACAAAAGAAACACTCCGTCTCAAAAAAAAAAAAAAAAAAAAAAAAAATGTACAAGATATGGCTGGGTGAGGTGGCTCACATCTGTAATCTCAGCACTTTGGGAGGCCAAGGCAGGCAGATCACCTGAGGTCAGGAGTTCCAGACCAGGCTGGTTAACATGGTGAAACCTCATCTCTACTAAAAATACAAAATTAGCCAAGCGTGGTGGTGCATGCCTGTAATCCCAGCTACTCGGGAGGCTGAGGCAGGAGAAACACTTGAACCTGGGAGGCGGAGGTTGCAGTGAGCTGAGATTGCGCCATTGCACTCCAGCCTGGGCAACAAGAGCAAAACTCCATCTCAAAAAAAAAAAATTAGCCTGGCATGGTGGCAGGCACCTGTAATCCCAGCTACTCGGGAGGCTAAGGCAGAAGAATTGGTTGATACCGGGAAGGAGGTTGCAGTGAGCCGAGACTGAGCCACTGTACTCTAGCCTAGGTGAAAACAGTGAGACTGCTTCAAAAAACAAACAAAAAAAAGCCGGGCACAGTGGCTCACGCCTATAATCCCAGCACTCTGGGAGGACGAGACCAGATCACGAGGTCAGGAGATCGAGATCATTCTGGCTAATATGGTGAAATCCTGTCTCTACTAAAAATACAAAAAAAATTAGCTGGGCGTGGTCGTGGGCACCTGTAGTCCCAGCTACTGGGGAGGCTGAGGCAGGAGAATGGCATGAACCTGGGAGGCGAAGCTTGCAGTGAGCCTAGATCACACCACCACACTCCAGCCTGGGCGACAGAGCAAGACTCTGTCTAAAAAAAAAAGGAAAGAAAAACACAAAAACCAAGAACGGTTGGGAGGTGGGATGGGGGGAAACAACCTTATCAAGAGATAAGCAATAAACACAACCAGACTCAGATGACCCAGATGTTGGAACTATCAGACAGGGGCCAAAATAACTATGATTAATATGTTAAAGGTAGACAACATGCATGAACAAATGAGGAATTTCAGCAAAGGTGAAAACTAAAAATAGAATCAAATTAAAATGCTAGAAAATTTAAAAACATGGCATCAGAGGTCAACAGGCTCATTAGCCGATTACATGGCGCTGAGGGAACCATCAGTGACCCTGAAGACAGGTCAATAGACATTTCTAAATGGAGGCTGGGCATGGTGGTTCATGCTTGTAATACCAATACTTTGGGAGGCCAAGGCAGGAGGAGCACTTGAGGCCCAGAGTTTGAGACCAGCTTGACCACCTAAGGCCCAGAGTTTGGGACCAGCTTGTCTCAAAAAAAACAAAAAGAAAAAAAAAAAAAGAAATTCACCAAACTAAAGCCCAAAAAAAGAATAAAAGAAATCAGAACAGAGCATCCAAGAGTTGTAGGACAAGATCAAATTGTCTAACATATATGTAATTGGGGTCTTGGATGAACAAGAGGGAAAAGGACAGAAGAAATGCTTGAAGAGATAAAGGCCAAGAATTTCCCAAAATTAACAAAAAAACAACAAACACCCAGATCAAAAAAGCACAGGGCACCCTAAGCAATACTTAAAAAAAGAAAAATCCCACACCTAGACACATCATAGTCAAACTGCTAAAAACCAGAGATAAAAAGTCAACCTTGAAGTCATTTATCTATGTTTCCTTCCAGTGCTTATTCATATACATTCATTTTTTTTGCCTCATAGGTAATACAATATAATTCATGTTCACCTAAGAGTGTTTTCTTTGGCTACTTTAGTCTCAGTTTCCCAATCTGTAAAAAAGGAATATCACATTTCACTCAATCCCATGTAGTTACGGTAAAGAATACCAATACAAATGTTCAAGAAACTGTGACATACTCCACAAACAGAAGATATTTTCATGATTATTGCCTTACAGGACGTGCCGTCTAAAGCCCTGGTTTAGATGGAGAAACTGGGTCTCAGGAGAAGTGACTTACCCAAAGTCACACACACTTACAGGGATCAGAAATTTTGACAATCAAACACTCTTAGGTTAAATGAATTATAGTGTATTACCTATTGGGGAAAAAAATGAATGTGTATGAATAAGCTCCGCAAGGAAACATAGATAAATGAAATAAGTTGCTGTGGCAGGGTAGAAGGTGATTTAATCCCTGCGTTTTCATGTTCTTCATGCAATAAATAATCTGGGGAAAATGCAAAATGTAGTTAACTACCTTTATTGCTTTTATGGTTTCACCACCAACTTCCAAAGGAGATTCTGGGGCAATGACTGTCCCACAGTTCCCCTAATTCTCACAAAGGGCCTAGAACACAGGCGGGTGTGTAGTTGAGGATATGCTAGAGTAAGTTTTGTGGGGATATGAGGCTCAAACTGGTCTAGAATGATATAAAATAATGAGATAGCAAAAAAAAAAAAAAAGAGAGAGAGAAAGGGCATTCTAGCAGGGGCTACTCTGTGAACAACTGTATAGAATGGGCTTGTTGCTGTTTTTTGTTGTTTTGCTTTTTGTTTTTGTTTTTTTTTTGGGATGGAGTCACTCTGTCACCCAAGTTGAAGTGCAGTGGTACGATCTCAGCTCACTGCAGCCTCCGCCTCTGCCTCTGCCTCCGCCTCCTGGTTCAAATGTTCCTCCCACCTCAGCCTCCCAAGTAGCTAGGATTACAGGCCTCACTACACCTGGCTAATTTTTGTATTTTTTTAGTAAAGACAGGGTTTCACCATGTTGTCTAGGCTCGTCTCCAAGCTCGTCTCCAATTCCTGACCTCAAGTGATCCACCCACCTTGGTCTCCCAAAGTGCTGAGATTACAGGCATGAACCACTGCGCCCGGCGACAATGGTATAGAATTAGGATTAAGAATATTATAAGCCAGTTATTGTGAGGCCGAGGTGGGCGGATCACGAGGTCAGGAGATCGAGACCATCCTGGCTAACAATGGTGAAACCCCGTCTGTACCAAAAAAATTACAAAAAATTAGCTGGGCTTGGTGACAGGCGCCTGTAGTCCCAGCTACTCAGGAGGCTGAGGCAGGAGAATGGCGTGAATTCGAGAGGTGGAGCTTGCAGTGAGCCGAGATCACGCCACTGTACTCTAGGCCTGGGTGACACAGCAAAACTCCGTCTCAAAAAAAAAAAAAAGAAAAGAAAAGAATATCATAAGCCAGTTAGCACTTAAGGAAAAAAAAAAAAAAGATTATAAGCCAGGCCAGGCAAGGTGGCTCACACCTGTAATCCTGGCACTTTGGAAGGCCAAAGTGGATTGCTTGAGTTCAGAAGTTTGACACCCGCCTGGGCAGCACGACGAAACCCCATCTCTACAAAAAAAACGCAAAAATTCACCAGGTGTGGTGGCATATACCTGTAGTCTCAACTACTTGGGGGGCCAAGGCAGAAGGATCACTTGAACCCGGGAGGCTGAGGTTGCAGTGAGCCAAGAACACACTACTGCACTCCAGCCTGGGTGATAAGGTGAGACCCTGTTTCAGAAAAAAAAAATTTTATATATGTGTGTGTGTGTGTGTGTATGTGTACATATATATAATTGTACATATAAAAATTATATATATGTGTATATATATATGCGCACGTGTGTGTGTATACATATATGCATATATATGCCAAGAGTAAGTATTAGGGGAATAAACCTTAAAATAAAAAAATAAGAAAATGAAAGCACAGGTGTTTATTTACCTTTTCAATCGGCTTTCCCAGGTTAAAAGACATTTTATTTTTGAGACAGGGTGTTGTTACTCTGTCACCCAGGCCAGAGTGCAGCAGTGCAGTCACAGCTCATTGCAGCCTTGATCTCCCAGGCTCAGGTGATCCTCCCACCTCAGTGTTCAGGGTAGTTGGGCCACCATGCCTGGCTAATTTTTGTACTTTTTGTAGAGACTGGGTTTTGCCATGTTGCCCAGACTGGTCTCAAACTCCTGGGTTCAAGTGGTCCACCCACCTTGGCCTCCCAAAGTACTGGGATTACAGGTGTGAGCCACTGTGCACAGCTGAAAGGCATTCATTCATTCATTCATTCATTCATTCATCTATTTGACAGAGTCTTGCTCTGTTGACCAGGCTGGAGTGCAGTGGTGCGATCTTGGCTCACTGCGACCTCCACCTCCCGGGTTCAAGCAATTCTTATTCCTCAGCCTCCTAAGTAGCTGGGATTACAGGTGCCCACTGCCATGCCCGGCTAATTTTTGTATTTTTAGTACAGACAGGATTTCACCACGTTGGCCAGGGTGGTCTCGAACTCCTGACCTCAGATGACCCACCCGCCTCACCTCCCAAAGTGCTGGGATTACAGGTATGAGCCACCACACCTGGCCAAGGCATTTATTTTTAATTTCACTGTAACTCAGGTAGTTTCCAAGCCAACATTTTTTTTTTTAATGTCATGAAAACAGGTTTGATTAAAAAGGATCCCAGGTAGAGTAAGAATCACACATCCCTATCCTTTAAAAAGAAACAAACAAACAAAAACACCCCCTGGGAATCAGTCTTCTGAAATCACATAAATTACCTTCCCACAACATGTTTCTGCAGTCATGTTGAAAAACACACACATACACACACACACACACACACACACACAGAGGAGCCTCTGGAGTCATGAGGACAACCCACTCACATAGACTCTCCTCAAATATTGAACAACATCCTGAATCAGACAGGCGGTGTCATATTGTTGCTTAAAACAAGTGACAGCCTACGGTTCCTTCTGCCCCGGTGTATAAAATGTGTTTCATATTAGCCACATATGAAATATTTCTTTTTGTTTTGAGATGGAGTCTCACTCCCATCACACAGGCTGGAGTGCAGTGGCACGATCTCAGCTCACTGCAACCTCCACCTCCCAAGTTCAAGCAATTCTCCTTCCTCAGTCTCCCGAGTAGCTGGGATTACAGGCATGCGCCACCACACCCGACTAATTTTTGTATTTTTAGTAGAGACGGGGTTTTGCCATGTTGGCCAGGCTGGTCTCGAATTCCTGACCTCAGGTGATCCATCTGCCTCGGCCTCCCAAAGTGCTAGAATTACAGGTGTGACCCACCGTGCCCGGCCGGATGATTTTCAAAGGATCAGTCTTCTGTAGAAGTACAAAAGGAAAAGTGACAGTTTGGAGGGAGAGGGGGAAAAAAAATCAAAAGTTAGAAGACAAAAAAAAGAAGCCAGGCATGGTGGTGTATGCCTGTAATCCCAGATACTCGGGAGGATGAGGCAGGAAAATCACTTGAACCCAGGAGGCAGAGGCTGCAGTGAGCCAAGATTGCACCATTGCACTCTAGCCTGGGCAACAAAGTGAAACTCTGTCTCAAAAAAAAAAAAAGATAAAAAGAAAAAAAAAAGGCCCGGGGTGGTGGCTCACGCCTGTAATCCCAGCACTTTGGGAGGCCAAGACAAGTGGATCACGAGGTCAGGACATCAAGACCATCCTGGCTAACACAGTAAAACCCCTTCTCTACTAAAAATACAAAAAATTAGCCAGGCGTGGTGGCGGGTGCCTATAGTTCCAGCTACTCGGGAGGCTGAGGCAGGAGAATGGTGTGAAGCTGGGAGGCGGAGCTTGCAGTGAGCCAAGATCATGCCACTGCACTCCAGCTTGGATGACAGAGCGAGACTGCGTCTGAGACTCCATCTCAAAAAAAAAAAAAAAAAGGCCAGGCGCAGTGACTCACACTTGTACTCCCAGCACTTTGGGAGGCTGAGGCAGGCGGATCATAAAGTCAGGAGTTCAAGACCAGCCTGGCCAAGATGGTGAAACCAAGTCTCTACTAAAAATACAAAAATTAGCCCAGTGCCATGGCAGATGCCTGTAATCCCAGCTAATCAGGAGGCTAAGGCAACAGAATCACTCGAGCCCAGGGGAAGGAGGTTGTAGTGAGCCAAGATAACACCACTGTACTTCAGCCTGGGCAACAGAGTGAGACTTTGTCTCAAAAAAAATAAAATAACAGAATAGCACCCTTAGAAAACCAAATACTACATGTTCTCCCTTACATGTGGGAGCTAAATATAGAAACAAAAAGGGGAACAACAGACACTGAGGCCTATTTGAGGATGGAGGGTAGGAAGAGGGACAAGTTCAGAAAAAATAACTATTGGGCACTTGGCTGAATACCTGGATGATGATATAATGTGTACAACAAACCCCAGTGACACAAGTGTACCTATGCAACAAACCTGCACATACACTCCTGAACCTAAAGTAAAAGTTTAAAAATAAATGGAATATTTGGATGCACTGATAAAAATTAAATTACTATAAATTCTATAAATTGTTAAAAGGAATAAAGTTTTAGTGAGCAACACTGGTAAATTGCTATTAATACATTTTTGTAAACAAACAAAAAGAACATCACCTTTACTTGACAGGGACAAAGGAGGGACATAACAGTCTGATAAAGAATGAAAAATGCAGTTGAAGAGATGAGTTTCCTAAATGCCAGGCATGGTATAGCTATAAACTCATTTCATTCTCGCAACATTTAAAAAAGAAAAATATGTCTGTTGTTCCCACCTTGCAGATACAGAAATAGAGGTCAGGAGCTGTTAAGTAACTTACCCAAGGCTAGGGTTGGAACTCCAAATTTCGGTCTTTTCTCCACATCATACTGAAGAGTTCCTGTCCTTCAATCAAAATCTCCCACCAACTCATCCCCAACACCAGGAATTCCCCCAGAAGTGTGATTTATTCCTTAAGGTAAAGAAACTGTGTCCTCCTAACACATAAAGGTTCCAGGAAGGACAATAAATTAAATCTACCCAAAGAGGGACGCCTTTCACAGAAACATCCAAGGCTGAGACATTTTTTTTTCCTGAGACAGAGTCTCGCACCCAGGCTGGAGTGCAGTGGCGCAATCTCAATGCAACTTCCGCCTCCCAAAGCAAATCTTGTGCCTCAGCCTCCCACGTAGCTGGGATACAGATGTGCACCACCACTTCTGGCTAATTTTTGTATTTCTTAGTAGAGATGGGGTTTTGTCATGTTAGCCAGATTGGTCTTGTACTTCCGGCCTCAAGTGATCTGCCCACCTTGGCCTCCCAAAGTGCTGGGATTACAGGCGTGAGCCATCATGCCCGGCCCAAAACTGATACATTTTGACTGGGGAAGAAGGGACACTGGCCAGGCAGAAGTAAGTGTAAAAATTCTGGTTGCCATAAAAGAGCTGGGGTACTACTGTGGTGGGAAGGGTGGAGAGGAGGGGACAGGGAATGTTGAAAAGAAGAAAGCACCAAGAACAACCCAGGTAGAAAATCCAAAAAATATGTGGTCAGCATCAGCTGGGCACAGTGGCTCACACCTGTAATCCCAGCACTTTGGGAGGCCAACGCGGGCGGATCACGAGGTCAGCAGATTGAGACCATCCTGGCTAACACGGTGAAACCCCGTCTCTACTAAAAACACAAAAAATTAGCCGGGCGTGGTGGCGGGCACCTGTAATCCCAGATACTCGGGAGGCTGAGGCAGGAGAAAGACATGAACCCGGGAGGCGGAGCTTGCAGTGAGCCGAGATCGCACCACTGCACTCCAGGCTGTGCGACAGAGCAAGACTCCGTCTCAAAAAAAAAAAAAAAAAAAAAAAATGATGTGGTCAGCACCAGAAAGACAAAGGGAGCCCTGGGTCTGGTGGTGGCCACTCAACAGTGGGGCTGGCTGTTACTGGAAGGACAAGCTGGCTATGGCCTTAGAAAGATGACGTATTAGACACTATCCATTCCCTGTTCTTGAGAAGCTGATATAGAAAAATATCTTTTATCCTTCCAGTCATAATGAGGAAAAAATAGTTTAAATAAATTTAAAAAAAGAAAAAGACCTTTTTAGAAACTTCCTGTATAATAATGGCCCATGCTGGTCTACTAATCAGGAATGCAGTTTGCTCTTCAATGAGGGAGGTCAGGATCCAATGTGACCCAATCAGTTAAACCTCATAACTCAGAGCTGAGGCAGGAAAATAGGGTCTGGAGGTAAGGAACATAAGAACAATTCACACTTCAGCTATAACAGGAAATATCCTCTCCATAGGTCATTAGACGCAAATGACTTTGTAACTTTACTTCAACCTCTCCATTTACATAGAGTGTACCCAAAGTAACAAATGGAATCCTCTAGGGGGTATTTAAATTCCCAAAAACTCTGCACCGGGGCCTTTTGAGCTCCTAGGTTTGGGACTGCTCCCACATTGTGGAGGGTACTTTCATTTTCAATAAATCCCTTCGTCCCTTCCTTGCTTTGTGCATTTTGTCCAATTCTTTGTTCAAGACGCCATGAACCTGGACACCCTCCACCTTTAACAGAACCATAAGGATGGTCGAGTCCCCAAGGCGAAAGCTCAGTAGCCAGTGCCCAGAAGCACACCTAAGGGCAGGAAGATACAGTCAGATGAAATACAGCACTTAAAATATGTCTCCAATTCTAGTCCACAGGAGAAATCATCAATTCTCCAGACTTGTTTCCCCCTTATATACAAGAACAGCTGTTTGTTACAGCTGGACCCTTCTCTCTGCCCAAATACACAGAAGGGTCAGCAAATCTCATCACTGAGCACACATCACCTCTGGGAAAAACCCTACCCCCAGATCACTTTCCAGCAACCTTCAGGGAATCCTGATTTCAGGATCAGGACTGGAAGTCAATACAGGTGCTCACTGAAGCATTTGTTTTTTGTTTTTTTGAGACAGGGTCTCACTTTTTTGCGCAGACTGGAGTGCAGTGGTGCAATCATGGCTCACTGCAGCCTCGATCTCCTAGGCTCAGGAGATCCTCCCTCCCACCTCAGTTTCTCAGTAACTGGACTACAGGCACGCACCACCATGCCTGGCTAATTTTTGTAATTTTTTGTAGAAACAGGGTTTCACCATGTTGCCCAGGTTGGTCTCGTATTTCTAGGGATCAGGCGATCTACCCACCTAACCCTCCCAAAGTGCTGGGATTACAGGCGTGAGCCACTGCACCTGGTCAACATTCAACGTGTTAAACTAGGGGTAGAAAACTATTAGTTAGACCATCAAATTAACAGCAGTTGGCCTAGTAAAGTCAAAAGCTACCTAGACGTAATCTCACAGAAAGAAACTTAATTAAAACCAAAACTGATAGTGCTTGCTTCTGTCTTCTGAAAAAAGATGTGGGGTGGGGAAATAAGTCTTTGGGCTAACAATACCTGTTCACAGTGGGATCTGACTCTACTAGAGGACCAGAAAGCTTGCCCATAGTTTAGAAGTGCCTGCTCCTGAGCCTTGGGGTGGGCAGAAGCAGGCCTGAACAGCATGTAGAGGCAGAGCTGGACAGCTGAATTATGGTGCAAAATAAAATGAGAAAAACTTATTTGGGGACTCGTTAAAAGCAGCAAGAGCAGAAGGAAAGGAGGTACCATGGCAGGGTAGCAAAGGTCATTTAAGACCAAAGACACCTAATACCATTAGATTTTAAGTTACCTGTATTGCTGTAATATAATATACCCTCCCCTCCCCAGACCTTCCAAGTGCAATCTGCTGTGCACACAAATAGCTTTGTGTATATTTTGTTCTCACTGTTGTTTAGTGGAAACCAAGGAAAAGGGGCCAAATTCCAAGTTAGTTCAAGAACAGAGCAAAAAGAAGAGAAAAAACACAGAAAGGGCAGAACTGACCATGAGAATCTAAATCTCGGGGAGTGCTCCAATCTAGAAAAGGGCATGGGATAGGGAACTTGAGTGGATCTCTGGGTTACACCCACTTATGCCTAGAGCTGTGAAAATACAATGCAGATTTACTATGGAGCGTCTGCTCCACGACAAGCACTATGTACACTAAAGGCTAGGTTATGAAGACAAGATCCCTGCCCTCACAAGGCAGTCTGAAAGGTGTGTGTGTGTGTGTGTGTGTGTGTGTGTGTGTGTGTGTTTGGGGGGGATTGTGGGGGTGTGTGTATCACAATGTAAGCCAAACATAGGAAAGGATACTAACAAGTATAGCAACAACTATACAACAAGTATAGCAACAACCTACAGGGTAGGGTAGGTCAAAAAGCTAAAAGCAAGGTAGGCAAGGGGGGCTATGTAAACATATGGAAAAACTCCCTAATTACATCTAAGATAAGGGAGGGAAAGTGAAGGTCAGAAAATGTAATCCCCAAGTTTAATCCTGAGAATATCAGTGTTCAGAGCAGATAGGAAGAGAAACGCAAACCAGGCTTAGGGATCAGCATGTGCAAAATGGCACTGAACACTACAAGCCATTCCAAGTGGCCAAAGAGTGCATGTATCCAGGTGAGTGACGAGATGGGGCTGCAGGTAAATTGAGCTAGACTGTGAAAGGCACAGCACACCATGCTAAAGAATTAGGTTTAGAAGGCGAGTGGGGAGCTAGGGTGACTGCTGTAATTTGACTTCTATAATATTATCATGCCTAAAAAAACTAATGTGTGCTCATTACAAAAAAATCCAACCAGTCTAGAAATGTATAAAGTAAAACTCTATGTTCCACCTTCCCTCAGATAACTACTGTTAACACTGTAGAATATATATACTTCTAGATTTCTTTGAAATACATTTACAGTGAATATAGTACGTTTTGTTTAATGAAAATGGAATTACAATACACATACTGTTCTGCAACAGCAAATTCTAAAGAAAGTGACAAGATCAGTTTTATATTTTGGAACCAAGAGTCTGGCAACTTAGAAATGGGAGAGTCAAACCAGGGAAGTCAGCTTGAAGGCAACAAGGAAAACAAGATAAGATAAGAGTTAGAGGCCGGGCGCGGTGGCTCAAGCCTGTAATCCCAGCACTTTGGGAGGCCGAGGCGGGTGGATCATGAGGTCAGGAGATCGAGACCATCCTGGCTAACATGGTGAAACCCCGTCTCTACTAAAAATACAAAAAACTAGCCGGGCGTGGTGGCGGGCGCCTGTAGTCCCAGCTACTCGGAGGCTGAGGCAGGAGAATGGCGTGAACCTGGGAGGCGGAGCCTGCAGTGAGCCGAGATCGGGCCACCGCACTCCAGCCTGGGTGACACAGCGCGAGACTCCGTCTCAAAAAAAAAAAAAAAAAAAAAAAGATGAGAGTTAGAACACCACAGTAACCAGGCAATAAAGAGCGGGGACAGACACTGAAGGGAGAGTTGGCAAGACTGGGCGATGATCTGGATATGGGGGGAGAAAGGGAGGAGTTGAGAGTGATTCCAGTTTTCTGGCTGGGCATCCAGGGGGACCTCATTTACCACATCACAAAGATGAGGACTAGACAGCTTTGGGGGTTAGGAGGATGTTGTATAATAAATAATTTGGCTGGCCTTTGTCCCTGGTTTCTGGAGGTAACCTCTAAATCTTTGGAATTTCTCGAGTAATAGGAGTGTCTTTGTTATTCACAGTGGGCCCTGATAGTTTATGCCAGTAAGGTGACTCAATGTGGGCCCCCAGTTTGCTTAAAAAGATGACACAGGGACAATGGACACCAGGACTCCAAGATGGCATCTTGGAGGACAAGAAACTTCTGGAGGTCAAACTAGGGGAGCTGCCAAGCTGGATCTTGATGCAGGACTTCTGCAATGGTGGCACTACCAGAGCACTTTGAAGAAGTTACTACCGGTACTACAAGTATTACATCAACACGAAGAAGGGGAGTATCTCAGGGGTTACCATGGTGCTGGCAGGCTACGTGCTCTTCAACTACTGTCTTTTCTACAAGGAGCTCAAGCACAGGTGGCTACGCAAGCACCACTGAAGAAGAGGGCATGCTCTACACTCCCTGCCATGACCTTCTTGGCCCGAGCCTCTCCATAAGGAATACAATCTCTATCGCTGCTGAATCCTTTCATATCCTAATGGGAATTAACCTCCAAATAAAAGATGACTGGGGGAAAAAAAAAGAAAAGACACAGGATGGGGGCTGGCCATACCAGAAGGACCAATCATGTGACTACAAGGTTGGGGCTCTGAGCCATGTAATACAGTGTAACCTGCAGTGAGTAAACGGGCTAGAGATTGAGTTCAATCACATGGCCAACGATTCAACCAACCATGCCTATGTAATGAGACCCCAATAAAAACTCTGGACACTGAAGCCCTGGTTAACAATACTCTATGCATATTGATGAGAGTGACTGTGCCCTGATTCCATGAGGTGAGGACACCAGAAACTTTACATCTGGGACCCTCCCAGGCCTCATCCTATATGCCTCTTCTTTGGGCTGCTCCTGATTTGTACCCTTTTTGCTATAATAAAATTGTAATCAGAAGTACAGTGCATTCCTGAGTTCTGTGAATTGCTCCAGCAAACTATGGAAGTAAATGAGAGTATAGTGAAAACCCTCCAATGTGTAGCCAGTTCAACAGAGGTGTGTGTGGTCAGGAAACCCCTAAGATTGTAACAGTCTTATGAAGGGCAGTCTTACAGAGGACTGTGCGTTTAACCTATGAGGTCTGCCTGACTCTGGGTAGTTAGTATCAGAAGTCATCACAGGTGACAAGAGGATTATTTTCTGCACAAGGTGAGTTGGAGATATAACCTGCAGGCTCTACATGTGGAGCTACTCAGTATGTGGCTGACTAGATAGGCCAGAAACTCCTAACAGAGACCTGAGGCAGGTTCACAAGTCTAAGATGATGACAAGAGCCAGGAATGCAGAGGATATCAAAAGTGCAAGTGTAAATAATTAAAAAAAAAAAAAAAGTCCCTTCATCATAAATAAGGTTACAAAAAAAAGAAAAAAATAATTACAAAAGAGAAGACCCAAAAACCCCAAGACAGGCCCAGATACCTGCTTTTGGGATACAGTCCTTCACTCCTCAAAAGAGCAGAAGTCACTCACCCTTTGAGTTCCCATAGCCTGTGCTGTATCACACACCAGAGTGAGAGCATGTGTCACAATGCCTTGCAATTACATGCTCATATCCTCAATTAAGCTGGAAGTACCCCCAAACTTGAATCTAACCCAGTGTGAGGTATACAATAAACACTTAAAAAAAAAAAAGCCTACAACACAGAAATGGATGAGAATCTGCCGTGAGAAATATTTCTAAGGTTGCTGAATTCCTGTAATATTTTTAGCTTTGTGAAATCTGCCATAATCTTTTTTCTTGTTACTCAAGTTCATAATTTGTTTTAGTATTATGAACAGGTAGACACAGGGAGGTCAGAGAACTTTAAACATCAACAAATTTTTCATTCTGGCTAGAGCAGGTTAGTTGCCCTAAGTCTCATTTACAATTTTTTGTTTTGCTTTAATGCTTGTTCCAATCCCACTGAGGAAAATGCAGTGCTGAAGCACCAAGAAGAGAAGAGTCAAGCTTATTCCCTTAGGATCAAGATGGTACTAGACACCAGCCCAGAATGCTTCAGGACATTTAGGGTTGAGCAAAGAGCAGCTTGACATCCTAGCTTCTAAAAATTGCCACAAGGGGCTGGGGGTGGTGGCTCACGCCTGTAATCCCAGTACTTTGGGAGGCCGAGGCGGGTGGATCACTTGAGGTCAGGAGTTCAAGGCCAGCCTGGCCAACATGGTGAAACCGTCTCTACTAAAAATACAAAACTTAGCTGGGCATGGTGGTGGGTGCCTGTAGTCCCAGCTACTTGAGAGCTGAGGCACAAGAATTGCTTGAACCTGGGAGGAGGTTGCAGTAAGCCAACCAGAGTGCGTGCCATTGCACTCCAGCCTGGGCGACAGAGTGAGACTCCGTCAAAATAATAATAATAATAATAAATAAAATTGCCACAAGGGCCAGGCACAGTGGCATGTGCCTGTAGTCCCAGCTGCTCAGGAGGCTGAGGTGTAAGGATGGCTTGAAGCCAGGAGTTTGAGGCTGCAGTGCACTATGACTGTACCTGTGAATAGCCACTGTGCTCCAGTCTGGGCAATACAGCAAGACCCCATCTCAAAACAAACACAAATTGCCATAAGAATATTTGTTTTAATATTTAAATATCTAAAATGTGTGTAAGATATCAGTGTGACCAGGATGCAATCTAAGTATGCAGCTTTTGGGCCAAATCACCACTTATGTGCTCAGGCAGAGTAGACACCTGGGTAAATGTAAAAATCATCATTTGAAACCTTCAAAGAAATGGAGTCAAGAGCTACACAAATGCAGGAGATACTGGCTTCCTTGAGTAGAAGAACTGTCCAGAAAACTGAAGTCTAAAAATTGCTGAGTTCAGCTTTCCAGATCCTTGGAAGCCTCCTGAAGACTTCGTTTTTTGGTGCTTAATGCTTTCACTACCTGGTCAAAGAACCAGCTCAAAGAAGCCTTTCACAGTACAGCCAAGTCCAGCCCATTACGTCTACCAGCCCATAGCAAAGGCAGAGGTGTTTCCACATATCAAACCGTAGTCCTGAAACTGATTCCTAAACACAACACTGATTTGCATTATTATCTATGCAATAAGTTTACAAAGGATAGTTGCTTTTACAGCCAACACCAAAGCTCGCCAAATTCAGTTCACTTATTTCATTTCATATATACATTACTGGATTTTTGAAGGCTATTTTTATTTGCAAAATTGCAGCCTCCATCAATAATTTGTCTCCGATGTATAAACTATATTCTTTTTTTTTTTTTTTTATTTTTTGAGACGGAGTCTCGCTCAGTCGCCCAGGCTGGAGTGCAGTGGCCAGATCTCACTGCAAGTTCCGCCTCCCGGGTTCACGCCATTCTCCTGCCTCAGCCTCCCGAGTAGCTGGGACTACAGGTGCGCGCCACCACGCCCGGCTAGTTTTTTGTATTTTTTAGTACAGACGGGATTTCACCGTGTTAGCCAGGATGGTCTCGATCTCCTGACCTCATGATCCGCCCGTCTCAGCCTCCCAAAGATAAACTATATTCTTAACAAAAAGAACCAACATTGTGGAAGCAACCCTGAACTTGAAGTCAGAGGGTCTGGAGCCCTCTATTAACGCTGCTGGTAACTGGTCATCTGACCATGGGCAAGATTTCTCTCCTGCCTTAAATGGAAGCACACTCTTGTCCTGTATCACAAGGGACTGTTATGAGCACCTGGACAGAGAATGGGTGGGAATGTGTTTTAAAATGGGTAAATAGGTAAACACATTAAAGAGATACTTTTCTAATAGATATAGATATGTATCTTTTCTTCTGACTTATCCTTGGTTAGAAAAGAATGTGATTTTGGATGACACCACATTCACTGTGAATCTTGAAAGTACACTAAAGAATACACCAATGATCAAAATTAGAAAACAAAATCTATTGAAACAACACTCTAGAGGATCTTAAACTTGAGTTCTTAGCTGCAGGGAAAAGGCAATAGCAAAACCAGTATTATTGGTGTTTGGTCACTTTGGGTCAAAAATCTGCAGGGTCTGTCTGGCATTTAAAAAAGAAGCAGATAAAAAGATTTGTCTACCAAGCTCTTCCTCTTCACTTCTCCCCACCTACTTCCTTTTCTTCCAGAGGAGAAGGGCTCTCATTTACCCACTGGTTTGCGACATCCTGCCTAAGAAGCTACTTCCTGGGAGCTGCCTGGGCTATTCTGAGAGGAGCTTTAACTGTTTCAAACCCTCAGACCCTAGTATATTCATGACATCCAGACCCACCATAGTCATTTACAACCTAGTAACTAAACTCTAGTTGACCAGACAATACTCCCAACTTCCTTCATACCAGGCCCCATATTAAGCACTCTACCTACAATAATCCAGGCAGGAGTCGCATTTCTTGGTCGCATCTAGGGGCTCCAACCAGTCCAGCCTTGCTTAATCAGTCAAAATGGACCAAAAAAAAAATGGACTCAAGAATAGTAACCAAGAAACTCAATGCACATTAACGTTGCATTTGATATTGATGGAAATTCAACTGAACAAAACTTCTGTCCCACAGAAGCTCTGTAAACTAGCACTGGCTTTCATTCATTCCACTTTTACTGATCAACTAGTACATGGCAGGCCTGGGCGAGAGATGGGACATCAAGGCTGAACTCTTCATCTGTAGAAGCTTATAAATGTAGCTGGTAAAGCAGAACAGATATGTACAAAGATCGCCTCATTCCTGCCAAGTGATCTGTCTCCTGAGTAGTTCATGTATAGTCTCACTGGACTGTATGTGTGTCCCTCCCAGAAGTTCCCACTTAAGACCTACCCCAGACCAGAGAGGACTGCAAACCTGTCCATGGCATACCAGTTGCTGAGCTCCCAAGGCTCCCCAAATTCATTAGCAAGATAATGTAGAACACTGGAACTTCTTTGACAAATGAGAAATTCTTTCAAGTTCTAGACTTGGACCTATTGTTACATTTTAATCATCTTCAGCAGTCTGGATAACTGCCTTTGGATTATGTATCAAAATATGGTGATTTTAGAGCCAAAAGGCACAATTGTGTTATCATTTCAGATTAACTGTTAAGAGAAAAATTAACTATTTTTTCTCTCTCCAAATACACTTATCGACCTTCTCTCTTTTTTCCCCTTTTTCCTAAAAGTTAAATCCTATTGCTCAAACCCACACAGAGTTAACCCCTAGGACTGCATATCACTGTACAGAAATCTGTCAAGCCTTAGGTCCTCACCAAAGATATGTCAAGAGAAAATGTAAGGGTTAACAGAAAATTAGTTCTGTGTTGGGGTCCTTTAACAATGAACAAGTATTCACTTTCATTCATTTCAAACATGCTATAGACTCTCCCCTAGTTCTAAGACAGAAGACAAGCATAAGCAGTAGGGCAGGGCAAAAAACAAGGGCCCTGCACAGGAGAGAAGTCGACGGATCCAGATGCAGGTCTTCACCAGCCATCTGACAACTGAGTAGGCTGCCCAGTCTCTCTGGGCCTCAACCTCTTCATATATACATACAGGAAGTTGAACTATCAAGATCTTTTCATTTTAAGGACAAGTGGCTATACTCTTGAGGAGAAGGAATTAAAGGTGTTGGTGGGGAAACAGATGATTAACATAATGTAATTCTTTCAAAGGGTCTGTGAATTGAAAAATATACAGAAAAATAAATAAATAAAAAACATAATGTAATGGGCCAGAAATAGCCTGCTTAGCACAGTATTCACCTTATCAGCCTAGATATATTAGCGGGGGTGGGAAGACTGGTGGGTGGGAATCACAGCCACCTACAGTGAAATTAAACTCTGTTCCCAAGTGAGTTCTGCTGAAGTGTGATTTATCCACAGAGTGTTATAGAATTTACCAGCAGCATGAAACCATGTTACCAAAATTGTGTTATTGCACAAACTTAACTTTTTCCCAAATGTGATTTGCAGAGCTGAGAATCCTGTCTGTGGCCATCTGTCCTATCCTAGTCCCCAGAGGCGTGGCGGAGGAGTGTGAGAAGCCACCAGGTGCCATGTAAATTCAGCCACCCATGTCACATATCCATCAAGGAAACCAGCATTTGCTAGGGATAAGTATGCAGCTTGGCATGCAAATGAAGCTCCCAGATCCATCCGGCCCAAACATTCCCAGAGCCTTCTTCTGTGCCACGCATAAGGCTAAGAGAACGCCACAGAATAGGGAAGATGTCATCACCAGTATATGTTCCCCAAATGTTTCCTCCTTTGGGCTGGGACGGGGCTGTTGGCTGAAAAGGCAATACAAAGGACTATAGGCACTCTTACCTGCCTGTATGGCAGGTACAAGTCCTTTAACCAGAGTCAGTTTCCTCATGTGTCAAGCAGAGACAACATACATCCCACATGCCTCATGTGGCTGAGTGAAGAAATAAATGGATGTATGAACAATGAAGAGCATACAGAGCCTCCTAGGACAGGTGCTACGGTTACCACCAACACTGTGACCCTCTTGTGCCAAAAAATTATAAACTGACAAGAATCACTCCTCATAAACTCAAAGCCAGGCTTCACAGGGGTTAGCAGAGCCTTGCCCTTTGGAAAGGAGTACCTTCTGCTGACTAGACAATTACATAAGTAACTGAAGTGTGACGGAATATGTACAGAGTGCTCCGGAGGGTGGAGCAGATGACCCCTGCCTGGATGGAGTGGAGGAGAGGTCTGTGATGGATTTACAGAAGACGTGACCTCCAAGTTGAGCTTTGACATAAGATGAAGATTTCAACATACGTATATTGGAGGTGGAGAAGGGAATCCCCAGTAGAAGACACAGTATGAGCAGAGGCCAGGACCCACTGAGAAAGGTGTCTGGATGAACCATGCGCCGATCCCCAATATCTGGCTTCAGCCACAGGAGTGTTACCTTCCAGTATGCCACCAAAAGCCAGTGACTACCCATCCCAAATTAACACCCCTCTTCAACCCCCAACACAACCCCATACCACTCACACACATATACATCAGGAAATCCTCCTGAAACTCTTGGGAGAAGAAAGTTGGGCTTACCTTGGGAGAAGAAAGGTGGGGCCTGTCAGGCAGATGGCTGTCCTAGAGAAGCTGGGAGGAGTCTATATTGGGATGTACTGTGTGGCAGTTGTTTCCTAAGGCACCTTTTGCAGACTCCTGTTTCACTGAAAATAATTCTTTTGCTTCCTGCACATCCTAAAAAATTGCAAGTATGCCCGGTGTTGTCTCTATTCTAAGTCTGTTGGATAAAGAGCAGCTGAAGAGCCCTGTCACTGGAAGTTCTTTGGGAGCTGAGAATTTTCTCTCCTTCTCACCTGATAGAAAGTAAGCAACCTGTTCTAGGGATCTAATCATGGCTGTTACCATTAGTCTTGTTAATCACAAAAAGCAGGTTACACACAGAGTATCTATGAATCCTTTCTGCTGGATAAGTGTTATTATGCCCATTTTACAGATTGAGGGAACAGACTCAAGGATGTAAAAGCACTTGCACAAGACAGACATAGTAAGGCAGGGTCAGAATTCAAACTTAAAGTCTGCTAGCTACAAAGCCTTCCCACTGTGCCATACAGCCTTCAGGTTATGTTACTCAAAAGTCACAGAATTCTAAATACACTGTGTGACATAGCCAACTTCTCTTAACCTTTCTTTGGTTTTCCTTTTCTTTTGTTTTTAAGAGACAGGGTCTTGCTCTGTTGCCCAGGCTGGGGTGTAGTGGCACTACCACAGCTTGCTGCAGCCTCAACCGTCTGGGCTCAAGTAATCCTCCCGCCTCAGCCTTGTAAGTAGCTGGAACTACAGGCATGAGCCACGTCTAGCCTTAACCCTTCTTTGTAGCCCTGGATTCAAGATAAAGTTACAACAGAAGACATCCGAGATTTCTCTCAACAATAAAATGTAATATTCTTACTATCTACTTGCTTGAAAGTATGCTGGGTGGTAGCCCATGAAACTATGTGGAGCTCACATATAAACCCTGAAAGGTAGGAAGTCATTACCATCACCCCCACTTTGAAGAGAAAAAATCTGAGGCACAGAGTTGGTAATGCAGTGACTTAACAGGTTCACAGGAAAAGAGCTCAGATCTCACACTTTTCTACACAAGGCACTGTTATCCCAAAGCACTATAGCCTAAAAATTCTGAAGCCTGAAGACTTTTAGACCCTCTGGAAGAATGGTTAGTCTCTGGAGTCAAATGAAATGCTTGTTGGGGGTAGAAACATTCAAAATAGGATTGGGAAATTGGGCTTTTCACTGCACTGCTGGCCCCCAAAACCAGCACCACTCAGAGGAATACCCATCTTCTTTTGATCATCCTGCATTTGGGCCTGTTGACTCCAAAACTCTCAGAAGCGTATTCCTAACTTTCTAGAAGTTAGACCCCATACCACAAAACAATACACGGAGTCCTCTGGATGCTCTGCTCCCCAACCCTGTTATGTTAGGCAGTTAGAAAAGCCAGGTGTCAGAGCTCCTGAGGACCCCTTCCAGCTGTTGCCACCATCTTTTTTTGTTTTGTTTTTTGAGATGGAGTTTCGCTCTTGTTGCCCAGGCTGAAGTGCAATGGCACAATCAATTCTCCTGCCTCAGCCTCCCAAGTAGCTGGGATTACAGGCACGGACCACCATGCCTGGCTAATGTTTTGCACTTTTAGTAGAGACGGGGTTTCTCCATGTTGGTCAGGTTGGTCTCAAATTCCAGACCTCAGGTAATCTGCCCGCCTCAGCCTCCCAAAGTGCTGGGATTACAGGCGTGAGCCACCGCATCCGGCCTGTAGCCACGATCTTTAAAGTCCTTTCCACTCCTGCCTGTCAACTCACAGAGAAGACAGGCACTTTCCAGGATACCTTGCCACCATTCCAATTTCTCCCCATTTTAAATCTCTCTGAGCATACTCATGCACATGACTTGAACATTTCTTTGAGAAGAAACCAAAACCTCAATTTCTCAGTTTTTGATAGACAACTTTTCCAAACCATGAGTCTGTTAGTTATACTGAAATCAAACATTACATTTAGGCTTCCTAAAAATATCAATCGCCCCAGCACAATGCCTCCTTTTGCTCCCACTTGCCCATCCTCCAAACACACATACACTTCAGACTGTCATTTAGACACTGGAGTGTATAATTTAAATGCCTTTTAATAGCATCTACTAAAAGGACATTTGCACATGACTCCTCACTTTACTTCAGAGCTATGAAGTATGATCCACACTGAGACTTTTACTGAATTTCAAGGCTAAATAGGAAGTTACACGGATGGCAAATACCAGCAATATAATTCAGTCAGGAATTTAAAATGCATTCGACTTGTCCATAACACGACATCCTTTTCCATTTCAGCAAAAGTCCCTTTAGTTCATCTTGCAACCCAGTGCCTGGTACGAATGAGTTAAACACTAAACATCAGTTTGACGACTGTTAATACATCTTATTCTTAACATACAAGTTAGAAATCTATTGTAGGCCGGGCGCGGTGGCTCAAGCCTGTAATCCCAGCACTTTGGGAGGCCGAGACTGGCGGATCACGAGGTCAGGAGATCGAGACCATCCTGGCTAACACGGTGAAACCCCGTGTCTACTAAAAGATACAAAAATATAGCTGGGCGAGGTGGTGGGCGCCTGTAGTCCCAGCTACTCGGGAGGCTGAGGCAGGAGAATGGTGTAAACCCGGGAGGCGGAGCTTGAGTGAGCTGAGATCCGGCCACTGTACTCCAGCCTGGGCGACAGAGCGAGACTCCCTCTCAGAAAAAAAAAAAAAGAAATCTATTGTAATTTTGGCCATAATCTAAATCTGTTTGACCCTAACACAAATGCCATTTGAATCAATAGCAGATAACAGGCAGCTGCTTGCATTCAAAGTATACATCCCTCTGTCATTTGAACTGTTTTGAAGTTGGTCTCCTTTGGAAGACAAATGGTTAGCAGCTGCAAGTTCAATTACAAAGCACTTGGTAGGAAGTCAGAGAAAGAACCAGAGGGAATCCAAGTGCTATTTCATACACTAAGAATGGAATTCCTTTCCAACAAACATCTTTCATTTCCTTCGGGGAAACTAATCCGGACATGCCCTTTGAACTTGGTAAAATGCAGGATTCTTTGGGAGAAAGAATCTAGTTTAAAGGCCAGGCAAAGCTGGAAGAGTAGGGGAGTCACTCCATTGCTCACATTTCCATTCTGTTCATTTTCTTAACGGAAGAATGTGGGGCATGGGAAAATCTAACAGGCAACCAGCCCAAAAAACTGGATTAATTAGATGTCTGATGCTGAATGTTACTTCCTTTCTTTGTCCCTCATTTTCTCCTTTGTGGAATAAAAGGAAAAAAATTAAATATAGAGGCAAAACTGAATGACCTCTAGACCAGCACTAATAGAACTTTCTGCAATGATGAAAGCATTCTAACCTGTGCTGTCCAATATAGTAGCCACTAGCCACACATGGCCACTGAACCCTTGAAATGTGGGTAGTGCAACTTAGGAACTGATTTTTCAACTTTTAATTACTTTAAATGTAGCAGTTTTGGGAAGTGAAGCTCCAGAAAGACCTCTGGCATTTTACACAGTCTTGAGAGGGCCATGTGGAAAAAGCATGCATATCACAGTAGGACAGACCTGGGTCTAAACTTAGCTCCACCACCTACTAATTGTGCAACCTTATGAAATTACTTAACTTCCCTGAGCTTCATTTTCCTTATTTGTAAAATAGAATACTATGACCTTTCTTGCAGAATTTTAGTGTGAATCCAAGATAATGAATGCAAAGAGACCAGGTGGGCCTTCATAAATGGTAGGTATTTTTCCAGTTACGATGTCCTCCAGGGATACAAGTTCCATGTCTTCTGGCTTCATCCTAGTCTCCTTCCTGCAGTAGGATCAATTCTTATTGCCCCACAGATTAACAGAGGTGGTCCTACAGATGCACCCTTGTCTATCAAGAAAGCAACTTGTTCAGGAATTGTTCCCAGGTCCTCGGGTGGGAGCAAGCCTCCGGTAACCCAGTAACCCAAGTCCTCTGTGCCTCAGGAAACACTGATTTCCGCTCTCCATTTCCGCTCACTGTGTCCCCTCCAGCTCTCACCCTCCTTCAGGAATTTATAAACTCTTCGCAGGGATTGCATATCAAGCTGATTCTTTGTTCAACGTAACCAAAACACCTGTTGGTGGTTTCTGGTACTTTCCTCACCACCTCTCCCCTTGACTTCCCCTAATAAATATGTTACACCTTCCTTTTTAATTGGAAATGCTTTAGTACTTTTTTTTTTAATTATTCAGTGATTTAGAACACAAGAAATAGAAATGCAGCAAGCTACCTTTATGGCTAACCTGGCATTCATTTAGTACCAAAACAAAACAAGGCAAAAAAGACTTTTATAGAAGGAGTACTCCAGTAAATATTAAAGTGTTGCAATCTCTAAATTAACATAATGTGTTAAGAGCTTAGCCAACGTTCCACTGTTTTTTGTTTGTTTGTCTTGTTCTTTTCTGAGACAGAGTCTCACTCTGTTACCCAGGCTGAAGTGCAGCGGCATGATCTCCGCTCACTGCAACCACCACCTCCCGAATTCAAGTGGTTCTCCTGTCTCAGCCCCCGAGTGGCTGCGACTACAGGCACACGCCACCATGCCTGACTACTGCTCTTTCCTTTAGTGAATGGTACCTTTCCTTGGCTCCAATGACCAAGTTTTATCAGTGGACACAAATGAGTGCCTGATTAGCAGGATAAATTTTCTATTATTAATAATTATTGGAATGTTAAACAGCTCTCTTCTGCCTGTTTTCCCACCATCCTAAAGACTCCAAGAAAGAGGAGCTGAAATACAGGCTGGCATTTTGGTAGAATTTCTATCTGGATTTGAGTAAACCATTAAACAAAAGGTTTACAGTGAGCTTGGAATTCTTGCTAACTTCTGAGGCCTCCCCTCCCTGACATGAGGACATTCTTGAGGACTGTTTACTAAACGGTGGTATGAAAGCAGCAAAGGGGACAAATAATTCTGACTTTGAGTCGACTCTCAAATGGGGTGAGGGTCTGATATAATCTGTAAAACCTGGATATACAAATTATAATTCAATAAAGAAGGAAACAGAATTAACCTGGATTCAGACAAATCTATAAAACAATGATTAACTAATTTGTCTTCTGTCCACAACTCCCCAAATTTCTAAATTTAACCTGAATCTGGAACCCATGTGGATTATGCACTCAATTTCCACTTTGTCTGAAAAGTAAATGCATTTAAGAGCATTCGAGATTCTGAACCCTTCTGGTAACAGCTAAACTCAAAATAGGTCAATTCCAGAAAGGCATCCATTTCAAGGGGACTTTCGTCTGCGGTTATTTTGAAAACCACTGCTTTTAAAACTGACATTATGAAGCTTAAAAATAAGCCCTCCTACTAAGGATCAAGGACTAAAATACCCTTTCCTCCCTGTCCCAGCCCCAACCCCACAACTTTTCTTTATTCTCTTTTCCCTCAACCACCTAGGAGAGTGGTGATATACAGGGGTAACCTTTTCCAGAGTTTCAGATAATTACTTGAAAATAATATTTTTAAGGATATTGCGTAGTTACCAAAATTTAATGTTGGGTAAACTTGGAAAACTGTCAAACCAAGTAACTTTCCCAAATGAAAACATGTACTGTATGTAATATGTACCATAAGAAAATAAGAGTAAAAGCTCAACCACCTCCTTCCACTGCAGCAGTGTGAACTCTGGCAAATTCACACCTCTCTAGGTCTGGTTTCCTTATCTCTCAAATGATAGGCCCAGGTCTAGAGAAGCTCTTAGGTCCCATCCAGCCCTAATAAGCTCTGCTTCTATAAATCTGGGCAGCTGCTTCCTTTTTTCACAGCTCCTTGGAAAGAAGAGAAAAGTCCCTGGCCCAGAAGGTCCTTGAGAAACCTCATTACACTTAGTAGTGTTCCCTGAGACACAAGAACTGCTACTGAGAGCAACGCAAGATGAGACAGCTATAAAATATCTAACACATTGAAACGAAAAAGTTGTTTTGCAGATGACACCAGTAAATCTACAAATGCATGTATATTCAAACAAAAAATGTTACTAGATAGAGTAAGTGGATTTAACAAAGCTGCCTGATATAACTAGTTCATACAAAGTTCATAGTCGAGATGGAAAATACAAACTTAAAAATGTTCAATAACAACAGTATCAAAATGTTACATATTTGAAATATTAACTCAGGACGCAAGAGAATTATAGAGAAGAAACTCTAATACCCTAACATGAGAAAGAGGAACACATGAATAAGTGGAAAGATACCCCATGAAAATTGTTGAAGTTTTCCTTAACCCTACCAAATTAAAAAATATATATGACTCTCAAAACTACTTAAGAGTGGGTTAAAAAGTTTTAGTAGAGAAAAATATCAAAAAGACTAAGGTAAACCTGAAAATACAACAGATGGATAAATGTATCATGTTTAGTAAACTCCAGTAAGATACTAGAATTCACTGTGGAGAAAAACTAACTAAGACATACACCTCATACCGAGCATACTCCACACGGGAAAGAGTTAACCACCTAAGGGGAAGAAAAAGGCTATGAAGTCACATATTCCTGCTAGTCGTGGAGAGATGATAGATGTTAAACTGCTAATGAAAAGTATGCTATACATAATGCCCATTCAAAAAACACGCTTTTCAATATTTAAAAATGGTATTCTTCTTAATACATTACACACAATGGAACAATGGAGTAAGCACATCATTTACAAAACTTCAAAATACAAAGCATATAAAAACTACTCAGAAATACTTAAAAATGATCAAAAAGGAAGAAAAATTTGCACGTGACTTTTCAAAATGTTCAGCCTGGAACCACAAAACCACCTCAGCCTACCTCTCCAGCTTCATTTCCTTCAACCCGAACCGATGCACCCGTCACACTCAACTACTTGCTGGCTTCTCTACACATCCCAGGCTTTCCCACTTGTGTGAAGTTGCTCATCCCGCGCTCTCTTCCTGCCACGCCCCCCCCATCCCGTGGAATCCTAGCCATCCTTCAAGACCCAGTTCAAATGTCATCTCCTCCATGAAGGCTCTCTTCATCTCCCGTCCTGGATGCGCACACTCCCTCCTCGGGCCAAGCTCCAACAGTGCTTGCTTTGTAGCTTTTCTGTGGCACTTTTCTTACTCTGTAGCCATTGTTTCCTCCTTCTTGTGTTCCGAAAATCTCCCCCTACACTCTCATATTAGATTTTAAGATCCTTGAAGGCTGAGATAATGTTATTCATCTTTGAGTTACCTACCTGCAGCTCCCAGAATAGTGATTTACGTTCAGTAAGCATTCAATAAATATGAGTTTAAACTGAATTGATGCAATTCAAAAATATAAAAATTAAAGGGAAGCAAATTGACCTTTAAAGGGGCCCTTATACTGCCTATTAAACTATCAAAACCCACTAAACTGGAAAAAAAAAAAAAGAGTCCTGAAGCTTGAGGAAACAGTTGAAATATACATTGTAAATTGGTTCAATCTCTTTTTGGAACATATTCTGTTAATATGTAACAACAGCGGTAGCATGGTCCATTGCTTCTGATCAGGTGGATGAATTCATCTAAAAGCAAAACAAAACAAATGGACTCAAAAACATTTACAAGCCTATCATTAGATAATAAAAATCTGGAGGCCACTTAATAATCAACAAAGTGTCATTTGCTTAGCCAGATCCTATTAGACTCTACTCTTCAGCCAATAAAAATGACAAGAATGAGGATTATGTCCACATGTAAAAATTGGGAAAAAATCAACTGATCTCAGCTATCCAAAAACGTATATAATGGAATAAACAAAGTTAAACTGGAGAATGTAATGTCTACAGGTTTTTTCTTTAGAAAGTATTCATACATTCAAAAATTTTAAAGCATTGTCCTTAAGCAGGCAACTCTTCAAAGGGAGGGGTTCAAGGTCTTTCTACCTTGTCCATTTTTTCTTCAAACTCCAGGTAACCTCTTCTTAACCTGACTCCCTTCCTGACATCAGAGCAGGATGCCCCTGAGAGTTACACAGCGAAATCAGAGTCAGGATCAGCACTTTTAGCATTTGGCTCTTCATGAGATTCAGAAAACACCTGCTATTTCAAAACAAAACACTATTCATCTTGGGAGGAGAAGAAGAAAACTTAGCAAACAGGTATGTGAGCCTCTAAACAGCTCTCTTGGGCTTCTGAGCAACAAGGGCACAGGACACGAAGTAAAAACACAATCAAGTTGCAGTAAGAGACCAGGATGATTTTTCCAAATTGGCAGTTTCTGGAAGTGAACAACAGAAACAAAACTGGGATCCTACGCTTTCTTCTCAGGTTTACCTCATTTTGTCCCTAGTCTCTGTGTTCTCTGGATTTGTTTTCTTGATGTGTCAGAAAGATTCACCACTGCTTGATTCATACTTCAGGGTGATGTGGTGGCATATCCACATAGAGAAATGCTAGCAAAAATGTTCCAAAGAGGGAGTTAAGAAAAAAAGAAAAAGTGGTTGGGCACAGTGGCTTACACCTCTAAACCCAGCACTTTAGGAAGTCGAGGCAGGTGGATTGCTTAAGCCAAGGAGTTTGAGACCAGCCTAGACAACATAGTGAGAACCCCTCTAGGAAAAAAAAAAAAGGGGGGAAAAGAAAAGCTAGCAGAAAAGGTTTTTTTGCTAATTTGTTTAAATGTATTTTGGTGTTCTCAAATCTACCAATAATGATATATCGCATCAGCAATGCTGGACACCTAGGGGTTTAAACAAGTATGTTTCCTAATAAGAAGAAAAAGATTCATAAAGTAGATTTAGTGAATAAAAAATTATATAGTAATTTATAATAAAGTACTTATGCAAGAAGCCCAAACCTCAGCATGATGCTCAAACCTGCACATTTACCCCTGAATCTAAAATTAAATACAAAAAGAGCTGGGCGATAGCCGGGCATGGTGGCTCACGCCTGTAATCCCAGCACTTTGGGAGGCTGAGGCAGGCAGATCACAAGGTCAAGAGTTTGAGACCAGCCTGGCCAACATGGTGAAACTCATCTCCACTAAAAATACAAAAATTAGCCGGGCATGGTGGAACATGCCTGTAGTCCTAGCTACTCAGGAGTCTGAGGCAGCAGGATTGCTTGAACCTGGGAGGTGGAGGCTGCAGTGACATGAGATCGTGCCACTGCACTCCAGCCTGGGCGAGAGTGAAAAAAAATAGCTGGGCATATTGGCATGTGCCTATAGTCCCAGCTACTGGGGAGTGGGGGCTCCGGGGAGGGACCACTTGAGCCCAGAAGGTGAGGCTGCAGCAAGCCGTGATTGCACCATTGAACTGCAGCCTGGGCAACAGAGCAAGTGAGATCTTAACTCAAAAAAAAAAAAAAAAAAAAAAAGGTGGGGGGGCGGGGGGAGATTGCATTTAATGTGATGTTTGTCATACAATGTAGACAAGCAGCACAAAGGGATCTAGGGATGGGAGAGTGAATATTAGTTGACATTAAAGTACATAAGACTTGGAATGAGTTTTGCTTTTGGGGTACTTTTTAAATTTATTATAAATTTTTTTCAAACATACAGAAAAACTGAAAGAATAAAAGTGAAACTCAAATTAACTAAACAAAACAACTGAACATTCCGTTCCATTTGCTTTATCCACTGTTTGTGTATGTTTGGGTTTTTTCCTGAACCTCAGAGTAAGTTTTGTGCATTATGTATGAATATGAATTCTCCTACATAATATCTGTACCATCATTACGTTAAAAAAAATTAGCAATACAGCCAGGCACAATGGCTCACGCCTGTAATCCCAGCACTTTGGGAGGCCGAGGCAGGCAGATCACTTGAGGTCAGGAGTTTGAGACCAGCCTGGCCAACATGGCGAAACACCGTCTCTACTAAAAATACAAAAATTAGCTGGACATGGTAGCATGTGCCTGTAATCCCAGCCACTCGGAAGCCAAGGCACGAGAATCGCTTGACTCCAGGAGAAGGAGGTTGCAGTGAGTCGAGATCGCACCACTGCACTCCAGCCTGGATGACAGACACTCTGTCTCAAAAAAAACAAAAAAAAAAATTAGCAATACTTTACTAACATTTCCCCAACTGTCTCAACAATGCATTTTATAACTGTTTTTTGATCCAGTATAGAATTGGGGTTCAGGCAGTATATTTGTTTTTGTTTTGTTTTTGAGACAGGGTCTCACTCTGTCACCCAGGCTGGTGTACAGTGGTGCAATCATAGCTAACTGCAGCTTGGACCTCCCAAGCTCAAGTGATCCTACTGCCCCAGCCTCACAAAAGGCTGAGATTACAGGCATGAGCCACCGTGCCCAACCCATGCAGTACATTTGATCTGCATGTCTCCTTAGTCTCCTATCCTAGAACAGCACCACTCTCCCTTTTTTCCCTTGATATCACCTTTTCTTTTGAGACAGGGCCCCACTCTCTCCCCAGGCTAGAGGGCAGTGGCACGATTACCGCTCACTACAATCTTGCCACCTGGGCTCAATCAATCCTCCCGCCTCAGTCTCCCAAATAGCTGGGACTATCTGCACGCACCACATCTGGTTAATTTTTGTAGTTTTGTAGAGACACGGTCTCACCATGTTGTCCAGGCTGGTCTCTAGCTCTTGGGCTCAAGCAATCCTCCTGACTTGGCAGGGCTCCCCAAGTGCTGGGATTACAGGTGTGTGCCACCATGGCCACCCTTATACTGACTTATTTTTCTTTTTTCTTTTAGATGGAGTCTTACTGTCTCCCAGGCTGGAATGCAATGGCATGCTCTTGGCTCACTGCAATTCTCCCACCTCAGCCTCCCGAGTAGCTGGGATTACAGGCACATGCCACCACACCTGACTAATTTTTGTATTTTTAGTAGAGATCGGGTTTCACTATGTTGGCCAGGCTGGTCTCGAACTCCTGACCTTGTGATCTGCCTGCCTCAGCCTCCCAAAGTGCTGGATTACAGGCGTGAGCCACCGCACCTGGCCTGTACTGACTTTTTAAGAGACTAGGTCAGTTGTCTTAGAGAATGTTCCACATCCTAGGTTTGTCTGATTTGTTTCCTCTTGGTGTCATTAACTCATTCCTCTATTCCTGTATTTGCTATAAACAGGAAGTTAGATCCCAAGGCCTGATTAGATGTAGGTTTGGGCTAGATTTGAAGGACAAGCAGCATATGAAACATCTAAATCAACATGATTTATCAACATTTATAATTTGCTATTAATAACAGAAGGAACCATTCAGACTTCTAAGGAGGAAATCAAACGCTGGCATCTTTAACACATCCCATTTGCATAGCATTCCAGTGATCGTAAAGTGCTTTTTTTTTTTTCTTTTTCCACTCTTGCCTCCCCATAAAGTGCTTCTGTATATGTTATTTTGGATGATGCCCTCCCACCCTACTTCCCTCATGGGTTTCTTATTATCAGCCTTACTCTACTAATGAGGAAAACTAGGCTCAGTGAGGTTAAGTGATATGACCGAGGTCACATCATTAAGAAGTGTTACAGGATGGGCATGGTGGCTCATGCCTGTAATCCCAACACTTTGGGAGGCCAAGGTGGGTAGATCACCTGAGGTCAGGAGTTTGAGACCAGCCTGGCCAACATGGTGAAACCTTGTCTCTACTAAAAATACAAAAATTAGCTGGCAGTGGTGGTGTGCGGCTGTAATCATAGCTACTTGGAAGGCTGAGGCAGGAGAATCACTTGAACCCAGGACACAGAGGTTGCAGTGAGCCAAGATCACGCCACTGCGCTCCAGTTTGAGCAACAAGAGTGAAACTCTGTCTCAAAAAAAAAAAAAAAAGTATTATAACTAAGTGAGGAGTGATGTAACTGTGCATGGCATGGAGTTGCTCAGAAAAGACTATACACATGGGAGATAAGCTTTATGTAAGATCTTGAAAGATGGGTACCATTCTGGGCAGACATGGTGTCTCACGCCTGTAATCCCAGCACTTTGGGGGGCTGAGGCAGGCGTATTACCTGAGGTCAGGAGTTTGAGACCAGCCTGGCCAACACAGTGAAATCCTGCCTCTACTAAAAATACAAAAATTAGCTGGGCATGGTGGTGTGTGCCTGTAATCATAGCTACTTGGGAGGCTGAGGCAGGAGAATGCAGGAGGCGGAAGTGGCAGTGAGCCAAGATTGCGCCATTGCACTCCAGCCTGGATGACAAGAGTGAAACTCCATCTCAAAAACAAACAAAAAAAAGGGCCAGGCACAGTGACTCACACCTGTAATCCCAGTACTTTGGGAGGCCAAGGTGGGCGGATTGTGAGATCGAGGACATCCTTCTTAAATTTTGTACTAAAAATACAAAAATTAGCCAGGTATGGTGGTACACACCTGTAGTCCAGCTACTTGGGAGGCTGAGGCAGGAGAACTGCTTGAACCTGGGAGGCAGAAGTTGCAGTGAGGCAAGATCGTGCCACTGCACTCCAGCCTGGTGACAGAGTGAGACTCATCTTCAAAAAAAAAAAAAAAAAAGGATGGGTACCATTTATTTTATTCCAGGCACCACAGCAGACAGTGGAGAAGTATCAGACAATCACAGTCCCTGTTTTCACAGAAGCTAAAGCATAATGGCAAGTATAAAACAAAAATAAAATCATGCAAGAGGGCCAAGCCCGGCTCACGCCTGTAATCCCAGCACTTTGGGAGGCCAAGGCAGGTGGATCACCTGAGGTCAGGGATTCGAGACCAGGTTGGGCAACATGGTGAGACTCTGTCTCTACTAAAAATACAAAAATTAGCTAGGCGTGGTGGTGTGTGCCTGTAATCCCAGCTACTCGGGAGGCTGAGGCAGGAGAATTGCTTGAGCCCAGGAGGCAGAGGTTGCAGTGAGCCAAGATCATGTGACTGCACACTCCAGTCTGGGCGACAGAGTGAGACTCCATCTCAAAAAAGAAAATCATGCAAGAAAGTGGAGGAGGGCATTCCAGACAAAAAAAAAAAAAACCATGTCAGCAAGACTAGACAGATGTAAGAAGGTTAAGAAGCAGTATGCTGGGGGCACAGTGAGGAGAGTAAAGAAAGTGGTAAGTGGACCACAGCAGGTGAACCGAAAAACAGGAAAATCAAGCTGGATAGGCAAGACAGGGCCAACAGCTACAGGAGTCCCCACTTAAATGTAGTTTTGCTTTGACAATTCCAGTTACCCACAGTAAGTACAGTAACCACATTCATGTAACTTTTATTACAATATATTGTTTTTTTAATTAGTTATTATTGTTAATCTCTTACTATGCCTAATTTACAAATTAAACTTTATCATAGGCACATACTGCATAGGAAAAAACATAGTATATGCAGGGTTTGGTACTATTGATATCTGTGGTTTCAGGCATTCACTAGGGGTCTTGGAATGTATGCCACTAAGATAATGGAGGACTACTGTACTCTACTACAGTATCCTCTTCCTTTCTTTCAAAGGTGCATAAATAAGTGAAATTGGAATTCTGTGAGTGTTTACATTCAAATAAGAGTCCCATATATTTCCTTGCCATGGGTTAAATCATCTTTAAGAATTTCTTTGCTATTTCTGTATCTGCTGTAATAGCAGCAGAGATGTTCTTCCCAAAGACACAGGCTTAAGCAGGCCTTTTTCACATGAAGCTGTTCTGAAAGACAGCACCAGTATTAGTTACTGCGTCAACTATCCAATAAAAGCATCCAACTTCAAAACTACAAAATCAGTGTGAAACCACTTCAAAAGCTCCTAGTTATCAGGCCAGACACGGTGGCTCATGCCTGTAAACCCAGCACTTTTTGGAGGCCAAGGAGGAAGGATTGCATGACGCAAGGAGTTTAAGCCCAGCCTGGGCAAATACAGCAAAACCCTATCTCTAAATTTTAAAATTAGCTAAGCATGGTGGTACGTGCCTGTAGTCCCAGCTACTCAGGAAGCTGAGGCAGGAGGATTCCCTGAGCCCAGGAATTTAAGGTTATAGTGAGCATCAATGCACTCCAGCCTGGGTGCCTGAGCAAGACCCTGTCTCTTAAAAAAAAAAAAAAAAAAAAAAGTTCCTAGTTATCATGGTGCACATCTCAGAAAGAGTCATAAGAGACAAAAAAAAAAGTACATCAATCTGTCTCAACCTTTCATCCTCCAGGGCCTTCACACTCTAACAGACGTGTGTTCCTTACAAACCTGGCAGAATTGCTGATGCTATGAACTACACCCTGAATGCAATAAGTCTGTCTGAGTGTTTCAGGGTTACATAGAAACAGTTCAAAATCCAAAATCATGAACACTACTAAGGCCAAGCAGTGAACCCTCCTAAGGTTATTCGGCACCTTATAGCCTTCAAAGAAATTTTATACATCTTCAAAGTATTCCTCTGGGGTAGGATCTAGTCAGCCATTTAATCAACAGATATCTACTGAGTATTTTCCATGTGCCAGAATCTGTTCTACACACTGAGCAATGAACAAGGCAAAGCCCCAACCATCATGAAGCTTACACTTGGAGTGGCAGAAGAAGATAAATACTTATACACGATGCACCCTCAGTTACTAGTCTGTGCTACAAAGAAAAATAAGGCAAAATCGAGCAGCAGAAAATGACAGGGAGTTCTGTATCAGAGTGATCAAAGATGGTCTCTGTGAAGAGACATTTCAACAGAGGGGTGAAGAAAGTGAGGAAGCAAGTCATACAGTATTTGAGAGATAAGCTTTCCAGGCAGCAGGAATGGCAAATGCAAAGATTCTAAGATAAGAATGTGCCCAACCTACAACCCAAGAGCACAGAGGACAGTGTGGCAAGAGTGCATGAGTGAAGAGGACACTGGAAGAAAACTAAGGACCTGATCAGGTAGGGCCTCATAGGCCACCATGGTAAAGATATTGTCACAATTATCACATCCCCTTTACAGTTAAGGAAACCAAGAGTCAGAAAGTCGAAAGGACTTGCCCAAGGTCAAAGAAAAAGTGAGATCTCGAGAGGTACCCTGCCTCACTACTGCAACTGGATTAACGGTATTGTTTTAAAGAGATTAATGGCCGGGCGCAGTGGCTCACGCCTGTAATCCCAGCACTTTGGGAGGCCAAGGAGGGCAGATCACAAGGTCAGGAGTTGGAGACCAGACTGACCAACATGGTGAAACCCTGTCTCTACTAAAAACACAAAAATTAGCCGGATGTGGTGGCAGGCACCCATAATCCCAACTACTTGGGAGGCTAAGGCAGAATTGCTTGAACCTTGTGGGCAGGGGTTGCAGTCAGCCAGGACTATGATGCTGCACTCCAGCCTGGGCAACAGAGTGAGACTCTGTTTCAAAAAAAAAAAAAAAAAGAGAGAGAGAGAGATTAATAATACGTCTTATCCTGGAAGGAGCAGCAACGTACCGTAAGACCCAGCAATTCCACTTCTGAGTACATTCCACAGGAAACTCACAACATCCAAAGGAAACAAGGATGTGCAAGGATGGTGATGGTCATGGTCATGGTCATCACTGTTTGAGGCAGCAAGGGGTTGGAAAACAACAAAGATGTCTAATTCTAGAGAAATAAATAAGTAAAATGTGGCAGATGCACATGACTGCTCTACGACCAAGAGAAATAATGAACTAGACACATATCATATAGCATCATGAATAGAGCACAAAACAAAATTGGAAGAAAAAAAAAAAAGAAACTAAGGCTGAGCACAGTGGCTCACACCTGTAATCCTAACACTTTGGGAGGCCGAGGCAGGCAGATTACCTGAGGTCAGGAGTTCGAGACCAGCCTGACCAACATAGTGAAACCCGTCTCTACTAAAAATACAAAATTAGCCAGGCGTGGTGGTACATGCCTGTAATCCCAGCTACTCAGGAGGCTGAGACAGGAAAATTGCTTGAACATGGGAGGCGGAGGTCGCAGTGAGCCGAGATGGTGCCATTGCACTCCAGCCTGGGCAACAAGAGCAAAACTCCGTCACAGAAAAAAAAAACAAAAGAAAAGGAAAAAAAACAAAGAAGAAACTGATATAAAATTTAGTGATGGTCACTGCTTCTGTTCAAATACTCCTGGTTCACCAGCACAGTGGCTCATACCTATAATTCCAGCACTTTGGGAGGATGAGGTGGGCAGATCGCTTGAGCCCAAGAGTTCAAGACCAGCCTGAGCGACATGGTGAAACCCCATCTCCACAAAAAAATCAAAACTTAGCAGGGCGTGGTGGCATGCACCATTACACTCCAGCCTGGGCAGTGGGAGTAAAACTCTTTTTCAAAACAAAAAAAAAAACACACACAAACACTCCTGGTTCTCCCCCTTCCAAGGTCACTGCCCTCCTTGAAGGTCAACACGGCCACATGATTTGCTCTAGCCAAAGAAATGGCAGCAAAAATGACAAAGCTCACTTCTGGGCAAAACTTTAAGAGCCTGAATGTGGTTCTTCACAAGATTCCCTCCTCATGTAGGTATATTTCAGAGACGATGCCTCAATCAGCCTGGATCCCTAAAGGACTCCAATCTACAGAGCCTCCCACTGACCAGAAAGTGTGTTAAATTACTGAGATTTTGTGGTTGTTACCTCAACATAACCTACTCTATCCTGTCTATGAAATGCAGATTTCTGGCACAATAGCATTTAGAATCCTAAGCAGATGCATACGAAATCATCCTTCTACTTCCCAAGGGTATACACATAATCAAACTAACAGGTGGAATTATAAAACCATATAAACACCTTAGAATGGTTGAGTGGGTGACTAAAACAAAAGGAAATGGAGAGAAAAGGAATGAGCATAAAGGGGAAAAGAAAAGGAAAAGACGTAAAAAGTTTGATTAAACCCATTGTGCAAATATTAGAAATTTCATTCACTCATTGATTCAACAAACATCTATGGACCTATTATGTGCCAGGAACTATTTTGGGTGTACTTACAGAGCGGTGAGTCAAAAAAAGGCAGTGCTGTGCTTAAAGTTTATAGTGTACAGGAGAGACAAATGTTAAGAACACCCCAGTAAAAAATTACAATGATCAAGTCTTATTAAAAGCTCAGGTGAGTGCCAGGCACAGCAGTGGCCACCTGTAGTCCCAGCTACTCAAGAGGCTGAGGTGGGAGCATCACTGGAGTCCAGGAGTTCAAGAACCAGTCTGGGCAACATAGTGAGACCCCCGTATCAAAAAAAAAAAAAAAAAAAAAAGCTCAGGTGACATGACAAAGAGGGACCACTTAGGCAAATAGGTGAAGACTGCTTCCTGCCTACCTAGGGAAGGAGGGGTGATTCATTCCAGGCAAAGGGAACAGCATGTACAGAGGCCTGCAGTGAGTATGGACCACCCCATAGAGGAAGTGAAAGAGGACTACAGTGGTGGAAGAAAGGAGTGGCAGGAAATGTGGTCAAAGAGACTGGTAGGAGGGGGCAGTGGGAACAACAGGCAGATCACTTAGTCTCATAGTGTAATATAAGGAGTTTGGATTTTGTATAACTGCAATAGAACCAGAAAAACATTTTAAACAGAGGAATAATATTATTTTATTCTAACACTTAAGACCCTAGTAATATGCTCACATGTTTTTGCAAAATATGCAAAAGAAAGCTATTTTTGCATGATTTTTCTTTGAGGACCCCTACAACTTCAGGTCCCATATTACCCAACTCCATCTCTGAGTTGGGTAAGGGCTATGTTAGAGGTAAGCAAAAGATGCCAAGTGAAAAGTAACCTTGCCAATTTGGTACCAAGAGTTATTTACTGTCAAAATGGATTTTCTTCTTCTTTAGTTCACGTTGTCTGATAACATTCAAAATTGTGCCCTGGTCTAATCACAGAAATCATGAAATTCTTTCTGCTGGTAGCCCAAGATAGGGGACATTTTGCTTGAGAAACACTGTCAGAAGTGAAAGATGAAGATGTGTAAAGCTTTCCCTCTCATTCGTGCTACGAAATATAGGGAAACAGTCCCTGTTTATCTGGGGCAGTCTACACAAAGATGCCTCCTATTGTAACACAGCAATGAGTCAGAGGTAGATGCAGATGGTACAAAAAACTAAACTAGGGAGAGGTGATTGTCCAGAAGCAAAGGTACCTTAACACACAATCCACCACCATGAATGAAAATCACCTTCCAGTTTCCTTCAGTCCAACACTTAGGCAGTAACAAAGGCACCAGCAGCCAACAGCTTTGGAAGGTTTACTATGTACTACCTCATTTAATCTTCACAACTATGCTAAGTAGATTCTATTAGCCCCATTTTTGCAGATGAAAAAACTAAACCTAAGCCTCAGACTAAAAGACTTGAAGCAGGTCACAAAACCACAACAGAGGCCAGGCTGTAATCCCAAAACTTTGGGAGGCTGAGGTGGGAGGATCACCAGGTTAGGAGTTTGAGACCAGCCTGAGCAACATGGTAAAATCCTGTCTCTATTAAAATACAAAAATTAGCAGGGTAGGGTGGCGCGTGCCTGCAGTCCCAGTTACTCAGGAGGCTGAAACAGGAGAATTGCTTGAACCCAGGAGGTGGAGGTTGCGGTGAGCCAAGATCGCACCACTGCACTCTGGCCTGGGTAACAGAGAGAGACTCTGCCAAAAAAAAAAAAAAAAAACAAAAACCCACAACAGAGCTAGGCTTCAAACTTAGCCTGACTCCAGAGCCCCTACCTTTTAACCACTGTTTAGACCCTCCCAGTCCCATCCAAATTTTTCTGCCACCAAATCTGGGGTAGTTTCTTCTCATCCTGCTTTTACTGTTTTAATGAAATCCCTCTTCCTTGAGAGAATACAGTTGTGGTGTCACAGTTACAACAGAATAACAGGTACTTCTACTCAGTATCCACTTCCAATCAAATAGGAAAGGATAATCAGGCCACAACATTCAGCCAGAATCCACTGTGGTCAAAACTTGTCCTAACAACAGTCAGGACTTTCAGTCTATTTTAAGAGGGTGAAACACTGTACACTAAAACTGAACAAATGGGCCGGGCACGGTGGCTCACGCCTATAATCCAGCACTTTCGGAGGCCGAGGCAGGCAGATCACCTGAGGCTGGGAGTTTGCCACCAGCCTGAATGACCTGGAGAAACCCAGTCTCTACTAAAAATACAAAATGAGCCGGGCGTGGTGGCTACTCAGGAGGCTGAGGCAGGATAATCGCTTGAACCTGGAAGGCGAAGGTTGCAGTGAGCTGAGATCGCACCACTGCACTCCAGCCTGGGCAACAAGAGTGAAACTCCGACTCAAAAAAAAAAAAAAAATGTTTGCAATGCAATAATGCAATCCAACTACCTATACAAGTCAGTATCATGCAAAATAGACCCCACAGGATTGACAGGGGACTAAAGAAGAGAGTCGGCTGGGAGCAGGTCTGAAGAACACAGTTGAACACACACCATGGGTCCACCATCGACCTTGTGATCATTACAGGGATGGAACAAGTCATCAAGCCAACAGGACCCCAGGTTATTAAAATCTAGAGAAAGCTGGCTGGGCAGAGTGGCTCATGCCTGTAATCCCGCACTTTGGGAGGATCGCTAGAGCCCAGGAGTTCAAGACCAGCCTAAGCAATATAGCAAGACCCTATCTGTATAAAATTTTTAAAAATAAAATTTTCTAAAAATCTAGAGAAAGGAAGGGAGGTTACAGAAATCACCAAAGAGCAGAAGGTCCAAGCCTACCCTGATTTCATCAGTTAGCTTCCTAAAGCCTGCAGTGTGCAGGTAAAAAGAGATTAAGAACCTAATCTTTACTGAAGGTTGGGCAAACAACAACTAAAAAAAGGCAAATAATAATAACCTAATCTTTTCTGGCTATTTCTCTAGCTAGCCAAGCAGCTTTCCCTCACATAGTCTTGTACCTTACCTAGAACCCAAGAGAGTTGTAGGAACTCAGAAACCCCCAGGAAACAGCCTCAAGATTATTTCATGAAATAAAGTGCTCGTTTGTGAGCAACGCTGGAAGCTGCAGAGATGGAGCACCTAGCATGTGGTTTCTAGGTCATGGTGTTCATGCCTCAGGTCAGGAGTTTAGGGGCTCCTAGTCAAGTACGGAAAGCTAGGAAATCATTAGTGAGAAAATGGTTTGTTCAATGAATGAATGAATGAATGAAGAGTCGGATGAAAAAGAAAGCCGCTTTCTTGAGCAATTTCCCAGGAAAGCCAAGAACCGGGAACCTCCAAAGTCGGCAAGGAAAAGCCACGAAGTCCACACGGACTTCCAGCACGCCCCCGCTGGCCAGGCAGTTGACCTGCAACAAGGCACTCAGACCCCACAGGTGTCAGGCATGAAGGTGAGGATGATGCTCCACACTTAATACCCTGAGCCGGTCTCAAAAGCACGGATGCGATCTTAATTCTTTCCAAAACAGTAGCCTCCTCTCCCCATTACAGGCCAGACTCCCAGAGGATCACATTTAGAACAGAGCTGGGGGGAGGCAGAGGAGACGTGCTAGCTTTTATTTTCTTGGGAGAAGACTCCACAGTGGCCAGGAACCACTGAAACGGTCGGGAAAAGGGGTGCAGAGGGGAATCGAGACCCGCGGGATCCGCTAACTGGTCTGAGTCAGAAGCACAATCAGTGCTTAGTCACCGATACCTCGGCGGCCCGGAGTTCCTCGCCCCCTGCCAGTCCCAGACGTACGTGACAAACCAGAGCGGAGCCTGGCGCGCGCTCCTGCTCCCCGGCCCGGGCCTCCCCAGCCGGGCCCCGAGGTTCACCGCCCGCCCCATACTTACTCGGCCGAGCTGGTCCCGTTAACCGCGGAGCCGTCGGGGGCCGGGTTCAGCTGGATGGGCGTCGGCTTCTTCTTGGGCATTTTGGACCTGGGAAAGGCGCTTCCAACTCCGGGGGGAGGGCAGCACCTCTCGCTTCCTCCCACTGCGCTGCCCCGCGCCCGCTGCGCAGGACCAGGTCCGGGCCGCTAACCCCGGAGCTGCCCTCAGAGGGTGCGCCCCGCGCGGTCCAGTCAGCGCCGAGGGGCCGGTAGCGGTCTCAGTGGACCCCCGCCCCACCCGCCCGGGACTCAGCTCCGCGCGCAGAGAGCCGAAGGGCTGCCCTGCAGGAGCGGAGCGGGCTGAATGTGCGATTCGGCAGCCCGGGATTCCCTCCCGTTCTCCCAACCAACCAGTCCCTCCGGCTCGGGCGGCCCAGCCGCGCGTGCACCAGAGCCCAGCTCCAGCTCCAGCTCCTGCGGGAGAAAGTGCCGCCGCCGCCGCCGCCGCCGTGCTTCTAGCAGCTTGGCGAAGCGGCCCTGGGAGGGACTGGAGGCCGGGGGAGGGGCGGGGAAGGGGAAGCCTCGCCCCCCACCCGGGATGCGGCGCTTCCACACTCCCACTCGGCTCCGCCCCTATTGCCTCGCAGACAACCAATGGGGGCAAGCCTCGGCGGCAGATGACGCGGAAATACGTCACGGGAGCGCGGCGCGCTGCCCTGGGGGCGGGGTCCGTTGCGGGCTCCACGGCGCCCTCTATCGCCCCAAGGCTCGCAGGTGGACCCAGCAGGGAAGAGGTCTATGTCGCTGCGTGGTGAGCTCCTCCAGGCCAGGTGCTGCGCGGCCTCCACCTCTGCGGTAACTGGCCTGCCCCCGACCCCTGTCCCCAAGCCGAGTCGTGTTGATGGAAATGAAATAACAAAATAAATAAGGAAAAGGAACCCTTCCTGTGTTCAGAGGAGAGGCAGCGTGGGGGATAGGAAACTTGTCGAGAGACTCCTTTGAGCCCAACAAACTGTCACATATATATTTTGTTTGTTTGTTTGTTTAATGGTAATACTACTGAGAAGGGTGCAAGGAAGTGGATACTTAGTGCTGATGAGATTGTATATTGTTGCAACAGTTTTTGAGAGCAGATTGATTATTATTTTTTTTTTTTAGACTTGGGAACTTTTTTTTTTTTTTTTTTTTTTTTTTTAAGACGGAGTATCCCTGAGTCGCCCAGGCTGGCATGTAGTGGCGCGATCTCGGCTCACTACAACCTCCATCTCCCAGGTTCAAGCGATTCTCCTGCCTCAGCCTCCAGAGTAGCTGGGATTACAGGCACCTGCCGTAATGCCCGGCTACTTTTTTTTTTTTTTTTTTTTTTTTTTTTTTTTTTGAGACGGAGTCTGGCTCTGTCGCCCAGGCTGGAGTGCTGTGGCCGGATCTCAGCTCACTGCAAGCTCCGCCTCCCGGGTTCACGCCATTCTCCTGCCTCAGCCTCCCGAGTAGCTGGGACCACAGGCGCCCGCCACTTCGCCCGGCTAGTTTTTTGTATTTTTTAGTAGAGACGGGGTTTCACCGTGTTAGCCAGGATGGTCTCGATCTCCTGACCTCGTGATCCGCCCGTCTCGGCCTCCCAAAGTGCTGGGATTACAGGCTTGAGCCACCGCGCCCGGCCCCGGCTACTTTTTGTATTTTTGTAGAGACGGGTTTTCACCATATTGGCATATTTTTTTAAAGCTTTAAAAACACTGTTTCGGGCCAGGAGCAGTGGCTTATGCCTGTAGTCTCAATTTTGGGAGGCCCAGGCAAGAGGATCACTTGAGCCCAGGAGTTCGAGACCAGCCTGGGCAACATAGTGAGACTCTCATCTCTATTAGCTGGGCATGGTTGTGTGCAGCTGTAGTCCAAGATACTGAGGAGGCTGAGGCTGGAGGATCACTTGAGCCCGGGAGTTTGAGGCTGCAGTGAGCTATGATCACACCACTGCACACCAGCCGGGGCTACAGAGCAAGACTTCCTATGAAAAACTTTCATCCAGGTCGGGCGCAGTGGCTCGCGCCTGTAATTCCAGAACTTTGGGAGGCCGAGGCGGGTGGATCCACGAAGTCAGGAGTTCAAGACCAGCCTGACCAAAATGGTGAAACCCCCGTCTCTACTAAAAATACAAAAAAGTAGCTGGGCGTGGTGGTGGGCGCCTGTAATCCCAACTACTTGGGAGGCTGAGGCAGACAATTACTTGAACCTGGGAGGCGGAGGTTGCAGTGATCCAAGATTGCACCACTGCACTCCAGCGTGGGCGACAGAGTGAGGCTCTGTCTCAAACAAAAAAAAACACAAACAAAACAAAAAAAAAAAACTTTAATCCAAAAATTCCTGTTCTGTGAATTACTAAAGAAATAAAATGTGAATAAAGAACTTAATAAAATAAGAGGTACAATACCCATTCCGAAGTGCACATTCAGTGTTCCTCTTCCCCTTTTCCATCCTAAAATATTCAGGGCCAAAGACATTAGGTGTACAGAACAGAGGAACATCTACACCTGGTTGTCCACAGCCAAGTGTCAGTGACCTACCAGGTAAGGAAGCTGAGGAACCTGAGAAGGTAAAGAGGGCTTGATCGCCTGGGAGGCAGCCCTACACAAAGTCTTAGCCCTAGAGCCCAAGACCAGAGAACAAGGCATCCAAGTGGGAAAGGCCTAGAAGCTTAGATGGGAGGTTAGCTGCATTCAGGATGATTGATTAAGTCACTAAATGTAAACGTGACAGAGCCAGCTTTCTCACTGTGGTAGAATGAAGTTAGAAGTATGGGAAGGGAGAATACCCTATGCTATTGTATTGGAATTGGAGGTATCAGTGTGAACTCATAGTTGGTTTTGTTTTGTTTTTTGGGTTTTTGGTTGTTTTTTTTTTAAGTGAGTTTCGCTCTTTTTGCCCAGGCTGGAGTGCAATGGCGTGACCTCGGCTCATTGCAACCTCCGCATCCCGAGTTCAAGTGATTCTCCTACCTCAGCCTCCCAAGTAGCTGGGATTACAGGCATGCACCACCACGCCCAGCTAATTTTGTATTTTTAGTAGAGACGGGGTTTCACCATGTTGGCCAGGCTGGTTTCAAAACTCCTGACCTCAGGTGATCCGCCCACCTTGGCCTCCCAAAATGCTGGGTTTACAGGCATGAGCCACTGCACCCGGCCTGAACTCATAGTTTTTTAAAAAATAAATTATACTGGGATGGATGATGCAGTGGTCGCTACCACCGGTAATCCCAGCACTTTGTGAGGCGGAAGCTGGAAGATCACTTGAGGTCAGGAGTTCTAGACCAGCCTGGCCAACATGGTGAAACGCTGTCTCTTCTAAATTACAAAAATCAGCCGGGAATGGTGGTGGGCACCTGTAATCCCAGCTACTCAGGAGGCTGAGGCAGGATAATTGCCTGAACCGGGGAGGCGGAGGTTGCAGTGAGCTGAGATCATACCACTGCACTCTAGCCTGGGCAACAGAGCGAGCAAGACTCTGTCTCAGAAATAAATAAAATAAATAAAAATAAATTTCATTGTGTGTATTTGCGGTTTATAACATGATGTTATGGGATATATATAGATAGTAAAATGGTTACTATAGTGAAATGAATTAACATATCTGTACTGTCACATAAAGGCTTGTGTAAAGTATGACAAGAGCAGCTAAAATCTACTTATTTAACAAAAAACTCAGATACAATACAACGTTATGAACTATGATCTTCATGTTGTGCATTAGACCTCTAGACTTCTTCATCCTACGTATCTGCTGGTTTGTATTCTTTGACCTACATCTCCCCATTTCTTTTTCCCATAGTTTTTAATATAGAGGCATAGATGTAAATGTATGCATGTGTGTATAGAAGTGATTGTATCCTTATTCATGTTAAACATGCATAATTTTTAGTATCAGAGTAAAATAATAAACATTAAAAAGTTAATTGAAGGTCGGGCATGGTGGTGGCTGACACCTGTAATCCCAGCACTTTGGGAGACCGAGATGGGAGGATTACCTGAGGTCAGGAGTTCGAGACCAGCCTGGCCAACATGGTGAAACCCTGTCTTTATTAAAAATACAAAAAGTATCTGAGCGTGGTGGTGGGTGCCTGTAGTCTTAACTACTTGGGAGACTGAAGCTAGAGAATCACTGGAACCAGGAGGTGGAGGTTGCAGTGAGCCAAGATCACTCTACTGCACTCCAGCCTGTGCAACACAGTGAGACTCTGTCTCAAAAAAAAAAAAAAAAAATCGAAACTTTTCAAAACAATGTATTATCAAGGCACTCTATCTGAATTCTGGTATAATTTTATATTTACTCGTTCAAATAAAAACGAATAGGACTTTGAGCAATTAATTGGAATTTTCAAGGCCTCACTTCCACTCTGTGAAAAACGGAGCATTCTTTTTAATATTGAAATATTATGATTCTACGCATGCTGGGTTGGCCTCTACTGAGTAAACCCTAAGCCCTTATCATGGTCCAAGAAGCCCAGATAAACACTTACCCCTGGTTAAAGTTTGCAGAATAGTTCAAGGTAGGAGAATTTGTTTTCCTCATTTCCTTTTCAGACCGGCAGTGATCCATCGGTTCTGTCAGCTTTTCCTGAGGGCCTAACATAAGTGCTGACCATACAGACAAGAATACGACTGAACTAAATGTATATGAATCAGTGACCACCATGTATAATAATAACTGTAACATACATATTTGGTCGAACCATATCAGGTTGCTCTATTTGTAGGTCAAAAATGTTCGAATATTGGCAAATACTGGTTCATCCCATTTGTACACAGTGTAGTTAGATCACAAACGTGAAGATCCAAGAAATATAGGCCAGGTGTGGTGGCTCACTCCTGTAATCCCAGCACTGTGGGAGGCTGAGGCAGGTGGATGAGTTGAGTCCAGGAGTTCAGTACTAGCCTGGGCAATGTGACGAAACCCCATCTCTACAAAAAATACAAAAATTAGCCAGGCATGGTGGCACGTGCCTGCAGTCCCAGCTATTCTGGAGGCTGAGATGGGAAGATCACTTGAACCGAAGTCGAGACTGCAGTGAGCCATGATCTTACACCCCCAACCTGGAAAACACAGAAAAAGAAATACAAGGACAGCCACTGATGAAAACATACCATGAATTGAGTACATTCAACTCAGACCTCTATATCTTAGGTTCAAAAATCAAACAAAACAAAAAAACCTGAACTTGAGAGAGAAAGACCTGAGATTAATTCCAGTTCTGCCCTTGGCTGATTACTTACCCTCTCTGAGCATCAGTTAATTTACCTATAAAATGAGAATTATACTATCTACGACTGCACTAAATAGTTATGAGCATTAAATGAAATTGTGAAAGAATAGTGTCTAACACACAGGAGCTAAATAAATGGTGATGGGGAGAGGTTTTCATCATGTAAACATAATCTGCTGGAAGAAGAATAGTTTTGTTTTGTATTGTTTTTTTTTTGAGACGGAGTTTTGCTCATCGCCCAGCTGGAGTATAGTGGTGCAATCTCGGCTCACTGCAACCTCTACCTCCCAGGTTCAAGCAATTCTCCTGCCTCAGCCTCCTGAGTAGCTGGGATTACAGGCACCTGCCACCACACTCAGTTAATTTTTTGTATTTTTAGTAGAGACAGAGTTTCGCCATGTTGGGCAGGCTGGTCTCGAACTCCTGACCTCAGGTGATCCACCCGCCTCGGCCTCCCAAAGTGCTGGGATTACAGGTGTGAGCCACAACACCCGGCCGAAGGAGAATAATTTATAGAGGCTTTCCAGAAATTTTCCTTCAGAAATATTCACACACTTTGATTCAGTAATTCTACTTCCATGACTCTCTTTTAAAGAAATTATGAAAGCTATACAGAAGAATGATCAACATAGTATTATTTAAATAGGTAAAATCTGAAATTACTTAAATATTCAACAGAAGGGAAATGATTACATCATTTATGACACACCCATATGATGAAATACTAGACAAGAAAAGACTTTCATTTCTAGAAATTTCAAACAGTAGGAATTAATATTTTTTAGTAGTACTTCTAGAAAAACCTAGGATGTCTATTCCTTTTTTTTACTTTTTCCAGATGGAGTCTTGCTCTGTCACCCAGGCTGGAGTACAATGGCGCAATTGGGGCTCACTGCAACCTATGCCTCCCAGGTTCAAGCGATTTACCTGCTTCAGCCTCCTGAGTAGCTGGGCTTACAGGCACCCACCACCAGGCCCAGCTAATTTTTGTATTTTTAGTACAGACGGGGTTTCACCATGTTGGTCGGGCTAGTCTCGAACTCCTGACCTCAGGCCCGATCCACCCACCTCGCCCTCCCAAAGTGCTCAGATTACAGACATGAGCCACTGCACCTGGCCCAGATCTCTGTTGTTTTATCATAAACAGAAAAAAGTAACCTCTATATCAACACTCAAAGACAAATTAGAGTGAGATAGCATTGGACACCACTATTTTTGGTAAAAACCAATAGAACATATAGATATCTGGGAAATGGCTGGGACTTTCAATGTCATGGAGTATTTAGTTAAGGAAATAGGGACAACTACCTGGCCATTTGGAAAAGAAATGGAAGTGTATCCCTACTTTTTAATTCTATAATAAATTCCAGGTGCATTGAAGATGCAATCAAGGCCAGGCACAGGGGCTCATGCCTGTGATTCCAGCATTTTGGGAGGCAGAGGCAGGACAATTGCTTGAGGCCCGAGTTTGAGAACAGCCTGAGCAATATAGGAAGACTCCACCTCTACAAAAAAATAAACTTTGGGCACGGTGGCTCATACCTGTAACCTAACACTTTGGGAGACCAAGACAGGAGGATTGCCTGAGGCCAGGAGTTTAAAACCAGCCTAGTCAACATAGTGAGACCCCCATTTCTAAGAAAATATTTTTAATAAAATTTAAAAAAGATAAACTTAGCCGAGCATGGTGGCACATCCCTACAGTCCCAGCTACCTGAGAGACTGAGGTGGGAAGATTAGTTAGGCCCAGGAGGTCAAGGTTAGAGTGAGTCATGATCAAACTACTGCACTCCAGCCTGGACAATAGAGTGAGACTCTGTCTCAAAAAAAAAAAGGAAGAAAAGAATAAAGAAAGAAAGATGAAATCATGGCCGGGCGCAGTGGCTCAAGCCTGTAATCCCAGCACTTTGGGAGGCCGAGGCGGGTGGATCACGAGGTCCGGAGGTCGAGACTATCCTGGCTAACATGGTGAAACCCCGTCTCTACTAAAAATACAAAAAACTAGCCGGGCGTGGTGGCGGGCGCCTGTAGTCTCAGCTACTTGGGAGGCTGAGGCGGGAGAATGGCGTGAACTCGGGAGGCGGAGCTTGCAGTGAGCCGAGATCACGCCACTGCACTCCAGCCTGGGAGCACAGCGAGACTCCGTCTCAAAAAAAAAAAAAAAAAAAAAGATGAAATCATAGAAGTACTGCTAGAGAAGCTAGAGAAGATCATGGGAAAATTATTTTTTAAATTTTGGAATGAGAAAAACATTTGAAGAAAGACACAAACCATCAAAACCATAAAGGCAAAGATTAATAAAATTAACCTCACAAACATTTGACGTTTCTCCATGGAGCAAAAAACACCTTGTACAGAGATATAAGTGCACAAATGATAAGCTGAGAAAATAAACATTTACAATATCTGCAATATAATAAAAGTCTAATTTCTTTAATATAATTAAGAGCAATTGGCTGGGCACGGTGGCTCACGCCTGTAATCCCAGCACTTTGGGAGGCCAAGGAAGGTGGATCTCAAGGTCAGGAGATGGAGACAAGCCTGGCCAACATGGTGAAACCCCATCTCTACTAAAAATACACAAATTTGGCTGGGCACGGTGGCTCATGCCTGTAATCCCAGCAATTTGGGAGGCCAAGTTGGGCGGATCATGAGGTCAGCAGTTCAAGACCACCCTGGCCAACACAGTGAAACCCCATTTCTACTAAAAATACAAAAATTAGCAGGACATGGTTGCACACACCTGTAATCCCAGCTACTCAGGAGGCTGAGGCAGGAGAATCACTTGAACCTGGGAGGCAGAGGTTGTGGTAAGCTGAGATTGCACCACTGCACTCCAGCCTGGGTGACTGAGTGAGATTCCGTTTAAAAAAAAAAAAAAATTAGCTGGGCATGGTGGCGTGCACCTGTAATCCCAGCTACTTGGGAGGCTGAGGCAGAAGAACTGCTTGAACCTAGGAGGCGGAGGTTGCAGTGAGCCGAGATCGTGCCACTGCACTCCTGCCAGGGCAACAGAGCGAGACTCTGTCTCAGAAAAAAAAAAAAGGAAAAAATTAGTTGGGTGTGGTGGTGCTTGCCTGTAGTCCCTGCTACTTGGGAGTCTGAGACAGGAGAATTGGTTGAGCTCATGAGGCAGAGGTTGCAGTGAGTCGAGATTGCACCACTGCAATCCAGCACTCCAGCCTGGGCAACAGAGTGAGACTCCATGAAAAAAAAAAAGAAAAAAAGAGGCCAGGCACAGTGGCTCACGCCTGTAATCCCAGCACTTTGGGAGGCCGAAGTGGGTGGATCATGAGGTCAGGAGTGTGAGACCAGCCTGGCTAATATGGTGAAACCCTGTCTCCACTAAAAATATAAAAATTAGTTGGGTGTGGTGGTGCGCACCTATAGTCCCAGCTGCTCGGGAGGCTGAGGCAGGAGAATTGCTTGAACCCAGGAGGCAGAGGTTGCAGTGAGCTGAGATCATACCACTGCACTCCAGCCTAGGCGACAGAGCAAGACTCCATCTCAAAAAAAAAAAAAAAAGAAAAAGAGCAATTACAAATTAAAAGATCATTCATCATTCATCCAATAGAAACATAGGAGAAGTATTAATACATCAATATAGGTAGTTCACAGAGAAAGTAATACAAATGGCTTTCAAATATTCTACTCACTTAATGGCCGGGCGCGGTGGCTCAAGCTTGTAATCCCAGCACTTTGGGAGGCCGAGACGGGCGGATCACGAGGTCGGGAGATCGAGACCATCCTGGCTAACACAGTGAAACCCCGTCTCTACTAAAAAATACAAAAAACTAGCCGGGCGAGGTGGCGGGCTCCTGTAGTCCCAGCTACTCCGGAGGCTGAGGCAGGAGAATGGCGTAAACCCGGGAGGCGGAGCTTGCAGTGAGCTGAGATCCGGCCACAGCACTCCAGCCTGGGCGACAGAGCCAGACTCCGTCTCAAAAAAAAAAAAAAAAACAAAAAAAACAAATATTCTACTCACTTATTAGAGAAATGCAAATTAAAGTGAGAGATCACCTTCACTTATCAGTATTATTGAAGATGTGGGAGAAAAGGCATTCTCATACACTATTTCTGGGAGTATAATTGCTGCAATCTCTTTTTTTGTTTGTTTTTTGGGGTTTTTTTTGAGAGGGAGCCTCGCTCTGTCGCCCAGGCTGGAGTGGAATAGCGTGATCTCTGCTCACTGCAACCTCCACCTCACGGGTTCAAGCAATTCTCCTGCCTCAGCCTTCTGAGTAACTGGTATTACAGATGCCCACTACCACCCCTGGCTAATTTTTATATGTTATTAGAGATGGGGTTTCACCATTTTGGCCAGGTTGGTCTCAAACTCCTGACCTCAAGTGATCCATCAGTCTTGGCCTCCCAAAGTGTTGGGGATTATAGGCATGAGCCATCGCGCCCAGCTGCTGCAATATCTTTAAAGGGCATTTTGGCAATAACTTTTTTAAGTCCCATTACTGACCCAGCATTGCATAATTTTTCCTTAGAAATTATTAGACCTGGGGCCAGGCACAGTGGCTCATGCCTGTAATCCCAGCACTTTGGGAGGCCAAAGCAGGGGGGTCACTTAAGGTCAGGAGTTCAAGACCAACCTGGCCAACATGATGAAACCTCGTCTCTACTAAAAATACAAACAATTAGCCAGGCTTGGTGGTGGGCGCCTGTAATCTCATTTACTCAGGAGGCTGAGGCAGGAGAGTCACTTGAACCCGGGAGGCAGAGGTTGCGGTGAGCCGAGACCACATCACGGCATTCCAGCCTGGGAAATAAGAGCGAAACTCCATCTCAAAAACAAAAACAAAAAAAAAAAAGAAAAAAATTATTAGACATATATACCAAAAAACCTTTTTCTAAATACACGATTACTGTGGCATTATTTAAAATGAAAAAAAAAACTGGAATCAATCTGTCTGTCAAAAGGAGAGTAAATTATGACATACAAATAAATCATGACACATTTATACAAAGAAGTACTATACAGTACAGATATTCCAAAGAATGAGGCAGACATATCTATGCTGGTATAGAAAGATCTCCAAAATGTATGATGTGAAAGAAAATAAATGGAGCAGAACATTGTGTAGTAACTATTTGTTAGGAAGAAAAAAAAAAAAGGATATATTTGGTTTTGTGGGTTTTGGTTTTGTTTTGGTACAAGGCCTTACTCCATTTCCAGTGCAAAGGCTGGATCATAGATCACTTTAATCTTGAACTCCTGGGCTCAAGTGATCCTCTTGCCTTAGCCTCCCCAGTAGTTAGGACTACAGGCATCGCCACCGTGACTGGCTAATTTTTTAATTTTTTGTAAAGACAGTGTGTCCGTATGTTGCCTAGGCTGGCCTTGAACTCCTTGCCTCAAGTGATCCTCCCACTTAAACCTCCCAAAGTGCTGGGACTACGGGCATAAGCACCTGGCCAAGAATATATTTGTATATGTGCTTTTATATGATGGAAAATTTCTGGAAGCACAAAAGAGCAATTGTTAATAGTGTTTGCCTTTGGTACTATTTGAAATATATATATAGATAGATATAACTTTTCCAATTAAAAACAACATTAGGCTGGGTGTGGTGGCTCATGCCTGTAATCTCAGCACTTTGGGAGGCCGAGGTAGGTGGATCGCTTGAGCTCAGGAGTTCAAGACCCACCTGGGCCACAGAGTAAGACCCTTGTCTCTAAATAAAGAAATAAAAAGAGTGAAAAAGAAAGAAGACATTTGCAACGAATATATTTTTTAAGAGGAGGGGTCTTACTGTGTTACCCAGGCTAGAGTGCAGTAGCTATTCACAAGCACAATCATAGTGCACTGCAACCTGAAACTCCTGGCCTCAAGCGATCCTCTCACCTCAGCCTCCTGAGTAGCTGGGATTATGGACATGCACCACTGCACCTGGCCCATATAATGCATATATCCAAAAAAACCCACAAACCTCATATCCTGATACACATTAACATGAGAAGAGATAGACAATCCAATTAAAAAAAAAAAAATGGGCAAAGCCAGACACAGTGGCTCAGGCCTGTAATCCCAGCACTTTCGGAGGCCCAGAAGGGCAGATCACTTGAGGTCAGGAGTTCGAGACCAGCCTGGCCAACATGGTGAAACTCTGTCTCTACAAAAAATTGGCCAGGCATGGTGGTTCACGACTGTAATCCCAGCACTTTGGGAGGCCAAGGCAGGCAGATCACCTGAGGTCGGGAGTTGGAGACCAGCCTGGGCAACATGGTGAAACCGCGTCTCTACTAAAAATACAAAAAAATTGGCCGGGCGCGGTGGCTCAAACCTGTAATCCCAGCACTTTGGGAGGCCGAGACGGGCGGATCACGAGGTCAGGAGATCGAGACCATCCTGGCTAACACAGTGAAACCCCATCTCTACTAAAAAATACAAAAAAAATAGCCGGGCGAGGTGGCGGGCGCCTGTAGTCCCAGCTATAGGGAGGCTGAGGCAGGAGAATGGCGTAAACCTGGGAGGCGGAGCTTGCAGTGAGCTGAGATCCGGCCACTGCACTCCAGCCTGGGCGACAGTGCGAGACTCCCTCTCAAAAAAAAAAAATACAAAAAAATTAACTGGGCGTGGTGGCAGGCACCTGTATTCCCAGCTACTTGGGAGGCTGAGGTAGGAAAATCGCTTGAGCCTGGGAGGCAGAGGTTGTGGTGATCCGAGACCGCACCATTGCACTCCAGCCTGGGTAACAAGAACAAAATTCCATCCCAAAACAAAAACAAAAACAAATAACTGAGGATGGTGGCATGCACTACTTGGGAGGCTGAGGCAGGAGAGTCACTTGAACCTGGGAAGCGGATGTTGCAGTGAGCCAAGATCAAGCCACTGCCTCCAGCCTGGGTGACAGAGTGAGACCCTATCTCAAAATAAAATAAATAAATAAAGTGTTCAAAACGCTTGAACAGGAACTTCACAAGAGAAGACATCCAAATAGTCGATAAATATATGAAAAGATGCTGAAATTCCTTAGTTATGGGGAAATGCACACTAAAACCACAGTATAAGTACCTAATGCTACTGAATCGTAAACTTAAAAATGATTTAAGATGGGCACAGGGTGAGGGGATCATGCTTCTGTAGTCCCAGCTACTCTGGAGGCTAAGATAGGAGGATTCCTGGTACCCAGAAGTTCAAGGCTAGCCTGGGCAATGTAGTAAGACCTTGTCTCTAAAAAAAATAAAATAAAAATGATCTAAATAGTAAATGTTTTATTATGTATATTTTACCACAATTTAAGAACACGCACAGTGTGATACTACATCCACTATTCTGGCTAAATTGAAAAAAGACTAGCTGTGCTTGGTGGCTCACGCCTGTAATCTCAGCACTTTGGGAAGGTGAGGCAAAAGGATCATTTGAGCCCAGGAGTTCAAGACCAGCCTGGGCAACACAGGGAGACCCTGTCTCTACAAAAAATTTAAAAATTAGCCAGGTGTGATGGTGCATGCCTGTGGTCCCAGCTACTCAGGAGGCTGAGGTAGGAGGATCAGTTGCAACCAGTAGTTGGAGGTTGCAGTGAGCCATGATCCTGCTATTGCACTCCACTCTACCCCTGAGTGACAGAGCAAGACTCTGTCTCAAAAAACCATATTAATTAATAAACAAAAAAAGAAAAAGAAAAGTAATATCAAATGTTGATAACGATGTGGAACAATTATGACTTCCTTACACTGATGGTGAGAGTATAAATTTGTGTAACCAGTTTGGAAAACTGGCGATGTCTTCTAAGATTTAACATCTTCCCTATGACCCAAAATATACATGACTGCATATTTTATTTCAATATACAGTCATGCATTGCATACTGACTGGAATATGTTCTGACAAATGTGTCATTAGGTGATTTCATCATTGAGCAAACAACATAGAGTATACTAACACAAACCTAGATACTACAACCTACTACACATCTAGGCTATGTGGCATAGCCTGTTGCTCCTAGGCCACAAACCTCTATGTTACATTACTGTACTGAATAGTGTAGGCAGTTGCAACACAATGATGTTTCTGTATCTAAACATAGAAAAGATACATTAAAATTTGGTATTATAATATTTTTTTTCCCAAGACTGGGATCTTGCTCTGTCACTCAGGCTGGAATGCAGTGGCATGATCTCAGCTTGCTGCAACCTCCACCTCTCGAGTACAAGCAATTCTTCTGCCTCAGCCTCCCAAATAGCTGGGATTACAGGCCCCCACTACCACACTTGGCTAATTTTTGTATTCTTAGTAGAGACAGGGTTCACCATGTTGGCCAGGCTGGTCTCAAACTCTTGACCTCGTGATCCGCCTGCCTTGGCATCCCAAAGTGCTGGGATTACAGGCGTGAACCACTGCTCCCAGCCCTATTATTATACTCTTATGGGACCATCATCATATATGTGGACTGTGGCTGACCAAAACATTTTTATGTGATGTGTGGCTGTATATATTCACCAAAAATCATTTACAAGAATGTTTGTGGCAGCATTATTTGTAATAGTTATTGGGGAAACAACCCAAGTTTCCATGGACAGTAAATGGATAAATTGTGATAAATTCACACAATGGAATACTCCATAGCATTGTAAAAATGGACTACTACTTGCAACAATATGCGTAAATCTCACAAACATCCTGTTGAGTAGAAGCTAGACACAAGAAAGTAATACTACTTTTTTGTTTCATATAAAGTTCAAAACCTGGCAAACCTAGTCTATGGTGGTAGAGGTTGGGATAGTGGTTATCCTTGAGAAAGGGAGTGAGGAAAGTGAGATGAAGGGGGCTTTCTGGGTGCTGGCAACCTCTGCTTTCTTGATCTGGGTACTGGTTACACAGTGTGTTCCATTCATGATTTGTGTACTTTTCTGTCTATATGTTACCCTTCAGTAAAACAATTACCAGCGAGGCGCAGTGGCTTATGCCTGTAATGCCAGCACTTTGGGAGGCAAAGGTGGGTGGATCACTTGAACTCAGGAGTTCAAAACCAGCCTGGGCAATGTAGTGAGACCTCCTCTCTACAAAAAATACAAAAATTAGCTGGACATGATGGCAAGTGCCTGTAGTCCCACCTCCTCAGGAGCCTGAGCTGAGAGAATTGCTTGAGCTGTGGAGATTGAGGTTGCAGTGAGCTATGAGCGTGCCATGGCACCCTAGTCTGGGCAAAAGAAACAATTACCAGAGAAAAGAAGAAATTTATGGAAAAACTTTTTTTTTCCCAAGAAAATAGAGCCGACTGACCCAAATATATTTTTATTTGTCCTGTTTTGCTTTTTAGGTTGAAAAAAATGATATAGGCTTTTCTCACATTAAAACATTTGTGTCTTCTGAGAATTTTGTGGGTTTTGCTCCAAATTTTTCTGTTTTTTAAATTATATAACAAATACTACCTTATTAGGTGGGGGGAGGGGGACCAGAAAATATACAACAGGTAGAAGAAAGTTTGATACACTTACACTGTTTTTTTTTGTTGTTTTTTTTGTTTTTTTTGTTTTTTTGAGACGGAGTCTCGCTCTGTCTCCCCGGCTGGAGTGCAGTGGCCGGATCTCAGCTCACTGCAAGCTCTGCCTCCCGGGTTCATGCCATTCTCCTGCCTCAGCCTCCCGACTAGCTGGGACTACAGGCGCCGCCACCTCGCCCGGCTAGTTTTTTGTATTTTTTAGTAGAGACGGGGTTTCACCATGTTTGCCAGGATGGTCTCGATCTCCTGACCTCGTGATCCGCCCGTCTCGGCCTCCCAAAGTGCTGGGATTACAGGCTTGAGCCACCGCGCCCGGCCTTTTTTTTTTTTTTTTTTGAGACGGAGTCTCGCTCTGTTGCCCAGGCTGGAGTGCAGTGGCCGGATCTCAGCTCACTGCAAGCTCCGTCTCCCAGGTTTACGCCATTCTCCTGCCTCAGCCTCCCGAGTAGCTGGGACTACAGGCGCCCGCCACCTCGCCCGGCTAGTTTTTTGTATTTTTTAGTAGAGACGGGGTTTCACCGTGTTAGCCAGGATGGTCTGGATCTCCTGACCTCGTGATCCGCCCGTCTCGGCCTCCCAAAGTGCTGGGATTACAGGCTTGAGCCACCGCGCCCGGCCTTTTTTTTTGTTTTTTTGAGACAGTTTCCCTCTGTTGCCTAGCCTGCAGTGCAATGGTGCAATGGCAAGATCTCAGCTCACTGCAACCTCTGCCTCCCGGGCTCAAACAATTCTCGTGCCTCAGCCTCCCGAGTAGCTGGTATTACCAGCATGTGCCACCACACCTGGCTAATTTTTGTATTTTTGGTAGAGATGAGGTTTCACCATGTTGGCCAGGCTGGTCTCAAACTCCTGGCCTCAAGTGATCCACGTGCCTTGGCCTCCCAAAGTACTGGGATTACAGGTGTGAGCCACCACGCCTGGCCTTGCTTGATACACTTTCGGGCATATTCACATGCAGTTGATATTATAGGATCAGTGTTTATGATATTATCAGTTGAAGAGTTTTATTTTAGTGGCAGGTCCACATTTGCTTCCTTACTAATTAAGATCTTTTATTCTTTTATTATGAAAAGTTCAGTTGGAAAATTCAAAGTAAAAAAAAAAAACTTGCTCATTGCAAACAGAAGTTATTTCACATGAAGAAATTCCACTTTACTTTTTTTCTCATTTTAATACCACATTTTTCTATACTTTAATCTTGAAAGAACTCTGGCTCTGTATCAACTGCTTTTAAATCCATTGTCTGGATTTTTAAGCTCCTATGAGTTTGGCAGCTGTTCCTATTGAGTAACTGAGTGAAGAGTCACAGTGCAAAGAGTGATATTACTATCCCCTGTGCACCCCGCCCCACGCCCCAGTCAGCCCTCCTCCCCTCCCACCCCCCCACCAAGGACATCCACTTCCTCAGTTCCTGATGTCCAACATTCTGAATGCAATGAAACCACTAGGTTATTTTGAGAGCCACTTTTAATGGTCCCGTGCCCTTTATTTAAAGGAAAAGATGCCTCAACAAGGTGAAAGATGATGCAATTTCAATTGCTCTCTAAGGATGTGGCTTAAACCATACAGGATGTCAGATCCAGCACCTGTTTTTTGACGGGAGTCAGGGTAGGGACCTCGTTCTGGCTTGGCAAACGTGGTACTGTGGTATTTTGCTTTTTACCCTTGGATAGCATGGTGAAAGAAGATATACTCAGGACATACCAGCTTCCTCGAGGGCAGCTGTGGAGAAGGAAGCTTGACTTCCTTTGAAATCACAGTCCAGGATCCCGGATATTCTTATTTCTGAGTCTGATTTGAGAGTAAACAAATCTCAAATCTCTTTCCCAGGACATTCATTCAAATACATGTCATAATTGGGGTTTTTTGTTGTCGTTTTTTGTTTTTCCCTCATGCTTTCTTCCACTCAATGGAAAACCCCTGCATGATTCGTTTCCTGCCAAGTGCTTTGCAAAGATTACAAGCAGGAAATGTAAAATGAGAATCACGATTTGAGCTACAGTGATCAGGGAACTATAATAATAAGAGCATGTAGGAGCTATACAGCAGAGCCATTATAAAGTTTATCGGTCTTTTTATAATTCCTTCTTGCTCAGGGGCAGGTCAACTTATAGAGAGCTGAGAATTTGCATGAAAAGGTTTCCTCTCCAATAATGCACTATACATGGCACATAGTCCTGAGTTTGTGTATATTTTAAGATATTGTGAACTATTATTATTGGTACCTTCATGCATTTTGTACTTTATTTATATACTCCCAGGGAGCAAGGAATCTCTTCTGTGCAATGTGCCAGATTGCTTTAATTGTACAGCCTCATAAAATATAAACTTGTTATTGTTATTATAATGATAACATTGTTGTGTCATTATGATTACTGCTGAACCTTGCGGCTATTTATCCTTGCTCCCCTCTATGCTTTCTCTAAATAGGTAGACCTTTGTGACTGGATCCTAGACTGACACCTGAGATGCGGCTTTTGCGTTTAAAGAGTGGGAGACTGAATTCATCTTAGAATTTTAGAGCTGAATTTTAGAGGTCCTAGTGTTCAGGCAGCCCACTTTATAAACAGGAAAATTCAGCTTCAGAGAGTTCAGTGATGTCCTCCAAGGTCACACAGCTAGTTAGGGTTAAAACAGGGACATCATCTGATTGCCAGACCCATGATCTTTTAAAAAGTCTCTGGTATCTTGCCAAAGAGTAGATAGGTAAAATTAGTTTTATCAATTGTTAGTAGGTTTGTTTGGCTAGGACATTTTCAAGTATCTCTATTAAAGGTCTTGATTATGCCAAAAAATAACAATAATATGATTATTTTTCCTTTGTCTACCATATATTTCTGCAATTTTGATACTCACCTTCAATTTCAAGTTATAGCAAGCCATATTTTGCATAAATTCAATATATTTGGATATATCATAATCCACACTTCTTTTGAGTTCTATGGATTTGGGGCCACACACAGAAACTGGCAAATCTAGATGCTATTCAAACTTAGTTTATAGACTATATTTTTATTTTGTTTATTTATTTGAGACAGGGTCTTACTCTGTCACCCAGGCTGGAGAACAGTAACACAATCATGGCTCACTATAGCCTGTAACTCCCAGGCTCAAGTCTCAGCTTGGAACTCCTTCTGTGTCAGCCTCCCAAGTAGCTGGGACTACAGGTGTGTGATACCATACCCAGCGCTTTTTTTTTTTTTTTTTTTTTTTGTAAAGATGAGGTCTTGCTATGTTGCCTAGGCTGGTCTCAAACTCCTGAGCTCAAGTGATCCTCCCACCTCGGCCTCCCAGAGTGCTGGGATTACAGGCATGAGCCACCATGCCCGGTCTATAGACTATTTTTTAAAAAAGCAATTTCCTATAATGCCCATGATGTATATAGTTCAAATTTAGAAATTTATTTTAGGGGAATAATCCAAGATGTACAAAGATTTAGGCTAGGCATGGTGTCTCATGCCTGCAATCTCAGCACTTTAGGAGGCTGAGGCAGGCAGATCACAAGGTCAGGAGTTCGAGACCAGCCTAGCCAACATGGTGAAACCTCATCTCTACTAAAAATACAAAAATTAGGCCGGGCGCGGTGGCTCAAGCCTGTAATCCCAGCACTTTGGGAGGCCGAGGCGGGTGGATCACGAGGTCAGGAGATCGAGACCATCCTGGCTAACATGGTGAAACCCCGTCTCTACTGAAAATACAAAAAACTAGCCGGGCGTGGTGGCGGGCGCCTGTGGTCCCAGCTACTCGGAGGCTGAGGCGGGAGAATGGCATGAAGTCGGGAGGTGGAGCTTGCAGTGAGCCGAGATCGCGCCACTGCACTCCAGCCTGGGCGACAGAGCGAGACTCAGTCTCAAAAAAAAAAAAAAAAAAAAAAACAACAAAAATTAGCCAGGTATGGTGGCGCACACCTATAGTCCCAGCTACTCGGGAGGCTGAGGCAGGAAAATTGCTTGAACCTGGGAGACAGATGTTGTGGCGAGATCACGCCACTGCACTCCAGCCTAGGCAGCAGAGCGAGACTCTGAGTCAAAAAAAAAAAAAAAAGTACAAAGATTTATGTATAACAGGGACATTTGGTTCAGCATTACTCATAATAACCAAATAGAAACACAAAGTAATGTGCTTTTTATTCTTGGAAAAAAACATAAAAAATTGTTTACAGTGATTATATTTAGAAAGACTTACTGGCCAAGTGTGGTGGCTCATGTCTGTAATCCCAGCACTTTGGGAGGCCGAGGCAGGCAGATCACGAGGTCAAGATTTCAAGATAAGCCTGGACAACATAGTGAAACCCCATCTCTACTAAAAATACAAAAGTTAGCCAAATGTGGTGGTGGGTGCCTGTAGTTCCAGCTACTTTGGAGGCTGAGGCAGGAGAAATGCCTTGAACTCGGGAGTTGAAGGTTGCAGTGAGCTGAGATCATGCCACTGCACTCCAGCCTGGGTGGCACAGCGAGATTCCATCTTAAAAAAAATAAAGAAAGAAAGAAAAGAAAAAAAGAAAGACAGACTTGCTAAATGGGAAGAAAATCTTTCATTTTGCTTTTGTGTGTCTGTTGTTTGTATCGTTTGATTTTTTCTGTCCATATAGATATACTAATTTATACAGATATATATATTATATATATAAATATATACATAAATATATATATATATATTTTTTTTTGAGGCAGAGTCTTGCTGTGTTGCCCAGGCTGGAGTGCAGTGGCATGATCTTGGTTCATTGCAATCTCTGCATCCCCATTTTGAGTGATTCTCCTGCCTCAGCCTCCTAAGTAGCTGGAATTACAGGTGCCCACCAGCACGTATTTCTAATTTTGTATTTTTAGTAGAGATGGTGTTTCATCATATTGGCTAGGCTGGTCTTAAACCCCTGACCTCAGGTGATCACCTGTCTTGGCCTCCCAAAGTGCTGGGATTACAGGTGTGACCCACCATGCCCAGCCAATGGGCCTCCAATTTTATTACTGCCGCCCTGGACTTCTCTCCCTGCATTTTGGACACACATAGTCAACCGCTTCCTTGGAATTTCTATTCTTTTTCTTTTTTTCTTTTTTTTTTTTTTTTTGAGACAGAGTCTCACTCTGTTGCCCAGGCTAGAGTGCAATGGTGCAATCTCGGCTCACTGCAACCTCTGCCTCCTGTGTTCAAGCAATTCTCCTGCCCCAGGCTCCCAAGGAGCTGGGACTACAGGTGCAAGCCACCACACCCGGCTAATTTTTTTTTTTTTTTTTTGTATATTTAGTAGAGACGAGGTTCCACCATGTTAGCCAGGATAATCTCAATCTCCTGACCTCGTGATCCTCCTGGCTCGGCCTCCCAAAGTGTTGGAATTACAGGCGTGAGCCACCACATCCAGCCTAATGTGCTTTATTTTTTGAGACAGAATTTCACTCTTTTGCCCAGGCTAGAGTACAGTGGCACCATCTCGGCTCACTGCAACCTCTGCCTCCCAGGTTCAAGCGATCCTCTTGTCTCAGCTTCCTGAGTAGCTGGGACTACAGGTGCCCACCACCATGCCCGGCTAATTTTTGTATTTTCGGTAGAGACAGGGTTTTACCATGTTGGCCAGGCTGGTTGCAAACTCTTGACCTCATGATCTGCCTGCCTCGGCCTCCCAAAGTGCTAGGATTACAGGTGTGAGCCACTACGCCTGGCCAACCCCGTGTTTTTTTTTTTTTAGGAGGGACTCCACCTCTCCTAAATTGGGCCTCTAACTCAATTCTGCCTTTTACCTGGGATAAAATGTACTCCACCACTTACCCAGAGGCGGCCAATTCATGCTGCAGTCTATTTCTTTTGAGTAGGGGGATTCTCTAACATTGTCCCTTTGTGTTCACCGGGGAGATATTACTGGAACGTAATCTTAATTTAGACCCCAAGAGAGAGTTTTTGGATCTTGTGCAAGAAGGAATTTGGGGCAAGTCCATAAAGTGAAAGCAAGATTATTAAGAAAGTTAAAAAACTAAAATAATATGCAGAGCAGGCTGGGTACGGTAGCTTATGCCTGTAATCCCAGCACTTTGGGAGGCCGAGGCGGGCAGATCACGAGGTCAGGAGTTCGAGACCAGCCTGACCAACATGGTGAAACCCCGTCTTTACTAAAAATACAAAAATTAGCCAGGCATGGTGCCACTCGCCTGTAATCCCAGTTACTCAGGAGGCTGAGGCAAGAGAATTGCTTGAACCCAGGAGGCAGAGGTTGCAGTGAGCCGAGATCTTGCCACTGCACTCCAGCCTGGGCGACAGAGCAAGACTCCATCTCAAAAAAAAAAAAAAAGAATATGTAGAGCAGCAGCTTGGGCTGCTTGACTGAGTATATTTATGGTTATTTATTGATCATATACTAAACGGGTGGATTAAACATGAGGTTCCTGGGAAAGGGGCAGGCAATTCCCAGAATGGAGGGTTCCTCCCCTTTTTAGACTATATAGGGTAACTTCCAGACATTTTTATGGCATTTGTGAACTGTCCTGGCACTAGTGGGAGTATCTTTTAGCATGCTAATGTATTAGAGTAAGTGTATTATGAGCAGTGAGGACAACCAGAGGTCACTTTCGCCACCATCTTGATTTTGGTGGATTTTAGCCGGCTTTTGTTACAATATCCTGTTTTACCAGCAGGTAAACAGCAGGTATGACCTGTCTCTTGCAATACCAGTCCTGTTGACCTCTTATCTCATTTTGAGACAAGAATGCCTAACCTACTAGGAATGCAGCCCAACGGGTCTCATCTTCATTTTACTTCAGCCCTTATTCAAGACACAGTTGCTCCGGTTTGAATGCCTTTTTCTCCAATTATATTTCTTTCTTTCTTTCTTTCTTTCTTTTTGCGATGGAGTTTCACTCTTGTCACCCAGACTGGAATGCAGTGATGTGATCTCAGCTCACTGCAACTTCTGCCTCTCGGGTTCAAGTGATTCTCCTGCCTCGGCCTCCTGAGTAGCTGGAATTACAGCCACCTGCCACCGCACCCAGCTAATTTTTGTATTTTAGTAGAGACGGGGTTTCACCATGTTAGTCAGGCTGGTCTCAAACTCCTGACCTCAAGTGATCTGCCTGCCTCGGCCTCCCAAAGTGCTGGGATTACAAGTGTGAGCCTCCTATTATATTTCTACATGCCTCTCCATACTTTGTTGACCCCAAGCATAAAAATATTTTACCCTGTATCTTTGGGTCTTCATTCGGAATGCCCCAGTGTATACATGTTAAATACATTTGTATTCCTTTTCTCGTATTAATCTGCCTTTTGCAAGTTGATTTTTCAGTGGAACTTTAGAGGGTCCTTGTCCTTTTTGGTTGCTTGTCTTTACTCTTTCCTTCATGAAAGATTTCTTGGTCGGGCATGATGGCTCACGCCTGTAATCCCAGCACATTGGGAAGCCAAGGTGGGCAGATCATGAGGTCGGGAGTTCAAGACCAGCCTGGCCAACATGGCGAAACCCCGTCTCTACTAAAAATACAAAAATTAACTGGGCGTGGTGGTACGCGTCTGTAATCCCAGCTCCTCAGGAGGCTGAGACAGGAGAATTGCTTGGACCCGGGAGGCGGAGGCTGCAGTGAGCTGAGATCGCATCACTGAACTACATACAGCCTGGGCAACAAGAGCAAGACTCTGTCTCAAAAAAAATAAAAGAAAGATTTCTCTGTAGCATGTTGATATGGTTTGGATATTTGTCCCTGCCCAAATCTCATGTTGAATTGTAATCCCCAGTGCTGGAGGGGGTCCTGGTGGGAAGTGTTTTGGCCATGGGGGTGGATCCCTCATGGCTTGGTGCTCTTTTTCTTTTTCTTTTTTTTTTTTTTTGAGACAGAGTTTCACTCTGTTGCCTAGGCTGGAGTGCAGTGGCGCAATCTCAGCTCACTGCAAGTTCCACCTCCCGGGTTCACACCATTCTCCTGCCTCAGCCTCCCTAGTAGCTGAGACTACAGGCACCTACCACCACGCCCGGATAATTTTTTGTATTTTTAGTACAGATGTGGTTTCACCGTGTTAGCCAGGATGGTCTTGATCTCCTGACCTCGTGATCCACCTGCCTCGGCCTCCCAAAGTGCTGGGATTACAGGCGTGAGCCACCGCACCCGGTGGTGCTGTTTTCAAGATAGTGAGTTCTCAAGAGATCTGGTCATTTAAAAGCATGTGGCACCTCCCCACTCACTCTCTCACACTTGCTCCTGCTTTCACCATATGACATACCTGTTCTCTCTTCTCCTTCTGCCATTATTGTAAGCTTCCTGATGCCTGCCCAGGAGCTGGTGCCAGAAGTATGCAGAACCATGAGCCAATTAAACCTGCTTTCTTAGCCAGCCGTGGTGGCTCACGCCTGTAATCCCAGCACTTTGGGAGGCCGAGACAGGTGGATCACTTGAGGTCAGGAGTTGGAGACCATCCTAGGCAACATGGTGAAACCCCATCACTACTAAAAATACAAAAAAAAAAAAAAAAATTAGCTGGGCGTTGTGGTGCATGCCTGTAATCCCAGCTACTTGGGAGGCTGAGGCAGGAGAACAGCTTGAACCCAGGAGGCAGAGGTTGTGGTGAGCCAAGATCATGCCACTGCACTCCAGCCTGGGTGACAGAGTGAGAATCCATCTCAAAAAAAAAAAAAAAAAAAAAAGTCTGCTTTCTTTATAAATTACCTATTCTCAAGAATTTCTTTCTTTTGGTGGCACGTGCCTGTAATTCCAGATACTCAAAAGGCTGAGGTGGGAGAATTGCTTGGACACAGGAGGTAGAGGTTGCAGTGAGCTGAGATTGCGCCAATGCATTTCAGCCTGAGCGATGGAGTGTGACTCCGTCTCAAAAAAAACACAGTCCAGGCGCAGTGACTCATGCCTATAATCCCAACACTTTGGGAGGCCAAGGTGGGTGGATCACTAGAGCTCAGGAGTTTCAAACCAGCCTGGGCAATACATTGAAACTCTATCTCTATATTAGCTGGGTGCTGTGGTGCATGCCTGTGGTCCCGGCTACTCGGGAGGCTGAGGTGGGAGGATCACCTGTGCCCAAAAAGGTCAAGGCTTCAGTGAACCATGATTATGCCACTGCACTCCAGCCTGGGCAACAGAGTGAGACTGTGTCTCAAAATATAAATAAATAAAATAGAAACTTGAAGCAGATGATATTTAGCACAGTTGAACTGAGGAAAGAACAAAGAACAATTGTGAATTGGGCAGCCCTCAGAACCAGAACTGGCTCAGAGTGACTCCATTTTGATTTGGTCTGGCCTGTTCAGGCCTAGTGTGGGAGGTTAGTCCATAGCAATGTCCTCTCACTATTTTGTTTAACAGTATAAAACTGTTTACAGGTCGGGCGCAGTGGCTCAAGCCTGTAATCCCAGCACTTTGGGAGGCCGAGACGGGCGGATCACAAGGTCAGGAGATCGAGACCATCCTGGCTAACACGGTGAAACCCCGTCTCTACTAAAAAATACAAAAAACTAGCCGGGCGAGGTGGCGGGTGCCTATAGTCCCAGCTACTTGGGAGGCTGAGGCAGGAGAATGGCGTGAACCCGGGAGGCGGAGCTTGCAGTGAGGGGAGATCCAGCCACTGCACTCCAGCCTGGGCGACAGAGCGAGACTCCGTCTCAAAAAAAAAAGAAAACAACAACAACAAAAAACTATTTATAAGCCAGGCGTGGTGGCTCATGCCTGCAATCCCAGCACTTTGGGAGGTCAAGCCGGGTGGATTGCCTGAGGTCAGGAGTTCGAGACCAGCCTGCCCAACATGGTGAAACCCCATCTCCACTAAAGATACAAAAATTAGCTGGGCATGGAGGCGGGCACCTGTAATCTTAGCTACTCAGGAAGCTGAGGTAGGAGAATTGTTTGAACTTGGGAGGCGGAGGTTACAGTGAGCCGAGATTGAGCCACTTCACTCCAGCCTGGGCAACAGAGTGAGACTCCATTGCAATAAATAAATAAATAAATAATTAAATAGGCCAGGCACGAGATGGAGTTTCAGTGTATTGCCCAGGCTGATCTGAAACTCCTGAGCTCTAGTGACCTACCCGCCTTGGCCTCCCACACGCCTGTAATCCCAGCACTTTGGGAGGCTGAGGCAGGTGGATCACCTGAGGTTGGGAGTTCAAGACCAGCCTGACCAACATGGAGAAACCCCGTGTCTACTAAAAACACAAAATTAGCTGGACGTGGTGGCACATGCCTGTAATCCCAGCTACTTGGGAGGCTGAGCAGGAGAATCTCTTGAACCTGGGAGGCGGAAGTTGCAGTGAGTGGAGATGGGGCCATTGCACTCCAGCCTGGGCAACAGAGTGAGACTCCATCTCCAAAAAAAAAAAAAAAAATTACAATAGAAAGGTTATGAAAAATGAAAAGAGAATAAGGAATACTTAGTAATGATCCTAAACTTCTAGGTTTTGGATACATCTGAACAAGGTACTAAAATGTTCAGTTTAACCTTTTTTTTTTGAGACAGAGTCTCACTCTGTTGCCCAGGCTGAAATGCAGTGGCATGATCTCTGCTCACTGCAGCCTCCGCCTTCCAGATTCAAGTGATCCTCATTCGTCAGCCTTCCACGTAGCTGGGATTACAGGTGTGTGCCACTATGCCCAGCTAATTCTTATTTACTGATTTGAGATGGAGTCTCCTTCCGTAGCCCAGGCTGGAGTACAGTGGTGCAATTTCGGCTTACTGCAACCTCCGCCTCCTGGGTTCAAGCGATTCTCCTGCCTCAGCCTCCCCAGTAGCTGGGATTACAGGCACCCACCACCACAACGGGCTAATTTTGTATTTTTAGTAGAAACAAGGTTTCACCATGTTGGCCAGGCTGGTCTTGAACTCCTGATCTCAGCTGATCTGCCCACCTTGGCCTCCCAAAGTGCTGGGATTACAGGACTGAGCCACCTGCATCAGGCCTAATTTTTGTTTTTTCAGTAGAGACGGTATTTCACTATTTTGGCCAGGCTGGTCTTGAACTCCTGGCCTCAAGTGATCCACCTGCCTTGGTCTCCCAAAGTGCTGAGATTACAGGCAAGAGCCACTGCATCCAGTGAAGAATTAGTTATTGACAATATTAATGACTTACAACTGTCGTTGTAACTCAGATAAAACAATAAACAATTACTTAACAAAATCTTAACATTTTCTTTTCTTACTTTTTTGTAGCGATGGGGTTTCATTCACCATGTTGCCCAGGCTGGTCTGGAACTCCTAGGCTTTATCAATCCCACTGTTTCAGCCTCCCAAAGTGGTGGGATTACAGGTGTGAGCCAGTATGCCCGGCCGAAATCTTTACATTTTCTAAAAGGGTGAAACATTCTAAAAATCATATGGATAATTATAGAAAACATATTAATGTCTTTTACATTTATTTTTATTTTTTAGGAATAGGATGTCCCTGTTGCTCAGGCTGGCCTTGACCTCCTGGGCTCAAGTAATCCTCCTGCCTCAGACTGAAGTAGCTGCGATACTACAGTAACATGCCATTAAATATTGTTTTTTACTCCTCCTTACAACTCTATGAGGAAACTGCGTTAGGTGGGGTGACTCATGTCTATAATCCCAGGACTTTGGGAGGCCTAGTTAGGAAGATCACCTGAGATCAGGAGTTCATGGTTACAGTGTCACTGCACTCCAACTCAGGTGATCAAAAAAAAAAAAAAAAAAAAGGAAACTGAATCAGAGTTAAAAGTCACCAACCAGTAAATGATGGAACTGAGATTTAAACCTTCAAGAGTATCTGCTCTGTTCGTTTTTGGCAGGCTGGGGGCAATGTGGGGAAGGTGTATAACTTTTTTTAACTTCTCAGAGTGCTTTTACATTTACTTTATTAGTCAAAAAGTATAGTATATAAACTTACCTGGATAATTAAAAGAATGCCTCTTGTCTCAATAATTCAGACTACTGAAACAGACATTTCTCATTCAAATTCACATTACTTTTAGGCCTGGTGCGGTGACTCACGCCTGTAACCCAGCACTTTGGTAGGCTGAGGCAGACGGATCAATTGAGGTCAGTTTGAGACCAGCCTGACCAACATGGTGAAACCCCATCTCTACTAAATACAAAAAAAAATACGAAATTAGCTGGACATAGTGGTGCATGCCTGTAATCCCAGCTATTCGAGTGGCTGAGGCAGAGAATCTCTTGAACCCAGGAGATCGAGGCTGCAGTGAGCCAAGATTGCACCACTGCATTCCATCCTGGGCGACAGAACAAGACTCTGTCTCAAGAACAAAAAAAAACTAAATTTATGTTAATTTTATTAATTGTTGAATATTGATATATGTTATCTCACAAGTATAGAAATAAAACCATAAAATAAAGGAAATGTGACACATAGATACACGTGCATACATAATTTTAGACAAATTGGTAATTTACTTTCTATCTTTGTGTGTGTTTGTGTGTGTGTGTGTTCTGAAACAGGGTCTCACTCTGTTACCCAGGCTGGAGTGCAGTGGCGTGATCACGGCTCACTGCAGCCTCGACATCCGGGAGTCAGTGCTTTTTAAACTTTTTTTTTTTTTTGAGGCAGAGTCTAGTTGTATCGCTCAGGCTGGAGTGCAGTGGTGCAATCTTGGCTCACTGCAATCTCCCCCTCCCGGGTTCAAGCGATTCTCCCGCCTCAGCCTCTGGAGTAGCTAGGATTACAGGAAGGCACCCACCACACTTGGGTAATTATTGTATTTTTAGTAGAGGTGGGGTTTCACCATGTTGGCCAGGCTGGTCTCGAACTCAGGTGATCCACCCCCCTTGGCCTCCCAAAGTGCTGGGATTACAGGTATGAGCCACCACACCCAGCCTCGCTTTTTAAATTTTTAATAAAATGTTTCATCATGCTACAGAAAAGTAGCTGGAGCCCAGGCGTTGGAGACCAGTCTGGGCAACGTGGCGAAATTCCTGTCTCTACAAAAAATTTTAAAAATTAGCTGGGGCCGGGCGCGGTGGCTCACGCCTGTAATCCCAGCACTTTGGGAGGCTGAGGCAGGCGGATCACAAGGTCAGAAGATCGAGACCATCCTGGCTAACACGGTGAAACCCCATCTCTACCAAAAATACAAAAAATTAGCCGGGTGCGGTGGCGGGCGCCTGTGGTCCCAGCTACTCGGGAGGCTGAGGCAGGAGAATGGCGTGGGCCCAGGAGGCGGAGCTTGCAGTGAGCCGCGATCTCGCCACTGCACTCCAGCCTGGGCGACAGAGCAAGACTCCGTCTCAAAAAATAAAAAATAAAAAAAAATTAGCTGGGTGCGGTGGTGTGAACCTGTAGTGCCAGTTACCTGGGAGGCTGGGAAGAGAGGATCACCTGATTCTAGCTGTGATTGCACCACTGCATTCCAGCCTCAGCAACAAAGTGAGACCGTCTTAAAGAAGAAGAAGAAAAAAAAAAAGAGAGAAAGAAAAGTGGAGAGAATAATGCTGCCAGTATTCCCTAATTATCTTCTAGGTTTGGCAAATCTTAATGATGCTATATTTGCTTCAGATAACATTTTTAAATTTAGCTTTTTGAATAGTTAATACATTTGTATGTTCAAAAAAAATTATAGTTAAGTTCCCATCCCACTCTATCCCATATGCCACTTTCATTGCATAGGTTCTAGTTATATATTTTTCTGAGATTGTGTGTGTATGTTTGTGTGTATACAAACAAATACAAACACATTTGGACTCACTATTTTAAAATGGAAAAGTTAACTTTTAAAAAAATATTTTCTCTTTATTTAATAGAGACAGGGTCTCAGTATGTTGCCCAGGCTGGTTTTGAACTCCTGGGCTCAACCAATTCTCCTGCCTCAGCCTCTCAAAGTGCTGCGATTACAGGCATGAGCCACCAAGTCTGACCAAATAACTTTTTCTTTTTTTTTTTTTTGAGACGGAGTCTCACTCTGCCGCCCAGGCTGGAGTGCAGTGGCCGGATCTCAGCTCACTGCAAGCTCCGCCTCCCGGGTTCACGCCATTCTCCTGCCTCAGCCTCCTGAGTAGCTGGGACTACAGGCGCCCGCCACCTCGCCCGGCTAGTTTTTTGTTATTTTTTAGTAGAGACGGGGTTTCACCGTGTTAGCTAGGATGGTCTCGATCTCCTGACCTCGTGATCCGCCCGTCTCGGCCTCCCAAAGTGCTGGGATTACAGGCTTGAGCCACTGTGCCCAGCCAAATAACTTTTTTTTTAAGACAGAGTCTTGCTCTGTCGCCAGGGCTGGAGTGCAGTGGCATGATCTCGGCTCACTGCAACCTCTACCTCCCAGGTTCAAGCGATACTCCTGCCTCAGCCTCCTGAGTAGCTGGAATTACAGGCGCACGCCACCATGCTGGGCTAATTTTTGTATTTTTAGTAGAGATGGGGTTTCACCATGTTGGTCAGGCTGGTCTCGAACTCCTGACCTCGTGATCTGCCCGCCTTGGCCTCCCAAAGTGCTGGGATTATAGGCGTGAGCCACTGTACCCGGTCCCAAGTAACATATTTTTGACATTTTTCTTTTTGTTTACATTCACACTCTCTCTTTTTTTTTTTTTTTTTTGGCAACAGGGTCTTACTGTGTCACTCAGGCTGGATCTCCAGCTGGATCGCCAGCAGTGCGATCCTAGTCACTGCAAGCCTTGAACTTCTGGGCTCAAGCGATTCGCCCGCCTGGGCCTCCCAAAGTGCTGGGATTACAGGCGTGAGCCACACCGCACCCGGCCAGTGTCTACACTCAACCCTATTTTTCCTCTCTTTACCACCTCTTTTCTCAGTTTATTATTCAATAAACAATTCATAAAACTCTGAGTTCAAGGCATTCTGCTATGAACTCTGAAGAAGCGGTAATTTCTCATTCACTATTGCTTGCCTTTGTCATTTTTCCTCCTTCCACAACTCAGTTTTCCAAAAACTGAGACCTATTTCCAGGGTTTAAAGTGCCGGGCGCGGTGGCTCACGCCTGTAATCCCAGCACTTTGGGAAGCTGAGGCGGGAAGCTCGCTTGAGCCAAGGAGTTCGAGACCAGCCTGGGCAGCTAATCCCCGTCTTTGCAAAACAAACAAACAAACAAACAAACAAACAAACAAACCCATTAAAACAAAAATTAGCTGGGTGTGGTGGTGGTAGTCGGGGAAGAGAGGCTGAGGTGGGAGGATCGTTTCAGTCCGGGAGCTAGAGACTAGTCAACCGAGATCGAGTCACTGCTTTCCAGCCTGAGTGATAGAGCGAGACTTAGTCTCAAGAAAAAAAAAAAAAAAAAAAGCCCAGAATAACTAGTATTAGCTTTATGAAAATAAGGAGGCCCTCTGAAGAATTCAGAGGGCGGAAACAGTGGGACCGGAGGCGGGACCGGCGTGGTGGGCGGAACCTGAGAGGCGGGTCTTGCAGGCCCCGCCCAGCTCGCGCGCGGATTTGGCGCCAAACGCTGCGGGCCTTTCTTGCCCCGGGAGTTCCCGAGTATCGCGAGAAGCGCGCTTAGTCTGCACGCCGAGGTAAGCTCTGTGGTCGGTGTTTTCTGCTTGAGGTGAGGACTGACTGGCGGGCCAGTGAAGTTCTTGCGGGGAGAGGGAAGTCAGAGGGACTAGCCAGGGAGCCAGACGGACGAGCCAGGGAGCCAGACGGACGAGCGGGAAAGCCTAATTGTCGCAGCGGGTCAGGAGGCTTGGGGAGTCAACCTGACCTGGCCTGGAGAGGCGGGGAGGCGGGCGCGTGTCCCGGTTGCTTAGGTTTTGGGCTGCCTCTTACTCTGCCAAGCCCCTTAGCGGGAGGGAATGTGTTCCTGATCATCTTTACCCCAGTCTTCTGTCCGGGGCGTGTCAATGTAGAAAGCGCCCAGCGAATGTTGGATGAATGAATGAAGTTAAAGAGAAGATAGGCGGGGATCGGGGATGAGGGGGGCGGCTGGAGAAGAGGTATAGGAGGTTCGATGTTTCAGGGGTGGCACCCAAGGGGGACATCGAGGCAGCACGGTAGCACTTCCTTTGCGATGAGGGCCATCTCTTTGGACTTCTTGGAAAAGAGGTGGGCATTGGAAACCAGGGTCTGGGAACAAACCGTGGTTTGGACATAACATTTGTTACCTTAACTCTTCTGGGAGTTTGAGGAGTAGAGGAGGAAGTTCACACAATTTCATAAATGTCTAAAAAGAGACAGTTATGCGACCACTGACGCAGAGTAAAAGTCGTCTATTGAGCGTCTTGTTCACTACAAATAGAAGAAATATCAGTTTCCTGACGATCCCCACCCCGTGCTTGGCCAGTTCTTGAGTGCACTTAATATATTTTAGGTACTGTCATCAAACTCAAAGCTCGCTGTCAGCCTCAAAGTTCTGAACCCTAGTATAGATTCTTGTAGCTTACTTGAAGCTACCGTGGGTCATGATCGGGAATTGATGCTTTGCTTTTTTTTTTTTTTTGAAACGGAGTCTGGCTCTGTCGCCCAGGCTGAAGTGCGATAGCGCGGTCTTGGCTCACTGCAAGCTCCGCCTCCTGGGTTCAAACGATTCTCCTTCCTCAGCCTCCGGAGTAGCTGGGACTACAGGCGCCCGCCACCACACTTGGCTAATTTTTTTTTGTATTTTTAGTAGAGACGGGGTTTCACTGTGTTGGCCAGGCTGGTCTTGAACTGCTGACCTCATGATCCATCCGCCTCGACCTCCCATAGTGCTGGGATTACAGGCGTGAGCCACCGCGCCCAGCTGATGCTTTGCTTTTGTATTTATGGTAATCGAAATTTAGAATTAGTGAGATTTTAAAGATCATCTAACTCCAATTTGGGGAAACTTTGGAATTATTTTTTTGCATTCCATCATTCATCAAATATATATTGAGCACCTGCACCTGCTGTGTACCAGCACTGGGGTTCGAGCTGTGTAGCACAGAGAGACCTACCTGGTTGCCCTTTTTGAGCTACAGTCTAGTTTGGGAGACGAACAATAAATAACTGTATAAATAAAACCTGATATTGAAACTGGATAAGTACCATGATATTTGTACTTGACACTATGAATGCTTACTAAAGAAGGATTTAGAGAAATTGAGGTAAACTTTTGAAAAGGTGATAGTTGATATCTGAAAGAGATTAGGAGTCAAGGTGTAGCTTTTTCAAGACAGGAAATAGTATTTGTAAAGATCTAGTGGCCTGAGGAATATAGCTCTTTCAGGGAAAGAAAAAGCATAGAGTAGTGTGAAGTGAGGTTGGTGAGGTTGTAAGAGGCCAGATCACATAGGGCCTTGGAGTTTTGTCTTTATCTTAAGAGCAATCAGAAACCATTGAAATACTTAAGCCAAGTGAGGTGATCAGCTTTACATTTTCAGATTCAGTCTAGATGTAATATGGACAATTGAAGAAGGCAAGAATGGATGAGAGTAGTGGAGTAATGCAAGCAAGAAATGTTGGGAAGTGGTTATAGAGATAAGGAGAAATAGATTCAAGGGATATTTAGGAAATAAAATGGGCAGGATCTGTGGGATAGAGGGAAGGAATTGCTAAAGATGACTTGTAGGTTTCCGAATTGCTTAGCTGGATAGATGTCATTCACTGAATTAGGAAAATTTAGAAGTTTGGTTTTGTACATGTTGAATTACAGGTGCCTTTCAGGCATTTAGGAGGTGTAAAATGGGAAATAGTGATCTGGATCGGAGAGTCAAGGCCTAGGGTAAAGATGAAAATCAGGGAGTCATCAATAAATAAGTTCTTATTAAAACTATGCATAAATGAATGAAGAAGCCCTAGGATTGAGTCTTGGATACTTAATGGCCAGGTTAGAAGATAAACCTGCAAGGAAAATCCAGGAGGAGTTCCCAGAAAGGGAGGAAAGCCAGGTGAATACTGTGTCTTAAAAGTTAAGGTAAACATTTTTCCCAGAAAAAACTGACCGAAAGTGTCAGTTGTTACTGAGAAGTTAAGTAAGGCAGTACTGAAAAACATTCTTTCGAGTTATCAACCCGAGGATAATTTCCTATTCTTTAAAGGAAGCCTTACCTAGAACACCAATATGTAAACACATTAAAAAATTTTTTTTTTTACTTTTAATTTTTGTGGGCACATAGTAGGTATATATAGATTTTTTTATTTTTTATTTTATTTTATTTTTTTAAGATGGAGTCTTGCTCTGTGGCCCAGGCTGGAGTGCAGTGGCATCATCTTGGCTCACTGCAACCTCCGCCTCCCAGGTTCACGCCATTCTCCCGCCTCAGCCTCCTGAGTAGCTGGGACGACAGGCGCCCGCCACCAAGCCCAGCTAATTTTTTGTATTTTTAGTAGAAACAGGATTTCACCATTCACAGGATGGTCTTGATCCCCTGACCTTGTGATCCACCTGCCTTAGCTTCCCAAAGTGCTGGAATTACAGGCGTGAGCCATCGCGCCTGGCAGATTTTTTTTTTTTTTAAGCTGCTCTACTTGAAGTGGGGGTGAAGTACCTATATCCTGCGTATTTCATACCCTATTGGATCACAGTTTGAAACCCTCTGAAAAGTCAAATTTATCTTTTTTCTTTTTTTCTGAGATGGAGTTTCGCTCTTGTTGCCCGGGCTGGAGTGCAATGGCACGATCTCGGCTCACCGCAACCTCTGCCCCCAAGATTCAAGCGATTCTCCTGCCTCAGCCTCCCAAGTAGCTGGGATTACAGGCATGTGCCACCATGCCCGGCTAATTTTGTATTTTTAGTAGAGACGGGTTTCTCCATGTTGGTCAGGCTGGTCTCAAACTCCCGACCTCAGGTAATCCGCCCGCCTCAGCCTCTCAAAGGGATTATAGGCATGAACCACCGCACCTGGCCCAAAATTTATCTTTTTATGGTAGGGGAAGCTCAATAGTTGAGGTACAATGATTTGTTCAAAATGATATAGATATTTAGTGTTAGGGTCTACCTTGGAACTTAGTTCTGATTTCTAGGCTAGTCCTTTTTTTCATAATTAGTATCTTCTCTACTTTTCATGATGTGTAAGTTTGAAATGTGGTCTAACTGATTGAAACACATGAAATGGCTGCAGGTAGAACTTGTCTATATAGTGGAGACTATTTGGATGAATACAAATAACTTTACATTTTTTCCCTTAGAGGAAAAGATGCTAGAACCACAGGAGAATGGCATGATTGACCTACCAGATTATGAGTATGTAGAAGATGAAACTTTTCCTCCTTTCCCACCTCCAGCTTCTCCAGAGAGACAAGACGGTGAAGGAATTGAGCCTGATGAAGGTACGTATAGAGAGTTTTAAAAAGGAGGCTGTGAGGCCGGGCACAGTGGCTCATGCCTGTAATTCCAGCACTTTGGGAGGCCAAGGCGGGTGGATCAAAAGGTCAGGAATTTGAGACCAGCCTGGCCAACATGGTGAAACCCCATCTCTACTAAAAATACAAAAATTAGCTGGGGCGTGGTGGCTGTGGTAAAAGGAGGCTGTGGTAAAAGGTATTTGAGGAGAAAAAAGAAAAAAAAAAGGCTGGGCACACTGGGTCCTGCCTGTAATCTCAGCACTTTGGGAGGCCAAGGCAGGAGGATGGCTTGAGCCCAGGATTTCAAGACCAGCCTGGGCAACATAGCAAGACCTCGTCTCTACTAAAGATTTGAAAATTACCCGCGTGTGGTAGGCCATGCCTGTAGTTTCAGATACTCAGGATGCTAAGGCAGGAGAATTGCTTGAGCCCAGGAGTTTGAGGCTGCAGTGAGCCAAGATCTCACCACTGCACTCCAGCGTGGGCAACAGAGTGAGACCCTGTTTTAAAACAAGATGTCCTATATTTAGTTATCTTACCAGCTTGGAAATGATACAAAATAAATAATACAAATTATTTAAATACAGTAATACTGAATCTTGGTATGTTTCACCAGAGTCAGGAAGTGGAGCACTTGTTCCTGTACCTCCAAAGAGAACAGTTAAAAGAAATATACCCAAGCTGGATGCTCAGAGGTACATTTACTATATTTGTATATATTTATACTTTTTATTTTTAACATCCACTGTTTTTCTTCTAATGTTATAAACTTTTGGTTGGTATGATGTAGAGTTCTTATATTTCTTTTTTTTTTTTTTTTTTTTGAGACGGAGTCTCGCTCTGTCGCCCAGGCTGGAGGGCAGTGGCCGGATCTCAGCTCACTGCAAGCCCCGCCTCCCGGGTTCACGCCATTCTCCCGCCTCAGCCTTCCCGAGTAGCTGGGACCACAGGCGCCCGCCACCTCGCCCGGCTAGTTTTTTGTATTTTTTAGTAGAGACGGGGTTTCACCGTGTTAGCCAGGATGGTCTCGATCTCCTGAACTCGTGATCCGCCCGTCTCGGCCTCCCAAAGTGCTGGGATTACAGGCTTGAGCCACCGCGCCCGGCCGAGTTCTTATATTTCTAAAAAAGTTTTTTTAGTTCAGCAGAACATTTTTTCTTACGGTCTTGCTTTGGACCAAACTCGAGAAAACTTGGAAATTAGGCCGGGCGTGGTGGCTCACGCCTGTAATCCCAGCACTTTGGGAGGCCGAGGCGGGCGGATCACGAGGTCAGGAGATCGAGACCATCCTAGCTAACATGGTGAAACCCTGTCTCCACTAAAAATAAAAAAATTAGCTGGGCGCCGTGGTGGGCGCCTGTAGTCCCAGCTACTTGGGAGGCTGAGGCAGGAGAATGATGTGAACCCAGGGGAGGCCGAGCTTGTAGTGACCTGAGATCATGCCGCTGTGCTTCAGCCTGGGCGACACAGCAAGATTCCCTCTCAAAAAAAAAAAAAAAAGAAAAGGAAACTTGAAATTAAAAACATATTTTTATTCACAGATTAATTTCAGAGAGAGGACTTCCAGCCTTAAGGCATGTATTTGATAAGGCAAAATTCAAAGGTAAAGGTCATGAGGTAAGAACTTTCTGATTTTTATGTTAGACCTTTGTTTTTTACAATAGCAATAAAAATGTGGACCCATTATGTTCTTAGAAATCTCAGAATGCTTTAAGATGCTATCCTTAATTGTCGTATCTCTTGAGATCTTGAGAAACAGTTGTGATGTACTAGACAGGGAACTGTTTGAAGAATTAGAAAGCATGTCTTGTGTTGTCTCATTTTTTGCTACATAAACCTTGTCTATAGGAAAATCACACCTGTGTCTTTAAGTCTCAGTTTTTACTTTATAATTTAGAGGAATAAAATTTACTTTGTCTACCTCAAAGATTTTAAATTTCATGAGGGCAAGGACTCTGCCTGTATCGATCACTTATGTGTCCCCAAGATGTGGCACAGTGCTTGGTTCATAATAAATGTCAGTAACGTGTGGTTAAAAAATGAATACATTAGGCCGGGCGCGGTGGCTCAAGCCTGTAATCCCAGCACTTTGGGAGGCCGAGGCGGGCGGATCACGAGGTCAGGAGATCGAGACCATCCTGGCTAACATGGTGAAACCCCGTCTCTACTAAAAATACAAAAAACTAGCCGGGCGTGGTGGCGGGCGCCTGTAGTCCCAGCTACTCGGAGGCTGAGGCAGGAGAATGGCCTGAACCTGGGAGGCGGAGCTTGCAGTGAGCCGAGATCGCACCACTGCACTCCAGCCTGGGTGACACAGCGCGAGACTCCGTCTCAAAAAAAAAAAAAAAAAGAAAAAACAAAAAAATGAATACATTTAGTAACTGTCAGTCACTATACATATGCACATTTTGAAGTCTATTTTTGAATTATGTGGGAGTGTAGATATAATTTTTTGCAGATGATAGTATATTTTTAGAGAGTTTTGTACTTTTTCAAGTGTTTCTAATATATTATTTTATTTTTTATTTTATTTTTTATTTTTTGAGACGGAGTCTCGCTTGTCTGTCGCCCAGGCTGGAGTGCAGTGGCGCGATCTCCTCTCACTGCAAGCACCGTCTCCCGGGTTCACGCCATTCTCCTGCCTCAGCCACCCGAGTAGCTGGGACTACAGGCGCCCACCACCATGCCCTGTTAATTTTTGGTATTTTTAGTAGAGATGGGGTTTCACTGTGTTAACCAGGATGGTCTCGATCTCCTGACCTCGTGATCTGCCCGCCTTGGTGGCCTCCCAAAGTGCTGAGATTACAGGCATGAGCCACTGTGCCCAGCCTCTTAATATATTCTTTAGTTTTCAACCTGTGGTGTAGATGTTGCTCCTGTGTTGCTGTGCAGTGGGGAGAGGGAAGGGTTAAAGTAGAGTTTTTTTTTTTAATTACTTTTTTAAAAAAATTATTGTTTTATTTATTTTTTGTTTTGAGACAGAGTCTCACTCTGTTGCCCAGGCCGGAGTGCAGTGGCATGATCTTGCTCACTGCAACCTCTGCCTCCCAGGTTCAAGTGATTCTCCTGCCTCAGCCTCCCAAGTAGCTGAGATTACAGGTGCCTACCACTATACCTGGCTGATTTTTTTTTTTTTGAGACGGAGTCTCGCTCTGTCACCCAGGCTGGAGTACAGTGGCGCGATCTCCACTCACTGCAAGCTCCGCCTCCCGGGTTCACACCTTTCTCCTACCTCAGCCTCCTGAGTAGCTGGGACTACAGGCGCCCACCACCACGCCCGGCTAATTTTTGTATTTTTAGTAGAGACGGGGTTTCACTGTGTTAGCCAGGATGGTCTCAATCTCCTGACCTCGTGATCCGCCTGTCTCGGCCTTCCAAAGTGCTGGGATTACAGGCGTGAGCCACTGTGCCCAGCTACCTGGCTAATTTTTGTATTTTTAGTATAGATGGGGTTTCACCATGTTGGCCAGACTGGTCTCGAACTCCTGACCTCAGGTGATGTGCCCACCTCGGCCTCCCAAAGTGCTGAGATTACAGGCATGAGCCACTGCACTCGGCCTACTATCTTTTAACTTTATTAAGTGTTTTTTTTTTTTTTTTGAGTGAAACAAGGAATTTCACTCTTGTCGCCCAAGCTGGAGTGCAGTGACTCGATCTTGGCTCACTGCAACCTCCACCTCTTGGGTTCAAGCGATTCTACTGCCGCAGCCTCCCAAGTAGCTGGGATTACAGGTGCCTGCCGCCACGCCCAACTAATTTTTGTATTTGTAGTAGAGATGGGGTTTCACCATGTTGGCCAAGCTGATCTAGAACTCCTGACTCAGGTCATCTACCCTCCTCGGCCTCCCAAAGTGCTGGGATTACAGGCGTGAGACACTGCGCTTGGCCAACTTTATTAAGTTTTTGTACTTGGATTTGTTTTCATCTAATTTTTATGCATCTGTATCCAGGTGGGGTGCCATGGCTTGTGCTGTAATCCCAGCACTTTGGGAGGCCGGGGTGGGTGAATCACTTGAGGCCAGGAGTTTGAGACCAGGCTGGCCAACATGGTGAAACTACTGTCTACTAAAAAATACAAAATTTAGGCCGGGCATGGTGATGCACGCCTCTAATCCCAGCTACTTGGGAGTCTGAGGCATGAGAATTGCTTAAACCCGGGAGGCAGAGGTTGCAGAGAGCTGAGACTTTGCCCTTGCACTTCAGCCTGAGTGAGAGAGTGAGACTCTCTCTGAAAAAAAAAACAACAAAAAAACAAAAACCTGTATCCAGTACTCTTTTAGACTGCAATCCTCTAAGTTCTTAATAATTTTCTCTCTCTCTCTCTTTTTTTTTTTGATATAAGATCTCGCTGTCACCCAGTCTGGAGTGCGGTGGTGTGAACTTAGCTCACTGCAACCTCTGCCCCCTAGGTTTAGGCAATCCTCTCACTTCAGCCACCTGAATAGCTGGGTCCACAGGTGTGTACCACCACGCCTGGCTATATTTTGTATTTTTAGAAGATACGGGGTCTCACCATGTTGCCTCAGGCTGGCCTTAAACCCCTTAGCTCAAGTGATCTGTCCCCCTAGGCCTCCCATAGTGCTATGATTACAGGTGTGAACAACTGTGTCTGGCCAATATTTTTCTTATTAATAAACTTCCTTTTATAAGTTTTTTGACCTTATAAATACAAAATGACCCCAGTGATTTTTGCATAGCTTTTCAGTTCTGAAACTTGCTGACAGGGTCAGCTGTGAGAATGAGACTCCTGTTTAGCATTTTTATTTTTATGTGCCAGGCTGAAGACTTGAAGATGCTAATCAGACACATGGAGCACTGGGCACATAGGCTATTCCCTAAACTGCAGTTTGAGGATTTTATTGACAGAGTTGAATACCTGGGAAGTAAAAAGGAAGTTCAGGTAAGTGTTGAGATGGTTATAAATATCATTCATAATGCTAAATGGTAGGATAGATTTAGTTGAGGCTAAATTACTGTTTAAAATGTTCATTTTGGAATCTCTTGGTAGAGAGGGAAAACTAATAGCAAATTAGTCCCCCCCCAACATTATTGGTAAAGAGGTAAAAATAAATATCTCTTTTCATTTTCAGACCTGTTTGAAACGAATTCGACTTGATCTCCCTATTTTACATGAAGATTTTGTTAGCAATAATGGTAAGAATATAGGTTTATCTACTTTATAACAATTTTACTTTTAGAAATAGATCTAGGCAGGGTGTGGTGGCTCATGCCTGTAATCCCAGCACTTTGCTTTTTTGTTTCATGTTTAGGGACAGAATCTTGCTCTGTTACCCAGTTTGGAGTGCAGTAGCACAATCATAGCTTACTGTAGCCTTCAGCTCCTGGGCTTAAGGGATCTTCCCGCCTCAGCCTCCCAAGTAGCTGGGACTACAGGTGCATGCCATTGCGCCTGGCTAATTTTTAAATTTTTGTAAAGATGGGATCTCCCTGCGTTGCCTTAGCTGGTCTCACACTCCTGACCTCAAGCCATACTGTGCCTGGCCAACTTTTTTTTTTTTTTTTTTTGTGAGACAGAGTCTCACTTTGTAGCCCAGGCTAGAGTGCAGTGTTACAATCTCGGCTCACTGCAACCTCCGTCTCCCAGGTCCTGGTTCAAGCAATTCTCCTTCCTCAGCCTCCCGAGTAGCTGGGATCACAGGCGCATGCCATCATGCCCAGCTAATTTTTGTAGTTTTTTTTTGTTTTTTTTAAGTAGAGATGGGGTTTCACCATGTTGGCCAGGCTGTTTCTGAACTCCTGACTTCATGATCCACCTACCTTGGCCTCCCAAAGTGCTGGGATTATAGGTGTGAGCTACTGCGCCTGGCTTGTTAATTTGTTTTTAAAGACTAGTCAAGTGCAGTAGTGAAAAGGGAGGAAAGAGTAGAACAAGGAGTTTGATCTGTAACTGACTGAATTGAGATAAATCACTACCTTTGGATCAACCCCAGTACTTTGGGAGGCCATGGAGGGAGGATTACTTGAATCCTGGAGTTGGAGATCAGTCTGGGCAACCTAGTGAGACCCCATCTATACAAATTTTTAAAAAGTTAATCAGGTGTGGTGGTGCATGCCTGTTGTCCTAGCTACTCATGGGGGTTGAGGCAGGAGGATCACTTGAACCCAGGAATTCAAGGCTGCAGTGAACCAGGATCACACCAGTGTACTCTAGCCTGGGCAATAAATAGGGTGAGACCTTGTCAGAAAAAAAAAAAAGAATAGAAGTAGTTAGAGGAGGCAGTATTATAGGACTGGATCCTTAGTCTATATTGAATATATAATTAAAGTATGGTAAAGTACGATAAATAGGTATGTTAAAATGCCTTGGTAGTGGGCTGGATGTGGTGGCTCATGCCTGTGATCCCAGCCTTCTCAGGGAGGCTGAGGTGAGCGGAGGTCAGGAGTTTGAGACCAGCCTGACCAATATGGGGAAACCCCATCTGTACTGAGAATACAAAAATTAACTGTGTGGGGCGGCGTATGCCTGTAATCCCAGCTACTCAGGAGGCTGAGGCAGGAGAATTACTTGAATCCAGGAAGTGGAGGTTGCAGTGAGCCGAGATTGCGCTGCTGCAATCCAGCCTGGGTGATAGAGTGAGGCTCTAACTCAAAAAAAAAAAAAAAAAAAAAAAAAAAAAAGCCTTGCTACATCTAGAATGTTGTATATCAAATTTGTTGTAGAATATGAACTTTTGAGAACTCTAGTGACCCACTGATCCTATATAGCACTTGTTAATAAAAATATATATCAAGATAAAGTGTTCATATACACATGCACCATTGGATACCATTGGATAAAGTGGTACTGGGAAATTAGGCAGAATGATTTGATGATGAAAGTTTGCATTTCACTTAGAGTGCAGCTCTCGGATATAGGACTTTAGTGAGACCTATGTGACTGTTCCTGGTATTGATTGCATTGTTAGTTGTACAATGCAACCATAGACAGTCACACACATTAAAACAGATGGTTCCTGCCGACAGGGTCTGTATAGTTATCAGATTTTCTGTGCGATGGCTCCATACATGTTTGTTTTTGTTTTTTAACTTTTAACAGATGCGGAAGAAAATACAGGTTCCATGTAGAATTCCCTAAAGTTATTTATAAACTACTTCCAAACATGTGAAGGAATGTGATTTAAATAATTCATGATGGCCGGGCGCGGTGGCTCAAGCCTGTAATCCCAGCACTTTGGGAGGCCGAGACGGGCGGATCACAAGGTCAGGAGATCGAGACCATCCTGGCTAACACGGCGAAACCCCGTCTCTACTAAAAACACAAAAAAATTAGCCGGGCGAGGTGGCGGCGCCTGTGGTCCCAGCTACTTGGGAGGCTGAGGCAGGAGAATGGCGGGAACCCGGGAGGCGGAGCTTGCAGTGAGCTGAGATCTGGCCACTGCACTCCAGCCTGGGCGACAGAGCGAGACTCCGTCTCAAAAAAA